>NC_084559.2:29846895-30178145 GCF_033978685.3 Nerophis lumbriciformis | reverse complement strand
ACACACACACACACATACATATATATATATATATATATATATATATATATATATATATATATATATATATATATAAAGATGAGGTAGATCACCTCGACTTATTCATTTTAAAAGTAATTTGCCTGCTGAAAATATATATATATATATATATATATATATCGTGGGGGGTGCTGGAGCCTATCTCAGCTGCATCAAGGCGGAATATATATATATATAGGCAAATTACTTTTCAAATGAATAAGTCGAGGTGATCTACCTCATCTTTATATATATATATATATATATATATATATATATATATATATATATATATATGGGGGTGCTGGAGCCTATCTCAGCTGCACCAGGGCGGAATATATATATATATATATATATATATATATATATATATATATATATATTCCGCCCCGATGCAGCTGAGATAGGCTCCAGCACCCCCCATGATCCCGAAAGGGACAAGCGGTAGAAAAAAAAAAAATATATATATATATAAATAAAATTATATATTTTATTAATAATAATATAATAATATATAATAATAATAATAATTTTAGGACCCATCTCCAGAGTTGAGGAGAGGCTCGCCTCTGCCTTACCTCGGGTTACAGAAAGTACATTTGTAATACATACATGGACACATATTTTTTCATGTATTAGTGTTTTGCCCCCAGTGACCACTGTTCTTCGGACACAATTAGATTTGTAATTTTAGCAATATTTCAATTAACATAAAAACTAGATCATTCGACGCAATGCAGACAATTTTCAAGGGTAAACTGTTGTTAAAAAATGTGTGTTTCTTTATACATCTGCTAGTTTTTTGTTTTGTTTTGTTTTGTTTTTTTCTAGTTTGTTAGCAGGCTTCTTATTGGTTAATGGGGAATGACAAATCAAACAATAAAATCTGAAGTGGCCTGAGAATTTCACATAGTACTGTAAATCCGAGGAGACTACACACTCAAAGTGACTGCACAAGCTAAATTCCGAGCGACGGCTACTATCAGCTAGCATATTAGCTGCTCCAGTGCTCCTGAAAAAAGTCAACGTAACATGACAGAGCCATACAAAACTCAGTTGTGAAAATAGTCAAGTGTGACAGCTCTGAATACACCAAAAACCATAGCTCACCATCATATTACAGATGCTGAGAAAATCAACTCAGATGGTCAAACCCATCTATTTAGCAGGCGCTGAGTTTATATATTTGTTTTGAATGTGTTAGTCACATGCTGGATCCCAGCCAAATGTTTACTATGTTGCTCATGTTGACTCATCCTGGACATTTCTGATAGCACGTGTCGGCAGTGTGTTAGCTGGCAGAGGTCCACAGCCTACAGTGGCCTACAGTTCTGTGTGGGCCTGCATCATCCTCTGCACCATCAACTGTGGCTTGGCGCAGAGATAGTTCAGCAGCATTGTGCTGATGTCATAAGCAAGCTGTATTTCTATCAATATAGTACAGATGAACTCTGTGGGGCATTTTGTGTTTTTTGGTGGATCAAAAGCTCAAAACGTTGACCTTTTAACCTTGTGAAACAAATTATCATTAGACATTCACAGGAGATGAATTGGATAACTGACAATTAGCAAACAGTAGGAAGTAAAGGTTGTTGAGCTCCCTCTTTTGCTGCATTAGGGTACTACAAAAAGGAAGGGCATTGCTGCTTTACAGTTTTTCCCATTTGCTTACATACAATTTTACTAACTGTGTGTCTTTTTTCAAAAGATATACACACTTTTCTAAACGCCACATTCAATTTTCTTAATTCCTAGATTATTAGCAAAATGACACACTTTGGTCAAAACATATGCCCATTCATCAAAATAAAGCAAGCATTTGTAAAAATGCAGTTTTATTTTCATCTCACTCACACAGACTTCAAATGATAACACACTATTGGAGTGAGTAACCCAGAATAGTGATAAATACAAGACACATATGTAAAAACTCCTAATATACTATAAGAAATCACATGTGTGGGGCATTTTGCCCGACCTTTTTAGCATATGTGATGAATGATTACTGTAACTTGACTAAATACAAGTATATTGGCAAATCCATAGCAATCCTCATTGTTTACTTTGAAGTGGGCCTACACGTAAGGTCCTAAAGACAAAGTAAACATATCCTGTAATCTTTTCAAGAACTGCTAAACAATGATGCTGCAAACTGAAAATATTAATTTTTACCACAGTCAGGTAAAGTAACATATCAGATTAGTCAACAATGACATGCAATACAAATAAAAAGGTTTGAAAAAAAATCTGGAGATAAATAAAAATTACAGCATAGAGTATAGGCTACATGTGCAGACTTAGGCAACAGCAACTCAAAAGCCTCTGTTACTGATTCTAATCATCACCTGCCTGTCTCGCTGGATCTCATCCACATCATATGTGCAAGATGGGAAGGTGTGTGTAAAGCATTGTGTGCAATATTTCGCAAAAACAGTGAAGCAGAGTCTATGCCTAATATTAGACAAATCTGCACAGTGGTTTTGCTTACTGTGTGTAGACTTTAACTGTGTGAACATTTTAAATTTAGTGTGTAACCCATTGGAAAAAAACTCTAAATGTTGGTTCCACAATTTAAGCAACCAAAGTATTTTCACAGCTTTATAGTCAATAATAAAGGCAAAAGAATTAGTAAAATATAAAATGTACCGCAGACATAGACAGCCAATGTGAAATCTAATGGTACATTAACCAACTACTATATTCATCAACTAAAAAAAATGTCAACTTTTTTTGTTTTAGGTTTCTTTTGGACAAAATGTTGTTATAATCAATGACCCCCCCCCCCCCCCCCCCCCCCCTAAAAAAAGGGAAAAATTGAGCAGCTCATTGACAAACCAAATAAAGATTTCTTATCATGTAGTTTTGTACATACAAAGCAAATAAATGCCTGATATGTGGCTTCGAAAAAGACAAGACAGGAAGAGCGTTCTCCCTCCCTCTGCTGTGCAGTGCCAGCAATGAGAGGCTGATTGAGAATAGCCATATGGCAGATAAACCAACGGCAGGCCCGAAGTCAACACTGTTTCTGCTTGGGCTGGCTGCCACATCATCTGAAGGGTTCACCTGATTTGACTGTGTTGTCTATGAAAAGACTGCATGTCAACTGGACTCTGTGTGTGCGTGGTAGTTTGCAGTAGTGTCACAGTTGCAGAGTGACTTTTTGCAGTAGATACTGTACAAGCAGCACAAAACCAATGGCCTAACAAGTAGGAGTGGGCAGATTAATCCATATGGGTACAAATGGTAGTTTCAGTTTTGGATACTACAGTATTAATATTTTTCAGTTCTCTTCAATGACTTTTTGTTGGTTGTTGTAGTGTTGTTGATATTGTTGCGGTACATTGTTGATATTGTTGTATTTGTGTGTATTATAATGTTTACAAACTCAAAAGTACGAAAGAGAGCCAATAGTTTTGCTTTTGTTTAGTTACTGTGTACAATTGCATGTACAGTACAGGGCAAACGTTTGGACACACCTTCTCATACAATGTGTTTTCTTTATTTTCATGACTATTTACGTTGTAGATTGTCACTGAAGGCATCAAAACTATGAATGAACACATGTGGAGCTATGTACTTAACAGAAAAAGATTAAATAACTGAAAACATGTTTATATTCTAGTTTCTTCAAAATAGCCACCCTTTGCTCTAATTGCTTTTTTTGCACACTCTTGGCATTCTCTCAATGAGCTTCAAGCACACCTGTGAAGTGAAAACCATTGCAGGTGACTACCTCTTGAAGCTCATTGAGAGAATGCCAAGAGTGTGCAAAGGGTGACTATTTTGAAGAAACTAGAACATAAAACAGGGACAAGCGGTAGAAAATGGATGGATGGATGGATAGAACATAAAACATGCTTTCAGTTATTTCACCTTTTTGTTTGTTAAGTATATAACTCCACATGTGTTCATTCATAGTTTTGATCCCTTCAGTGACAATATACGATGTAAATAGTCATGAAAATAAAGAAAACGCATTTAATGAGGTGTGTCCAAACTTTTGGCCTGTACTGTAATTAAAGTGAATATATTTATTATGTTGTTGATATTGTGTTACTATTGTATATTTGATTATTGTTAAATTGTTGATAGATAGGTTTGATGATCTTTTTTTGTTTGCCTTAATTGTTTGTGTTTCATTCATCACAAACTTGTTCAATGATTTTGAAAAAAATAAAGTAAAAATTATCGGTATTGGCAACACTGTCTCTGTATGTACCTGGTGTCAGATTAATATCAAAAGTAGCGTTATCACCCTCCCTCTTTGGTAAGTATTTCTGCCCAGCACTGCACTTTGAGGGTAAAGAGAAAATACAGCTGGTTCTATGGCCAATTTACTACTGCCATCTAGCGGTGCAAAAGAGACACAGCACAAAAAGTGGGCCACTGAAAAGTCATTGAAACGTAGAGGACAAATACATTTATGTTACATTGATGGGGGAAATTATGGGGAATGACATGCTCCAGAAACAGTCAACAACTATATGTAATACATTCATCAAAAGTGAATAAAGTGATATAAATACCATTTTGGCCGACAGGGATGTTGCTCGGAATTCCTGCCCCCCTGAAAGAAAATAGGTGTGGGCTCCTCTACCCCATGCATGTTGTTTTTCAGTGTTCTTGACAGTTCCTGGCATAGTACACCCAATGTCTCCTTTTTTTTAAATTAACGAGATAACAAGTCAGAGTGGTATTATGTAAATGATGTATCATATATTGTATTTTTTTTTAATTTCACTGATTTGCAACATAAATGCACTGGCAACTTTTTTTTTTTTTAATGAGCTGGTGACTTGTCCAGAGTGTAGCGCGACCAAATGACAGCTCACTGCCATCAAAGGTAATGTTACAGACATTAAATGTAAGAACAAGGAGGCTAATTGTTTCAGGCCCCCTCAGTAGTTTTACTCTCTTACCAAAAAGTTTTGATTTCCTGGGCCCCTACTCCGCTGCTCCTTCCCAACTATTTTCTAATGTCCGTACTTGTGCTTTTTGCTTCCTAACCCTGTTGGAGTTCGCTTGCGATCGCTTAAATGCTATGAGGATGTACCATGGTGGGAAAAGCAAACCGTGGTGTGGAACAAACCATTTTTTTAAGGGGTGTTATTGATATTCTTAGAATATTGTATGACTTGTGGTTTTGTTTTAATTCGGATTAATTTGTATAAATATAGTCGTGGTCAAAGTTTGTAAACAACATAATGTCATGGCTGTCTTGAGTTTCCAATAATTTCTACAAGTCTCATTTTTTTGTGATAGAGTGATTAGATCACATACTTGTAGGTCACAAAAAACATTCATGAAGTTTGGTTCTTTTATAAATGTATTATTACCTCCAAATTCTTCAGGACAACCTAAAATCGTCAGCCTAGAGGTTGGGTCTCGGGCGCAGTTGGATGTTCCAACAGGACAATGACCCCAAACATGTCAAAAGTGGTAAAGGAATGGCTAAATCAGGCTAGAATTAAGGTTTTTAGAATGGCCCTTCCAAAGTCAGCATGTCAGAACACCAACAAATTTAGCTGAACTGCACCAATTTTGTCAAGAGGGGTGGTCAAAAAGTCAACCAGAAGCTTGCCAGAAGCTTGTGGATGGCTACCAAAAGCGCCTTATTGCAGTGAAACTTGCCAAGGGACATGTAACCAAATATTAACATTGCTGTATGTATACTTTTGACCCAGCAGGTTTGGTCACATTTCCATACAACCCATAATAAATTCATAAAACAACCAAACTTCATGAATGTTTTTTATGACAAACAAGTATGTGCTCCAATCACTCTATCACAAAAAAATAAAGAGTTGTAGAAATTATTGGAAACTCAAGACAGCCATGACATTATGTTCTTTACAAGTGTATGTAAACTTTTGACCACGACTGTATATTAGTTTAGTGTATGTATAATAATTTTGTCATAGAGGCTACGAGGGGCTGTGTGTGGGCCCTAGCGGGCTGTGGGCCCTTTGAATTGTCACCACCTTTCCCCCTTATACGATGGCCCTGTTGGCCGACGAGATCTTTGCAAACATACAGGTTGAAAATACTCAAAATAAAATGATCCCCCGTGTTTTGTACATATTACTGTAGATCTTTGTGGTGGTAGACATACAACTATGAATCCATAAACCAAATAAAACGACTGTTATTCTAAGTTGTTACAAGGAGTAAATGTGAGTATGAATGGTGTACCTGTATACAGTACTTGACCCATGGTTTATTGGTGAACAGTCCAGAGAGTATGCCCAAAGTCAGGATCGTCTCACCCGTAACTCTAATGAGCACAAGCAGGAAAGAAAATGAATGAATCAATGAATTTCCAATTTACTTGATCCGACGTGAAGCCTAAACATTAACCGGTATGTTAAAACACCTGACCTGCTGTAATGCCAAAATATAGATAGGCTATTTAGACATAAATTAGTCTTGTAATCATTGCACTTGGAGGAAGTAAAATGTTAAAATTTAAGATGAAAATGATATTTTATCTACATCAGTGGTCCCCAACCACTGGGCCGCGGCCCGGTACCGGTCCGTGGATCGATTGGTACCGGGCCGCACAAGAAAACAAAAACAAAAAAACAACACAAAAAAACCCATAAAAAACACAACATACACTTACAATTAGTGCACCAACACAAAAAACCTCCCTCCCCCATTTACACTCATTCGCACAAGAGGGTTGTTTCTTTCTGCTATTAATATTTCTGGTTCCTACATTATATATCAATATAGATCAATACAGTCTGCAGGGATACAGTCCGTAAGCACGCATGATTGTATTTTTTTATGACAGAAATTGGTGCATCGGTGGGAATTGTTGTTTAGTCAACCAGAAGAACAAGGCAGATGTAAGATCTGAGGGAGGGCTTGTGCACCCACCATCTTTGTTCTCGTTCACTATAAAGGTGTCTGTTGAAAAGACTGACTGTCCCCCGTTGTGGAACCTTATTATTTTCTCGTGTACTTTTATTTTGAAGGCCTGACTTGTGCAGGGTTAACAGTGCCTTCCGCCCGAGTGCAGTCGAGATGACCCTGAGAGGGACAAGCGGTAGAAAATGGATAGATGGATTCAACAGGGGAATCAGCGGAGGTGGCCAAACTTTTGTCCACTGGGAGCCTCACACTGAACAATCAAAGGATGCAGGAACCATAACACTTTCAAAACCAATACAATTTAGCAGACCAAAGACCCCAAACTAATAGAGAAATGAAGTGGAGATCCTCTGCCTGTAAGAGATTGTGTGAGCCACTAATAGCTAGCTGGTATCTAGCGAGCTAATCACTTGCTAACAGCTAGCGCAACACATTTCTAGCTGGAAACTACTGCAGCAATTGCTAGCTAGCAACTAGAGTGCTAATTGCTAACTATGGTGCTAATTGCTAGTTAGCAACTGGAGTGCTAAGTGCTTGCTATCTTAAATGCTAACATGAATATGATAATATAAAAAAAATATATTGTTTTTATGTTAAACCTGCAAGGTACAGTGAGTATGGGGTGGGTACATGTTAATTTGTATTTAAAGACATTTAGATTTTGCGGAAAAAATTGTGGGGGTAATATATGAAATATAGATTTTTAAAAGTCTAATTAACCAAAAAAATTCACGACGCCCCTGCGTTATCACTGCGGAGCCCCTTGAGATCACGGCCCCTTGTTGAACACCTCTGCAATATAGGCAATAGATTAGTTTAAAGGTAAAAACAACTGCTTGCATGTTAGATTTGTGTTATTTTACTCAAAGTGAAGGAATTGTTAAATCAAAAAGCATTGTTTATTTTGTATACCTCACTGATTGTTCCATATCTAACATACTGTATTGAAGTGTGGATTAGTGCCTGTAAAACATATTTAAATCCAATCTTCCTTTTGCAGAAAAAAGCCGTAAGAATCATTGGAAATGCATACAGGGAACCCACAAACCCAATATTCAAACAGTTAAACTTTGGCAGAGTATAATATCCTAAACATCATGTACAAAGCACATGCAACAACTCTACCAAACAACATTCAAAACAGATTTGTAAAAAAAAGAAGAAAGTAATTATAATCTGAAAGGAACTGAGATCTTTAATAAATGTAGATTTAAAACAGTGAAAATTGAAATAATTATTTCAATCAGAGGTGTTAGTTTATGAAACAAACTTGACGGTGGAATAAAACCATGCAAATATATTTCTGTATTAAAAAAAAAAATAAAAAAAAAATCATGTTAATGAAAAGATGTAACTGAGTAGAATTGTTTCTTCATTATTGGTTTAACTGTTGTAAAATGAAAATATGCTTTATAGTCGGCTACATTGAAAGTCAATGCTTGTATTTGTGAAAATAGGGGGCAGATATAAGCTTTTAACTTCTTTCTACTCCTTTTCATTCATATTTTACTTTAATGTTATGTTGATTGATTTATTTGTATTTTATTGCTTTGTTTGATTTTTTCTGAGTGAAATAAATAAATGAACTGAACTGAACTGAACTGAACATTACATCAACGTTTTCTTGTTACTACTGTTCATTCTTTTATTTAACTTTTTATAATATTTTTAGAATGTGCCGCGGGCCGTTACAAATTAGCTTTGGGTCACAACTGGATCCCGGTCCGAAATTTGGACACCCCTGGCCTACAGGAAGTGTTACACCGACGTACCAGAGTGTTGTGGTGCGGACCGCAACTTGTGCTGCTCCAGCAGTACTGAAGAGGATTTGTTTTCCATTAATTGAAAAAAATAAATAAACAGAACAATTAGGAGAACAGGACGGTGCAGATAAAAAAAAGAGAACGGGAAGTTTGACATGTATGAACACAACCAAGCATACCTTAATCTGCCTTGTCATGCTGGAAGAGAGTGGAGCTTCCCCAAACTATTTTCACACAAAGTTGTGCAAAAAGTGCACATCAGTGTGCATGTACAAGACAGTCTGCCCCACGTCAAGAGGATAGAGAAAAATATTATATATATACTTATCGACTACAACTTTAGACTCCAACTGAATAAAATGTCAGACTCGCGCAAAGCTCTGTGGGTAAAATATGTCACAATTGTTGTCTCGTTTGAAACAAGTTTGTAAGAAGGCAAGATTGTTTTATAAATACCTCAGCCATGCCCTTATGGTTTGATTTAACATTTTCGGGACCTATGGGGATCCCTAAATACACAAAAACAGGGACCAACAAGGTTTTGCATAATAAAAATGTAAAAAAAAAAAACTGGACAGCACTAAAACTTTTGCACCAGATCCCTGAAAATATTAGAGCACTGTCACATACTGTATATGATCTTTGACTAGCTAGTAGCTCCTTAAAAACAGTATAGTATTCCTATAGACCAATGGTGTCAAACCCATTTTAGATCGGGGGCCGCATGAAGAAAAATCTACTCCCAAGTGGGCTGGACTGGTACAATCACGGCACGATAACTTAAAAATAAAGACAACTTCAAATTCATTGTTTAAAAATAGAACAAGCACATTCTGAAATTGTACAAATCATAATGTTGTTGTTTTTTTTACAATTACCTGTCATGGTTAATAGTATATATACTTTATTGGTTGTTATTTATATTTTCTGAATAAACTATGTGATAGTTCATCAGTCAACTCATTGGTGTTAATTTTCAATCTATCAAGATAAAAAAATAATATATCGAAATCAAATTACAGTATGTTATTTATGTAGTTTGATCATTTTCCTCGACTGATGTACTCACATCATGTGGTTTATTTTGTACATATGTAGCATCATCTACAAAGCTACAAACAATTGCTATTGCGACATCTAATGGACACATTTAGAACAGCTGTTTCTTCCATTCAAAAATTTCAGGAAAATGTTTATACTTAGTAAACTCATCCCGCGGGCCGGACAAAACCTGTTCGCGGGCCTGATCCGGCCCTCGGGCCGTACGTTTGACATCCCTGCTATAGACAGTAGGGATCATGAAACTATATCTAAATCTCACGGTACAATGTTACAACGGTATTAAGGCCACGGTACGATATTATTGTGGTATATGTCTAAGAAAAAGATTTAAAAATGTTATAATGTGTAAAATGAAGTGGCAGGAATGTTTAACACACTTACTAATTAAACACAAACATAATGCTGAAATGTTCTCATGATATTCATTACTACAATCATACATTTTTAAGTACAAAGTGACAGTGACAGTTTATGAGGTAGCGACTTGTCCAAGGTTTGCGCTGCCTTCCGCCACAGTGCATATAGGCTACAGCCCATTCGTGACATTGAGAGAGACAAGAGGTACAAAAATGTATGATGGATTGAGGATTCATCAAGTAATTTTTTCAGTTTCCCCATATTTTCCGGAATGAAGGTTTTTTTTTGGCGATTACCTACTCAGTGGCCTAGTGGTTAGAGTGTCCGCCCTGAGATCGGTAGGTTGTGAGTTCAAACCCCGGCCGAGTCATACCAAAGACTATAAAAATGGGACCCATTACCTCCCTGCTTGGCACTCAGCATCAAGGGTTGGAATTGGGGGTTAAATCACCAAAAATGATTCCCGGGCGCGGCCACCGCTGCTGCTCACTGCTCCTCTCACCTCCCAGGGGGTGATCATGGGTCAAATGCAGAGAATAATTTAGCCACACCTAGTGTGTGTGTGACAATCATTGTTACTTTAACTTTAACTTTATGGTGTGACGTGACCGGTTGGATCTCTCTTGGCTTAGAAACGCTCAAGACAAAAGTGGCGCGCTTTGCTTTGCAGAACGC
Source organism: Nerophis lumbriciformis (assembly GCF_033978685.3). Taxonomy (NCBI): domain Eukaryota; kingdom Metazoa; phylum Chordata; class Actinopteri; order Syngnathiformes; family Syngnathidae; genus Nerophis; species Nerophis lumbriciformis. The sequence continues at coordinate 30,167,394 of NC_084559.2, read as the reverse complement.
AGACTTATAGAGATTATGTTTTCAACCGGGGTTTGTTTGTGTGTTTGTTAGCAACATTACTTAAACAGTTATGGATGGATTTTAACTAAATTTTTCAGGAAATGTCTTCACTTCCTGCTTACGGCGTTCCTTGCTGGCCCCGCGCTGCCCCTCAGCTCAGTAGCCCTGTGGTTAGAGTGTCCGCCCTGAGACTGGGAGGTCCTGAGTTCAAACCCCGGCCGAGTCATGCCAAAGACTACAAAAAATGGGACCCATTGCCTCGAAGCTTGGCACTCAGCATCAAGGGTTGGAATTGGGGGTTAAATCATCAAATGATTCCTGAGCATGGCGCACGATGCTGCTCACTGCTCCCCTCACCTCCCAAGGTGTGAACAGGGGGATGGGTCAAATGCAGAGGACAAATTTCACCACACCCAGTGTGTGTGTGTGTGTGACAATCTTTGGGACTTTAACTTTTAACTTTAAGGATTCTGGGAGAAGTAGTGTACTGTATTTTTAGACCCAGCCAACGCTTAAGCCCCAGAAAAAAAAAAACACACCAAGGTTTTGTTTAAAACCGTCACACATCACGGCATTATTGGGAAAACTTTGAAACCAAAATACCGCCGAATTTACAATACTGTTACACCCCTAATAGACAGGAATACTTATACAAAACTCAAATGTCCACTAGACCTGGGCCGACAAGTCAATTAATTGAACGATATATTAAAATTAACGTGAAAACTTTTCTAGGCTCGATAAATCGCCATGTGCGTGAATGTTTACCAGCAGCAAGACCGGTCACTCTTTGCATCAATTTCAGACCTTTGTACTACATGCACATTAACGGTAATAATGATAGGTAAGGTAACGCTAGTCAGTCCATAATTTTATGAAAGTGTGGTTATCAGTCACAATTATTCGATAATTACAAATTAATACGGAAATACTACCCGTCGGGATTGTACAACGGTTACAATCCCGACGGGTAGTATTTCCGTATTAATTTGTAATTATCGAATAATTGTGACTGATAACCACACTTTCATAAAATTATGGACTGACTAGCGTTACCTTGCTAGCTAGTTTAAATGCTAACATGAAAACAAGATCAAATTATGTATTTCCCCAATCTAAACCTGTATGTACACATTACTGTCTGAAGAACTACGATACAGTATTCAGGTTAAACATAAAGGCTGTGCTGTCTTTGCACAAAGTGAGCGATATGTACTCGACAGTGTCGAGGTGAAACAGACGGTGTTTTCAACAGGCAGTGAACTCACGTGACGTCACATAAACTGGAAGTGAAGCAAAATGATCACCTAATTTGCATTTATTAGGAAAACATTCTAAAACATTTAGAAATTAAAATGGAAGAAGATAGATATTTAAACACACAAATAAAAATAATATGGCTCTTATGAAGCTCGAACAATATTTGACGTTTCCTCTGCCAAGAAAGACTATTACGACAACTAAAAATACAACTTGGTTAAAAGATTTTAGTGCGTGTATACCGGTAAGTACATTTTGAACACATTCAACAATACCGCGGTAATATAACATTAATAATATAATAATAATGACAATATAATATATCTGTGACAGACAGTATATTTTATTTGTATAATTTGTTTGTTTTATTAACTTGGATATTTAAAACTTAACATTTCAATGTTAAAATATATGACAAATACTAGTTTATTGAATTTGAAAGGGTATATTTGTATTATTATTATGTACACTATGAACATAAAATCAGTGAAAAATATGGTTTCAAAATAATGTTGACAATAATATAATTTATCTGCAATAATTTGTAGGTCAATATATTGTCCATCCATCCATCCATCCATCCATCCATTTTGTCCCTTTCAAAATTCATTAATCGACCTAAGCCTAATGTTCACTGCATAGGATGCTGGTTCTTGGGAATATACAAAATAAGAATAACAGTGAAAGTAGAAGTCCGGCCCCTCGGTCCTTAGCTTTCTGGAAATGTGGCCCCCAAAACAATTTACCGTATTTTTTCAGACCATAAGGCGCACTGAAGATTAGCGGGTCTATTCAAGTATTGTTTTATACAAAAGGCACACCGGATTATAAAGCGCATTAAAGAGGCCATATGGTGATATTTTTCTACATTTAAAACACTTCCTTGTGGTCTACATAGCATGCAATAGTGTTTTTTTTTGCTCAAAATGTTGAATATATTGTGTTTTACAGACCATCTTCAAGCCGCTTTCTGATCGATTCTTCAGGATGCGTCGTTTTGTGGTCTTATTTACGTGGCTCCCCTTCGACTGCGTTTTCTCCCCGTCATCTTAGTTGTACCAGTCATTTTAAGCGCTTCTGTAGCTAGTCTACTGGTCGATATACGTTTGAACTTAACTTATGAGCTACTTAATGGCAACAGCGGAGGATGAATGCCCCACAACAAGAGGATAGAAAAAAAGAAAGAGCTTATTGAATATGGCTACGGTGCAGGCTACAATGGCGTACGCGTGCAAATTTTCGGGACTTATACAGATCCCAAATACACGATAGCAGGAACCAACATGCAAGAAAAGTTGTTTTTGCATAATAGGTCGAAATAAATGCCAGATAATGTCTCCTAACGGGTGTCATTTTTGGGCCCTTTACACACACCTGTTGAAGCACAGCACGTCTGACTATGGTAGCCATAATGTGCTGACAATCCATCAAGCGGTGCGGCTTCGTAGCTTACCAAAGTTGTACTAAAACATTTTGACAGATTTTTGAACATTTTGAAATATCAAAGTTTTGGGCTTGCTTGCGAACAAGGCGCACTATCAATTTTTGTGAAAATGAAAGGATTGATGTTTCCAGTACTTAATTGAGTCTATGCCACCAACAAGCCTGTTTAAAAGGCAAAGGGGTGTCCAGTTAAGAAGGCTACAACTTATTAACAATGAGTTGATTGTGAGAATACATTTGCAAAAACAGATGTCCACTTTTTAACTCAAAGAGAAGAACCTGACAAGACCTGGGAGGGGAAAGGCTAAACAGCAATATTTCAGAGAGTAAAACAAAAAGAAGAAGGAATGAAAGAAAGGAAATGGAGCAGGAAGCATTGGGGAGGAGGCCAGAGGCCGGAGGCTGTCACCGCAAACATTTGAGACCCAGTCCCCCGAGTCCCATTCCCTTCCTTTCGCTCCTCCCTGTTCTCATTCCTCATGTCTTCTCCTGCACCGTCTCTTTTCCTCTGTGTATTTTTCTTCCATGTATTCTTTACAAATAGTTTCCTCTGGTTTTCCCTTTCCTCAAATTATTTCATCCTTCGCTCAGCTCCATCAATCTTTCCTTCACAGGTGGTCAACCTCTACTGCAAAATGTCCTTATCACAACCACTACCTCAACAATGACAGAACAATTCATTACAATTAATTTTTGACTTGCACATCAAGACAGCAATTTTCAGGCTAATCAATGACGGTGTGTGAACTGAACTATACAGTATATTAATTGTTTTTCTAAAACAAGAGACCCCCCTTCCCCCCAAAAAAATAGAACCCGAAAATGTTTGTTCATCAATTTGTTCATTTTAATTAATATTATTTTATTACTGTAGTCATTATTGTCTTTCTCTGGGCATACAGTACAAGTCGACTTTGTGCATGAAATATTGGAACACTAGTAATTGACTAAATTGACAATTTTGAGCAACATATGCTAGTTTGGAGCTGATTTTGGGGGGGGGGAAAACATGTTTTTATGCAAAGCGACCGAGATAACTTAACTTGAGGAATGAGCGTACACAGATTGAAGTTTAATCTTAGCAAATTTTTCTAGACCTTTGTAGGATTCATTAGCATTTTATAGGTTCTGCTTTTTGGGAGTTACCCAGTTCATACTACATCCCAAAAGAGGAATTAAGTGACAAAATTAGTTTAACATCAAATTAAACTACAAGCAGAATAATGAACATTGTCACAATGTCAGTCAAACCTGAGCATTTTTACAATTGCATAGGTAAAATATTTTATGTTGTATCTGATTAGATTGTACAGGTGTACCTAATGTTGTGGCCAGTAGCAGTACAGTGTTTTTCAACCATTTCTGACCAAGGCACATTTTTTTCATTGAAAGAAATCCCGAGGCACACCACTAGCAGAAAACATTAAAAAAAAAATGAAACTCAGCAGCCGATATTGACAGCAACAAGTCGTTCTCGCAATTGTTGGATATGAATTCAAACTATAACCAAGCATGCATCACTATAGCTCTTGTCTCAAAGTAGGTGTACTGTCACGACCTGTCACATCACGCCGTGACTTATTTTGAGTTTTTTGGTGTTTTCCTGTGTGTAGTGTTTTAGTTCTTGTCTTGCGCTCCTATTTTGGTGGCTTTTCCTCTTTTGTTGGTATTTTCCTGTAGCAGTTTCATGTTTTCCCCGCACCTGCTTTGTTTTCGCAATCAAGACTATTTAAGTTGTGCGAACGCTACCCTTCTTTGTGGGGACATTTTTGATTGTCATGTCATGTACGGATGTACTTTGTGGACGGCGCCTGCCCCATACGCTGTAAGTCTTTGCTGTCGTCCAGCATTCTGTTTTTGTTTACTTTGCAGCCAGTTCAGTTTTAGTTTCGTTTTGCATAGCCATCCCTAGGCTTCAATGCCTTTTCTTAGCGGCACTCGCCTTTTATTTATTTTTGGTTTAAGTGTTAGATACCTTTTTACCTGCATGCTGCCTCCCGCATATTTTGATCACGACAAACCATGTTCCCGACATCTACAAAGCAATTAGCTGCTGCCACCTACTGATATGGAAGAGTATTACACGGTTACTCTGCTGAGTTCTAGACAGCACAGACACTCAACAATAGCACATTTGCGGATTATAATTACTGGTTTGCAAAAGAATGTTTTAACCCAATTAGGTGAAATTACATAATCTATCACGGCACGCCAGACTAGTGTGCCGCGGCACAGTGGTTGAAAAACACTGGTCTAGGATACAAATGTTTGACACATCTTTTAAAATGTTGATATCCAGTGGGAATGCAAAAATAATTGCATTGATAATCCCTTTCAATTGGTAGAGTACATTATATTGCCAAGGAACTTGTGACACTTTTAAAAATGCATTTAATTTGATTTAAACCAAAAACAAGAACATCTGCTGATGTTGTTAAAGGTTCTCCAATACTCTCTATGGACCGTTAGAATAATTACCGGTTGTCTTTTACAAGGTGTAACTAGAGCCAAAACAGACAGTGTCTCCCCTCATGACACACAGCGAGTCCTCACTATGTCCCAATCTGTTCAGTTGGATGTACAGCCCCGCCTCCTTCCACCTGTCCTCTATTCTTCCTTTCTAATCAGGCGTCCCTGCCAATCAATTTGATCACCATGACAACGGTTTGCAGGATGGCTCAGCCAAAACGCCGCCACCCACCCATATAAACAAAAACAAAACCAAACAGCTCAGGATTGATGAGGGAGCATCTTGTCAAAGGCCAGAGATTAGATTAGGACTGAAGCATGCACGCACACACACACAAACACACACACATTACCCTGACACACACACAATAAACACATACCACACCGCAACTCGGAGGCAGCAGGTGCTTTCGGTTAAACCTTAATTACATGATCTCTGATTTCTTTGATTGATATGCTAATGAGTATGTAATTAATGCAAAAGTAGACATACCAGCAGCCTTCTTAATGAGTGGAATTATTTGATTAAATGTCCTATTGCATATTCAAGCATGTTGGTATACAGGGCACATATCAAATGGCTGTCACAGTTTTGCAATGACTTGCATGCCACACCTACACAGATGCTTATTGAACAATTCAACACATATTAACCATGTACAATATTTGTACTGTATCAACACACAGAAATTAATCTGTTGGTGATGGAGACATACCATACAGTATATGCTTCTACAGAAGAAATGCTTGACATGCTGCATGAGGAAAAATTCACAGGTAGGTGGCGCTTTGAGCCTTAAAGTAAATCAGCATGAGGTTGCAGCAACTATTGCACCATCTCCTTGACAAAGTTTTTTAGACAACACAGCCATAACATTCGCTCCACAAGCATAATTAATAATGACACTGGTTGAACCAAAACAGTTTGCCTTTAAAATGACGATGATGCTCAAAAGTGCTTTGCGAAAATGTTTGAATAAAAACTGAAAAAAAGAGAAAGTCAATAGTTACGTTCAAAAATGTTAATCAAACATTGTAAGTCATATTCATTTTCAAAACATATATGGCCAATTTAAAAAAGTGACCGCATATGTACAAAAGAGTATTACTACATCAGTGGAACTGTTGGGTTATTGCCAACCACTGAATGTTTATAAAACTTTGTAAATAAAGACAATTTATAGTGACTGTACTGTATGTATTTGTTTTCAAATATAAAAGATAGCAACGATGAGAACAGTCAAAACAAGTTATAGCACTTACAAAAGCTTAACATCTAGTGACTATATTTGTGGATGATATTGTTAATTAGTCACTTGGTAATAATATGGGATACTTTTTATTTCATTTTTTTATCTATTCATTTTAAAGGCAAAGAAAACTCATCTATCAACTTTAGTTTTGTTATGAGCTGGTAGTACACTGAGCAAAAAATGGTCAGAGGACCCAAGGGAGCAGTTGGTGGTTGGAGGTGATAAGACCTAAAACTATCATACAAGCCAAATAGGTAGCTTTGAATTGTACTTTTTGTGCTTCAGTTGTAGTTTAGCGTAGGCAGATGAAAAGTGGCAGACACAAGTAAAAAGTTTGTCGCATAAATAGTAAAAAAAAAAAAAAAAAAAGGTAATAAAAATAGTTTAAAATATTTGAAAAACACACCAACATTATCATTGTTAGGACATTTTACACAACCTCAATGGTCAACAGTCACACGTGATGCAACTTTTCCTTTTTCATTAATAAAGTCAGAACAGCTTTGTTTTAACATTAAGTGGTTTAATTATCTTTAGCATTGCAAAGCTGTTATGAGCAATGTCTGTACAGTTGACAATAATTTAAGGATGTTACCGCTTAAAACTGAAATGTAATTATTTTGACATCTGATCTGTTTAAGGTTACGGTGTCAAAACGGAGGATTGTAGCTTTGTGAAGACAGATTATCTGATAGCTTTTATTGGGAATTTTATTAGTTTGTGTTTTACTTCAAGTTTATCTTTTCACAACAGTTTGAAAAACTACTCATCATACAAACCAAGCAGCTTGCACCTATAACATTGTACTTCACAAGTAGCGAGACACTATACGACACGTCATCATTGAGGGATGAGTAATCACATCTTCTTCTCTCTACCATCTACACTGCAATATATTTTCCTGTAAGCGGGTGAGTGAAAGCGCATGTGGGCTGTGACCAGGTGTAGGAGATACAACCACAACCGACTATATCTTTTTGAGGGGCCTAAAACCCACCACCCAGGCTGCTCTTCATCTACTGTCCTACACAAAAGGGTGAAAGCTTGCGCACAAGGCTGGTTAACAGACTAATGACTAAGACTAAAATTACCTTTTTTTTTAGGTTTCTGAGATAGATAGTGTTAAGTGCAAAGGCCTACCTACATTTTGAATCAGAGAGTAGCAGTAGTAAAATAATTGTCCACTTGGAGGGCAGAGTGGCGTTGCTCTGGTTTACAGAATATTGTAAAATACTGTAAAAGTGCTGTGGCATAACTACATTCTGACACTGTAAATATTGAAAAAACACATTCCAAAGACAATACCGCTAAAAGTCCAGATTTTTCCATGGCGAAGAGGGGTTTGGCAAAAGGCGGACTGCACCCTGGACTCGTCACTTAATTATACGACATGTAGAAATGGAATGCAGGGTTTCTCCTACATGTAATTGATCATGGCAGCTCGCCATGGCAATATAAAAGCCGTCACACCTTAAAAACAAGGTTGTTTTCCCTGAAAACAAATTACAGTAATTTAATGTATGAATGGATATGTATGAGTGATGTAATGTATCTGTGTTGATCACCTTACCTTAAAAATGTAATTAGTTACAGTAACAAATTACTTATCCCAAAAAGTATTTGAGTTAATAACTCTGTTACCTCATTTTAAAAGTAAATAGTTACTCAGCAAAACAACGGTGACATTGTTTTTCATTTAATTATTTTATACGCTATTACGTTCATTAACATCTTTAACGTTAAAAATGTGTTATCAACTGATTGAAAAATCGAACATAGATACAGTATTTTACAACATTTGGCATTTATCTGAAATCAATAGATTGCAGTGTGCCATATGATAAGCATAGAAAATATTCTGTTAAGTAACAACATGAAATATTGAAAGTACAAATCCCAATACAGTAATAAAAATGTAAACTTAGATAAAAAGACACACAGGAACTGTTGGCCTTTAAGTATTGTAATTATCTACCCTTGTATCCCAAAATACAGCCTGAAAGACCTTCAGATAAAACTGTTAGCAAGTTTGGTGCAAATAAATTAAATGCATTCAAATAAAATGTTTACAAACGTTCCTGAATGACATGCTGACAATAAATTGCATTTGTGTACAAATATTAAGGTCTTAAGCTAATTTTAACTATGCAAGCGAGTAATTACCTGTGTTTAGTCATGATAAAATTAAATTCTATGTGATGAATCTGATTTTAAAAAATTGCTGCATTTGGGCTTGGGGTTGGTTAGCAGCAGCAACAAGTGTCATGTTGAAATGTGTTGATTTGAGTTGATTGGGGCAGACGTGGAAACGCTTATTTCCTGGACATAGTGTGCATTAGAGGTGGGAATCATTGGCCATCTCACGATTCGATTACGATTCAGGAGCTTCGATTAAATTAAAATCGATTATTGATGCATTTTTAATTCATTTATATTTATGCAGTTTTACGTTTCTTTTCGTTTCACTAAATAAGCATTTAGCATTTATGGCTAGCGACTTTCAAAAATAGTGCAATTTTAATGAGAAATTTCCATCACATTTATTAAATTAATGGAAATGTGTGCAAAACTGGAACATAAGTGCCCTATAATAAAAGGAGCTAGTCGGATGTCTCAGGGAGGTGGCTCGCTACAGTCAGCCATAATTTAGAACCGTCTGCATTACTTTATTTACAATAAATGAATCGATTATCGGCGTCTACTAACCGATTTTATAGTCGTCCATGTCGTCTACGAATTGCGATGCATCTAAAAATCGATTATATCCCCCACCTCTAGTGTGCATGTTACATAAACATCCTTGCCTTTAATTTCAATGAGTGAAAAGTAGTGCCAGTACTTGCAGTTTGAGAACACTACCTTTAAAATTCCCGGAATGAAGCGGTCTTGTTGTGGGTCAGTCAGAGCGTGTAGTTAGACAGCGTGATCAGGGCATGAGTCATTTTGAATTGTATTGTTCTAACAGAATTAGATCGGTCCTGAATCGTATCGGCGAGAAATTTTTTTGAATTGAATTGTTGATAAAACAAATCGTTACATCCCTAATACTGTATATGTAGTCTATCATTGTCTGCTATGTGGACGTACTTTAATATATCGGAGATATACCCGCGGACAGCAATCTACAAAATGTGCAACGTGCAAATATTAAGAGAACAGTGGTGCCTTTTAAGGCAGCAGTTGGGGCAGCAGCGCAGAGCAAGTGTGTCTATGGACATTGTCATTCATCTAGGTCATTGTAATCTCAAGGCATTCATTCGATCGCAACTGGACTGTTTGGTTTTTCTTAGAAGATGTTTCGCCTCTCATCCAAGTAGGTTTCATCAATTCATGCTCATAGACTTAGATTGGTCAGATCTAGTCTCAGACTCTGATTGTAGCAGCTTGTGCCAAAACCCCAAATATTTATACTCCAATACCAGGAGGGTGTGCCTCGGCAAGGATGGTTTTGCCCTATTGTAATGAGAAAAACAACTGTTGAAATGCAATCAAGTAATCCTACTGTCAATGCCAACGACAGTTGTTGAAGTGTAATTTTCCCTAGTTAGCATTGAGGTATTGTTTGGCAGAACGATTGCTGTGGATTGACCACTGCAATCGCTAAAAATAGTCAGGATTACCCACGTTAGCATTCCATTCAGTTATAAATGTCACAAAGGAGCATCTGTGACCCGAATGTTTCTATCTCCTGTTATTTGTTGGAGGCTAAATTGCAGAGTATTTTAGGAATGGTTGAAAGGACAGTGTTGTATGTGAGACATAGGTGATGTTGCAGACCACCTCCTCTGTTCAGGGAAAGTCTTTCAACCACGACATAGATGGCTTACCTCACTCCACTTTCATACCATCCATCCTCCGTGTCCAGCATTTGTACACTTTTGTTGTCAAAGGTTTATGATTCAATATTAAAAAGAGTCAGGGGCAGAATTGGTCATACCAATGCTGGTACTGATAAATTACATTTTTAAGATCATTGAATACTGTATTATTTAAATTTTACAAGAGATGTTTTTATAATAAAAATATCAATCTAACCACTATGAGGTGGCGACTCGTCCAGAGTGTACTCCGCCTTCCGCCCGAATGCAGCTGAGATAGCCTCCAGCACCGCCCGCGACCCCGAGACGGACAAACGGTAGCAAATGGATGGATGGAATCTAACCACTGTAGTATTGACTCATTCTGATGCTTTACTGGGTCAGGGTTCCCCCTTAATGTAATTGAATGTGGCGCACCGCCACAACATTTTTATTACTGCCACACCATGAAAATAAGGTTTTTTTTCACTGTGTAAAGCGCTTTGAGTCACTCAAGTAAACCGCTATATAAATAAAATTCACTTCACTTTTCTTTTACTTGAAAAATAATTAAAGTAATATAATGTATTGTAGCCCCCAGATGAAATTACACACAGTCCAACGCTATTTTTAACTTTTATTACCAATCTTATGATAACAAACGGCACAATTCCAACAGATTTTACCTCTCGTGCAAATACTTTCGTCTCATGAGTCGCCGCTTCTCCAGACACACAACACTTCCTCATTCTTCGCCAATCACCTTTCAGGCACGGGCAGTGTGTTTGCAAACATGGGAAAAACTGACATTAAATCCAAACCACACGAACATAAAACATTAAAATTAGCTCCTATTTACAGTATGAATTTATATATATATATATATATATATATTTATATATACATATACATATACATAGGCTATATACATATACATATACATATACATAGGCTATGTATATATATATATATATATATATATATATATATAGCCTATTTTTTGCGCACTATTGACAAGTGATGTACCGAAAACTGGACCACCGAAAAAGACTTTGATCACTGAAAACCGTGCTACCGAAACCGGATGTAAACAAAACGCACACTGTCTGGAGCGTTGTCAGTATGTCTGCGATGTAGACGTGATTTTATATATATTGCAGATATACCCACGGACAGCCATCTACAAAATGTTCAAATATTAAGAGGACAGTGGCGGCTTTTAGGAAGAGAAAGTCCAACTAGAGCAACAGTGCGAAGCAAGTGTGACGTCATTCTTGCTGCAGCCCCCTTCTTTCATCAGGGACATCGAGGGACAGAAGTAGAGTATCTAAACATGAGTACATTCTATAATGACACCAGGAGAAGATGCTATATTTGTTGCTAGTTCATTTTAAAAAAAACAAATCATTAAAAGTCTGTAAACACTTGAAAAAATCTCAACCAAGTACATTATACAAAATGCAGCAACAATTGAAAAATATGGCAAAACGATAAAATATACATGTTAATACTAATTCATAATAACAGATTTGTTTGTAAATGTATGTATACATTTTTTGAGCCTTTTAAAGAAAATCATATCATCATAGCAAATGATGCAAATTACTCGATGATGTCATGGTGACCACACCCATAACCACGCCACAAGTATCTTGGCAGTTTAGGGGAAACCCTGTGGGTATCATTACTGTCGATATTTGTACCAATCCACCCACCTTATTTTACATTCAAGAGCTCTAGTTTGTGGTTATGATATCCCTCCACTGTGTGTAGCAAAGCATAGCTATGAATGATACATTGATACATGATAAATGATACATTGCGTTGAGGATGCGTTCGTTCATTTACGGGACACAGCAAGTATGTGTCATCAACATTAAGATACAACGATAGCAAATTTATATGGTAAATGGTAAATGGGTTGTACTTGTATAGTGCTTTTCTACCTTTTTTTATTAAGGAACTCAAAGCGCTTTGACACTATTTCCACATTCACCCACACACACACACATTCACACACTGATGGCGGGAGCTGCCATGCAAGGTGCTAACCAGGACCCATCCGGAGCAAGGGTGAAGTGTCTTGCTCAAGGACACAACGGTTGTGACTAGGATGGTAGAAGGTAGGGATTGAACCAGTAAACCTCAGATTGCTGGCACGGCCACTCTCCCAACTTCGCCACCCCGTCCCCGTACTTTATATTGTGTATCTTTTATTCTATCATAGCTACAAAAGTACACTACGTTCACTGATCGTGTTACAACAAAGGTCAGTTAGAATAATACATAATGTTGGATACAGAGAACATTCAAACCCTTTATTTATTTAATCAAAATATTGAAATTCAATAAGTTAGTGCATTTGCAAACAGCTAAAATTATGTAAAAAGCAAACCATAACCTGCTACCCAAGAATGTAAAACAATTCCTCTCAACAAAAGTAGAAGACATAACCTTAAGAAGAAAATTAAACTTAAAACATTCATATACACGTACAACACTTAAAACCTTTAGTATATCAGTATGTGGAATTCAATTATGGAATCAAGCAAATAAGTCAAACAAAGTACTAATATGATCCAGTTTAACAAACTGTTCAAACTCAAAGTGTTTACAAAGTACAAGGAAGAATAATTCTGATAAACATTTCGAACTTTATTGAAAATGTTATAATCTTATTCATCTCATTAACTGAATTACTTATTTATTTATTATTACTTATTTAACTAATAATTGAGAAGTGTATTAATATTATTTATGAAGTTAAATTGTGTACAAGTTGAGAACAGGAAGTTAGTTAAATGTGTTAGTAATTGCTACGAAATGTAGTTTTAAATTAACTCTGCTTATTCCTACTCCTTTTCGGACATGTTAAGAGAAATGGAAAACGTGATGTATCATATTGTAACTGTATGCATGTCCGAAATAAACTTCAACCATAAACCATATTGCACAACCCTAATTCATAAAACGTCAGGTAAATACAGCAAGGATTTTGGTTTTACTGGAGTTTAAGCCTGGTAAAATAATAGACTGCAAACCATTATAAGTTGTACGAATGTGTGTATTATGTATTATTATAAGAACTTTTCTAGAACGAGCTAGTACAAGGTCTTGCCTCGAGAGATTGTTTACGTGAGGGCCAAGCTTGAGTGAGTCAAATCTCAACAAGAAAAAAAACAAACCGACAACTTTCTAAAATCTTCTTTTATTCTATTTCAATATGTTGTCAACTAATTCAATTTAGGTCGCACGTTCCACAAAGCGATAGCTGGAGACAGACGGAGAAGCTAATACGTGTAATGAACGGCGGCTTTAGTTAACCAACTTACCTCTGAATAATGTGTTTCTTACGGGGCCACTCGGGCCATGCTTGATGGATGGCCTAACAGAAGCCAGGTCAATTAGCCAGGCAGACTTTCCCTCCGTGTCGGTAGCAGACAGTACCACCATGCCGATCACCTCTGTCACTCGCCCAGCCTGTAATTAATCACCCACCCGGGGTCTCCTCACCTCCTCAGGCCGCCGCTGCCTCACGCTCTCCTACAACCACAGCAACCCTATTTGTTAATACAGTAGTAGTACGTCAGCTTACGAATGACCCACCTTACGAATTTTTGGGGATACGAGCTGATATTTTTATGACTTAAGATGCAAAGAAAATATGAGTTACATCCATCTTTGGCGAATACCAATGTGAAGGTGCTGGCAATGTGTGGATCGATGTAGAATTATCGATACTGCTGATTCCAAATTTTTATGTCTAATATTGATTCTCAACTCAAAATAGCGACACTTTTGATACTTTAGTTTTCTGAGATAATGTATATCATTAACAGGAACACAGTGTAAAGTGACTAAATAAATGATGATCACTGAGATTAACGGGATTGGTAGTACGTACGTCAGGGGTGTAAAATTTACGAACAGGTTTTATCTGGCCTGCGTGACGAGCTTGCCAAGTATTTGAATGTGTGTGTGAATGGGTGAATGTGGAAATACTGTCAAAGCGTTTTGAGTACCTTGAAGGTAGAAAAGCGCTATACAAGTATAACCCATTTATTAAAATAAGTAAAAAAAAATTTATTTTTTTTTTAACGAAAGAAATTGCTGTTCTAAATGTGTCCACTAGATGTCACAATATCAATTCTATTAAGCAAGCAAACACTTTATACCGGGGCCAAGCAAGAGGTAAAGGGTGACCGTGGCTCTTCCTCCTCGACCCACATGAAACTTAAAACCTGCCGTTTTATGTCTTCTGCTTCGAACACATCGTCATTTGGCACCCTCGTTGCCGAGAAAAGTGAACGTAACCCTTTTGAATAGTTTTTACCTCCGTTTCTCGCGGTTTGTGGAGTTAGCACTGGATTGATACGTGGACCTGACAAAGTAGGTATTTCATACCTAGAAGAGTTTAGATCAGGGGTCGGGAACCTTTTTGGCTGAGAGAGCCATGAAAGCCAAATATTTCAAAATGTATTTCCGGGAGAGCCATATAATATTTTTTAACACTGAATACAACTAAACAATTAAACATTTTTAAGTAAGACCAACATTTTTAGAGTATAATAAGTCTCTTATTCTTTTTAATAACATTGTTATTCTAAAGCTAACCAATAATAAATATAATATTTCTTACCATTAATGCGACTTCTTGAACAGGTGCGATAGAAAACGGGTGGATGGATTAAAATGCATGAGAATGTTTTATAATTTGAACGTTATTTTTAACACTGTGATTACCAGCGGAATGATTAATTACTTATTGTGTTAAGCAATGTCAGCTAAGATTTATCTGAGAGCCAGATGCAGTCATCAAAAGAGCCACATCTGGCTCTAGAGCCATAGGTTCCCTACCCCCGGTTTAGATGTTGTGTTTTTTGTTCAATCCCAGAAAGACTGTGACTTAAAGTTTATTCCTGGCTTTGTAGATACACTGAGACGAAGTCAAAGCTCATTGTGTTTTTGAAGCTGCACCAATTTCCTCAAAATGTTCAACAAACTTGAAGTGTTTTTTTTGTCCAGAGGATTATTTGTGATTTGTACGTTTTCAGAATGTGCTTGTTCTACTTTTGGCCAAAGTAAAACAAAGAAATCAACCTGGACTTGTCTTTATTTTTAAGTTATCTTTCCATGATTTTACCATTCCGGCCCACTTGGGAATAGATGTTCTTCCATGTGGCCCCTGAACTAAAATAACTTTGACACCCCTGACGTATGTAATGCACAGGCAAGAAAATTACTGGGAATTATAATGAGTCACTCACTATAATAAAACAACAATTGTATGTATCCTTTTGTTGTAGGCTGTTTGGAGACACTACATAGAGAGGTAAATAAAAATAAGATAACGCATTCAGTGCAGAAAAAGACTTCCATTAGTTTCACCCTATGATTTTACATTGTTCCACAAGAGCAGCAACACCTGAAATACAGTACGTTTTTAACTTTACCAGACAAATTAGGTGTATTTGCACAAACTATTGTATCGGTATCGCTGATACCATCCTGAATTTTACTCTGTATCGATCGGAAAGAAAATCAGTCGTATGGCACATCACTAGAAGTAGCCTGTAATATCCGCACAACATCCGATGGTTCACTCGCTAGCATTAGCTAATAGATTAACAGACATATTGTCAGGCATGTGATTTGACCACAATGAAAAAGACTGAAAACATTTCCGGGGGTCTGGGGGACGAAGGCCCCCAGTCAGGTCCAGGGCGACGCCCCCCGAAGCTCCTGGTTTTTCACCAATTTAACATGCTAAAATTAACAAAGACAGCACCATTTGAAGAAAATATTTTAGTGTTTAATGACATGAAAACATCATTAATAGAACATACATAACCCAATTATCCTAATGAATCACTGTATATAGTTCAGTCCCAACAGTATTTAGTCACTAATATTTACATCTTGTGTTCATTTCACATCCACAGGTGTCACATTAAACAGTGTTATTATCTACAGTTTATTTACAGTATTACCACATTACTTCAGTTCACTTCACACATTAGCTTTCTCAGAGAGCCCTAACATGAGCTTTCCTTGCAAATTTCTGAGCAGCCTGCATTTTCCTTTTGGTCTCTGCTTTTGTAGCTTCTTACACAATATGGGTCATTCTCAAAATTTGCCTAGGTTTTTGTAATAAGCAGATTGCTCTAAAATAAAATTTCCTTTCATATTTGAAATCATTCTATCATTACTATTAGTCAGATATTGTATATATGGGGTAAAAAAAATTATCAGTGGTTTAACAGGTTTGCCAAGATTTATTATTATACAAAATATATTTTAAAGTTAAGACTATTAAATGATATATGCTATCAGAAAGCAGCATTAATTGTAAAATACATAACCACTAATAACAATTCACAGTTTTAATGTATATGCCTAATTGCCTACAAGTTTAGTTATAAATATAACAAAATACCAAATGTAAACATTTCATTCTTTTCGCCAAAATAGGATTTAAATTTATGAAAATAATTAAACATGTTTAGTATTGTTTACTCATATTTGAAAATAGGAAATAATAATAATGTGAGGACACTGACATATTGCATGAAACAAGTGTGAAAATATTTACCTTCAAGATTGTTACACCACTGACAATATTGTTTCAAGAGACTACATAAGAACTTAATATTACAAAATAGTATTATATGCAAATTTATTTCAAATACATTGTTAACTGGAATCAATAATGCGACTCTTTGAATTTCTGTAATTTCATAATATATTTTCACGTGGCTTTTTATTTTTAGAAAAACCCATTTATATTTCGCAAAGCAATAATTGGTTAATATTTAAAACAAACATGCGTATTTCGCAAGCAATTATTTTTTAGCTTACCTCATTATTAACAACGCTGTCTGCAACCGAAGTGGGTTGTTTGGGTGGATCTTTCCTCTCGATGTCTACGGCAGTTGTCGATGTAAACAAAGGATGAAGTCCGTAAGGTTTGCTCACTTTCGGTTGACATCCAAAAGTACCAGCTAGTGAAAAGTTTGTTTTCCTTGCTTCAAGTTGTTTCATATGTTTTTGGCGTTTCGCGTGTACTTCCAAAGCCTTGAAACCTCGTGATCCATAGTCAATATTATTATGACACCACGTGCACAAAACCTTTCCGGGACGATCGATTTTCCGAATAAAATCACAGAACAAAGTCGTAACTTCCTTCTTCCCAACAGTATCAGTGATTTCCCTTTCCATCCAGTCCCATCGAAACTTATTTTTGACATGTTTATCAATTTCTTTTACTCTTAAAGCGTCCTTTCTCTCGAGAACCGACATCGTTTACATATGGAAAATGGCGGTAATAACCATTATGAATGATGACGTTATTAACGTCATCATTCATAACAGATGTCCATATCGACCAATCAACTACGGCGTAATATAAACTACGTCTCGAATCTTGATTTAGGGTCGGAAAAAAAAACGGAAAAACGGGAGACCGTATTTTCCGCACTATAAGGCGCATCGGATTATAAGGCGCACCTTCAATGAATGGCATATTTCAAAACTTTGTTCATATATAAGGCGCACCGGATTATAAGGCGCACCTATGTCAACAAAACAGTCAGATAGGTCAGTCAAACTTTATTAATAGATAACAAACCAGCGTTCTGACAACTCCGTTCACTCCCAAAATGAATAAACAGCTGATTTACTCGTGTTACGTAAATCAAACGTGCAATCACAATATAGTAACACGTGAAATAGTGCAGAGCAATAACAATATATCAATAACTCAACGTTGCTCAAACGTTAATGTCACACAACACAACACACTAAATAAAAATGTAAAGCTCACTTTATGAAGTTATAGCTCATTCACAAATCCCTCGAATTCTTCCTCTTCAGTGTCCGAATTAAACAGTTGAGCGAATACGGCATCCAACATGGCCGGCTCCGTCTCGTCGAAGTCGTCATTCATGGAGTCAGTGTCGTTGCCGTTTATTAGTTCAGTGACAATTCCTGCCTTCCTGAAAGCTCGGACCACAGATGAGACTGAATCAGCCCAGGCATTTACGATCCACTGGCAGATAGTGGCGTATGTCGTCTGGCGCTGTCTCCCTGTCTTGGTGAACGTCACGTGTGTTCGCCTTCTGTCATCCACTGTTCCCACGCAGTTAGCAGTCTAGCTTCGAATGCCCTGTTGACACCAATATCTAGCGGCTGGAGGTCTTTTGTCAATCCACCCGGAATGACGGCGAGTATAGAATTAAGCGCGTAAGCGTGTCTCTTAATGCGATGTTATGAGCTAGCAAATATAACAACTACACTACCCAGCATGCAACGATAGTGACGAGCATGCGCGGTAGCCCTGAGAAGCGTTGTTGTATGCTGGCAGTTAGAATGTGGTTATGAGCACGCCGTGAGTAAACGTTGAGAACTCAGTTAACACGCCTCGTCTGCATTATTTATAATTAGACAGACAACACACTTAATAGGAGCCATTTTGGGGTCTTTACATAAACACAGAAATGGAAATGAAACGTCACATATCCCAGCATGCACCGCGCGCTTCTTCTTCTTCTACGAGGAAAAAAGATGGCGGCTGTTTACCGTAGTTGCGAGACCGAAACTTTATGAAGATTAATATTAATATTAACCCATATATAAGGCGCACCGGATTATAAGGCGCACTGTCAGCTTTTGAGAAAATTTGTGGTTTTTAGGTGCGCCTTATAGTGCGGAAAATACGGGTAATTATTATTTTTTTCCCGAGATTAAAAAAGACGGAATTCCGACTTTAGACGGAAAAATCACATGCCTGTATTGTTTTTCGAACTATGAGGACAATGTTTTAAACAAGTTGTGCATTTTTTATGGAATTATCACACACGGCTTTTACATCTTTTATGTATCAAACACTACAAATACCTAACATGTGAATTGTTGCTTTATGACATTAATATATTGCAGTGGCGGGCCGTGCGTTTCCCACCGAGGGACAGCTGAGCTAACTTCCGGGGTTGGCCGACATCGTCTCACAAGATGTAGTTTCTCTTTAAATATCCTTCTTGAAAATGGCCTTGCAAATATATGTGTCTAATTGTCTAATCATAAAAGATGCAGACGAGGCATGTTGGCTGAGTTCTTAAATTTTTACTCCACAGCGTGCTCGTCGATAACTTCCAGCTGCCGGCTTGTCTACATTCAACAACCTAAAGGCGCTACTGTGCATGGCTACTGTGGCATGCTGGGTATTAGAGTTCTTATATTTCCTAGCTCATAACATCACAATATATATCTGCCTTAGGCCAGCGAGAAGGCCTTACTGACAACAACTCGTGATCTGATTGGCTATCGCAACTGTCAGTCAAATGTTTGTGTCCGTTCACTTACAGTGCACTGACACCCACATTGTTGATTCTGAAGGCCCCGGCAGATTACGTACATCATGGCAACATAAACTAGCTGAATTCTGATTGGATACAGACTAAAACTAAAAACAACAGCACTGGAACGAGCATAATATGAGAGAATGTAAATATACATTTTAAAAATTACTTTTATCATTAATTATGATCATGATTTCTGGTTATGTTAGGCCAGCAGAGAAGGCCTTGACGGCACACCACTGATATATTGTCGTATTATATTAAATAGGCATCGATTAAGGCTGTATATGACACAGGTGGCTTAGCAGTACAATTACATCAAACACCACCAACACAATAGGACATAAGCAACTAATATATGAACCTTTATGCTCCAACTACATACCTTTATGTCTTCTCAGCCAGGAGCTAGAAAGTATTTAACAAGCGTTAGACTCTCCGAAGACAGGCCTCTCTTTCTACCGTAACAAACTTTCCTGTAAACCGCATGTATACAAGAGCATACTGACTTCCTGTAGTCTTCAAAATAAAGCTCTGGCATCAAAATATAATCACTCAATTTACTAAAGATACAAACTAAATAAACAAAAACACCAAAAAATAATATAAATACAAAATAATTGAAAAACATGACCAGATGTACATGTATGT
The DNA here is from genome assembly GCF_033978685.3 of Nerophis lumbriciformis. NCBI lineage: Eukaryota > Metazoa > Chordata > Actinopteri > Syngnathiformes > Syngnathidae > Nerophis > Nerophis lumbriciformis. Next base: position 30,147,165 of record NC_084559.2, on the reverse strand, counting down.
GACCGACTTAGCGAAGAAGTACAAGAATAGCACACCTACAATAATCTGCACCATACTGAATCAAAATGAGAGAAAAAAAATAATTAATCTTGGCTCCCCTTTTTTTTTTAAATGCTATTGAATTATATGCTTTTGGTCAGAATTTGTCTTCATTACAAGCATTACTAATTGGGCATGAGTAAACAAGTGGCTTAAATGGTGACAGCCACAAAATAAATCTGTGGATTTTACATGTGCTCAAACTATGTTTATTCATGTACGTTGTGAAGAGTGTAGAGTTCTATATATGATTGAACGTCTTCTTTGACAAAGTTGAAAACTGTTCACACTTAGTGTGTCTTAGAATAGTCGACTATTCGCCGATTCGATTCTGAAGAGTCTGATTCCACTATCAACCTCGCAGACCTCACCAAGCCATCCAAACTCTACCGTTTTCTAGTTTTTTTTTCGTTAGGGTGAAAAAGTCGCAAATGAGATGTGTGTTTTGTTCTCTTTAATGAAATTCTTTTCATAAGCTGTTTTTATTAACATGAGGAGAGTCACAATATATTTCAAGTTCATTTTTTCTACCTCCTGTAGCGGCTATATGTACATCCATGTGACATACTGACACCTAGTGACCAGTTTGTAGGACTACCTCTCATCACAATTTGTTTATTTGTGTGGATATATCCCAAATAGCTGTACCATATATATATTTGATCGTGGAATATGGGCAAAATCTAACAAATCAGATTTGACTATGAAAATCCCTACTCGAAGATGACCTACAAAAGCCTACAAAAATGACTGCTGCTAAAAAGCTGTCACGAAACCAGCCGTAATGAAAAGTGCAAAAACTATACAAGTTAAACGGCTCTGTGTATCGGCTTGAAAACAAAATATATTGTGCATTCCTAATTTTTGGTGTCAACATTTACATTTTTATTCTGTACTTTATACCTATTTGCCCTTTCATTTCACTTTTTATAAGCTTCTTGGTAATAGAATCAGTTATTTTTAAAATGAGCAAAATACTGTGAAAGTTACATTTTGTAATTAAGGCTGTCCAAAAGTCATTTTCATCAGATTAATCACACTTTTGAATTTGATTTTTTATATATATATATATATATATATATATATATATATATATATATATATATATATATATATATGTATATATATATATATATATATATATATATATATATATATATATATATATATATATATATATATATATATATATATATATCAATAAAAGGCTATCGATGCTGTCATCTAGCAAAGCTGAATTTGACCAAGCAACCCCCCCGTACCAAAAAGCCCTTGATGAAAGCGGATACAATTTCTTGTGATCTAGTCTTGTGATTTTTTTCCCACACATACATATATATATATATATATATATATATATATATATATATATATATATATATATATATATATATATATATATATATCATGAAACAGGCCTGTAGAGATGAAGTAGTCTTGTGATTTTTTTCCCCCACACAAAGTCATTTTCATCAGATTAATCACACTTTTGAATTTGATTTTTTATATATATATATATATATATATATATATATATATATATATATATATATATATATATATATATATATATATATATATATATATAAATCAAATTCAAAAGTGTGATTAATCTGATGAAAATGACTTTGTGTGGGGAAAAAAAATCACAAGACTACTTCATCTCTACAGGCCTGTTTCATGAGGGGTTCCCTCAATCATCAGGAGATTTTAATGGGAGCATTCACATACCATGGTTTATATAGGGCACAGAGTGGGTGGGTACAGGCTGGCGTAGGGGCGTGGTGATTGGCTCATGTGTTACCTAGGAGGTGTTTCCGTCTATGGCGGCATGTTGTTACAATTTCGCTGCGCTTGTTGAGGGATGACAGGTCTGGACGGTAAATAATAAACAGTTTCTCTTTCAAGCATAGGTTGCATCTTTTATTACCACTATTGTACGGTGTGCTGGATGCAAGAATTTGCCATGTTATTGAATATTCAACATTATTGTCTTTGAGGTCCCAAATGTGTTTGCTGAGTTCTGTGGTATTTCGCAGGTTTTTGTTCCTGAAAGAAGCCTTGTGATTGTTCCATCTGGTTTTGAATTCTCCCTCGGTTAATCCTACATATGTGTCGGATGTGTTAATGTCCTTGCGTATTACCTTAGATTGGTAGACAACTGATGTTTGTAAGCACCCCCCGTTGAGAGGGCAATCAGGTTTCTTTCGACAATTACATCCTTTGTTGGTTTTGGAGTCGCTCTGTCTGAGGGCCGACGGCTCATTTGCAATTGTTTTGTTGTGGTTTGAGATGATTTGTCGTATATTGTTCATACAGCTGTAGCTCAATTTAATGTTGTTCTTGTTGAATACTTTTCTTAGGATGTTGTCTTTGGGAAAGTGTTTGTCAATCAGATTGAGGAATTTGTGTCCAATGTTCGTTGAGACGTTTTTGCTGTATGGGGGGTTGTACCAGATGATGTTGTTTCGTTTTCTGTTCTTTTTTGGTTGGTTTCCTGGCGTGGGTTCATAGGTGAGGGTGAAATTGTATCCGCTTTCATCAAGGGCTTTTTGGTACGGGGGGGTTGCTTGGTCAAATTCAGCTTTGCTAGATGACAGCATCGATAGCCTGTCTTTTTTTTTTTTTTTTTTTTTCACACACATACATATATTGCGCTCTACTACGGTATCGAGCACTATTTTTTGGATAACCTTATTAAGACATATATATATATATATATATATATATATATATATATATATATATATATATATATATATATATATATATATATATATATATATACACATATATATATATTTACATATATATATATATATTTACATATATATATATATTTACATATATATATGTATATATATATGTACATACATATATATATATATATATATATATATATATATATATAATATCACATTCAAAAGTGTGATTAATCTGATGAAAATGACCATATATATGTATATATATATATATATATATATATATATATATATATATATATATATATATATATATATATATATATATATATTATCTATATATATATAATATATAGATAAGGATGCACACTTAATGTATATATATATATATATATATATATATATATACATATATATATATATATATATATATATATATATATATATATATATATATATATATACATATATATATATATATATATATATATATATATATATATATATATATATATATATATATATATATATATATATATATATATATTTGTAGCAGTTAAGGTAAAAGAGCTAGTACCGTAAAAATAAATTGCATGATTAATCTAAGTGTGTACATGATTTGTGCGAGAATTTTTTGCGATTAATCAGATGAGTTAACTCTGTCACGATCAGCTTAGCCAGAGCAAAAAAATACATAAGAATAATAACAAAAGAGCACTCAAAAAGGAGTGAGGAAAAAATAGATAAGGATGCACACTTATGGTATCCATCCATCTATCCATTTTCTACCGCGTGTGCCTTACGGGGTAATGTGGGGTGCTGGAGCCTATCCCAGGTATACCCTGGACAAGTCGCCACCTCATCGCAGGGCCAACACAGATAGACAGACAACATTCACACACTAGGGCCAATTTAGTGTTGCCAATCAACCTATCCCCAGGTGCATGTCTTTGGAGGTGGGAGGAAGCCGGAGCACCCGGAGGGAACCCACGCAGTCAAACTCCACAGAGAAAGATCCCGAGCCCAGGATCGAACCCAGGACCTTTGTATTGTGAGACACACGTACTAACCCCTTCTCCACCGTGCTGCGAGAAAAGGAAATTGCCCACAGAAGGTGTAGAGAATAACAATTGACACTACAACCGCAACTCCGGGACTGAGCCACAGAGAACGAGAAGCATGAGTGGAGTCAACGCAAAGGAGATAAAAACGACTGGAAGGGTGAAACATCAGGAATCGACTGGCGCAGAGTGAAGGGACTTAAGTAGTCAGTTGGGAATGAGTATCAGGTGTGCGCGCAGGTGGCTACACCTCTTGACCCAGAAACCAGGCAGTGCAACAAAATGAAGATAGCCGGCAGCCAGATCAAGACAAACCTGTTAATTTTGACAGCCCTAGTTATAATGAGGCAGCACGGTTGGACAAGGGGTTAGTGCGTGTGCTTCACAATGCAAAGGTTCTGGGTTCGATCCTGGGCTCTGGATCTTTCTGTGTGGAGTTTGCATGTTCTCCCCGTGACTGCGTGGGTTCCCTCCGGGTACGCCTGCTTCCTCCCACTTCCGAAGACATGCACCTGGGGATAGGCTGATTGGCAACACGAGTGTGTGAATGTGAGTGTGAGTGTGAATGTTGTCTGTCTATCTGTGTTGGCCCTGCCATGAGGCGGCGACTTGTCCAGGGTGTACCCCGCCTTCTGCCCAAATGCAGCTGAGATAGGCTCTGAAAGGGACAAGGGGTAGAAAATGGATGGATGGATAGTTATAATGAATATGCCTTTTACTCCATTACATACAGTACATACTTACAGCCTGCAGTGTTTTAGGTTATTGGATTGTTTGTAGAGGCTTTTATAGGCGGAATAGATCGTATCTCCAATACCTGCATTGTTTGCTGCCTCTTACAAGCAGTTTTTCAATATCTAAAACGCACATAAAAGGGAAAGATGTGTGTTCTTATCTTACATAAGGATTGCGGATGATGGGCAAAATGTGACAAAAAAGTGCAGTTTCCCTTTGACAGACCATAGATGCAGACCATAGAGTTGTTGTTTTGAGCTTTTTGTTTTGCTTTGTCACGCTTTAGAATTGTTGCAATGTAAACAAATGGACAAAATGACACTTGTAAGTAGGGATGTCCGATCATGGCTTTTTGCCGATATCCGATATTCCGATATTGTCCAACTCTTTAATTACCGATACCGATATCAACCGATATATACCGTCGTGGAATTAACACATTATTATGCCTAATTTGGACAACCAGGTATGGTGAAGATAAGGTACTTTTAAAAAAAATTCATAAAATAATATAAGATAAATAAATTAAAAACATTTTCTTGAATAAAAAAGAAAGTAAAACAATGTAAAAACAGTTACATAGAAACTAGTAATTAATGAAAATTAGTAAAATTAACTGTTAAAGGTTAGTACTATTAGTGGACCAATCATGTGTGCTTACGGACTGTATCCCTTGCAGACTGTATTGCATACTTGCCAACCTTGAGACCGCGGATTTCGGGACGTGGGGTGTCGGGGCGGGGGCGTGGTTGGGGGCGTGGCGTGGTTGGGGGCGTGGTTAAGAGGGGAGGAGTATATTTACAGCTAGAATTCACCAAGTCAAGTATTTCATATATATATATATATATATATATATATATATATATATATATATATATATATATATATATATACATACAAGAAATACTTGACTTTCAGTGAATTCTAGCTATAAATATATATTTCTTTTATTATATATATTTATATATAAAATAAATACTTGAATTTCAGTGTTCATTTATTTACACATATACATACACATAACACTCATCTACTCATTGTTGAGTTAAGGGTTGAATTGTCCATCCTTGTTCTATTCTCTGTCACTATTTTTCTAACCATGCTGAACACCCTCTCTGATGATGCATTGCTGTGTAGCACGCACAAAAGTGCTTTCATTAAACGCACTAGATGGCAGCATTGTCCTGTTTAAGAGTGTCACAACATTGCTGTTTACGGCAGACGAACTGCTTTACGGTAGACGAAAACGTGACTGCTGTTGTTGTGTGTTGTTGCCGCGCTGAAAGGACGTTAATGAAACTGCCTAACAATAAACCCACATAAGAAACCAAGAACTCGCCCTCCATCATTCTACAGTTATAACGTGATTGGGCAGGTACGCTGTTTATATTGTGGGAAAGCGGACTCAGGTCCGCATGGACCTGAGTCCGCCTGAATTTCGGGAGATTTTCGGGAGAAAATTTGTCCCGGGAGGTTTTCGGGAGAGGCGCTGAATTTCGGGAGTCTCCCGGAAAATCCGGGAGGGTTGGCAAGTATGCTGTATTGATATATATTGATATATAATGTAGGAACCAGAATATTAATAACAGAAAGAAACAACCCTTTTGTGTGAATGAGTGTGAATGAGTGTAAATGGGGGAGGGAGGTTTTTTGGGTTGGTGCACTAATTGTAAGTGTATCTTGTGTTTTTTGTGTTGATTTAATAAAAAATAAAAATAATAAAAAAATAAAAATAAAAAACGATACCGAAAATAAAAAAAACGATTCCGATAATTTCCAATATTACATATTATCGGACATCTCTACTTGTAAGCTACAAAAAAAACTGCCCAGTAAACCGCCCAGTTTTGTCATCACCAGGCTTTGACAACATAAAAAGGATGTTATAAATGACTTATTGATGATATCGGGCAATCATTCTATAGACGATTACCTTTCAGCGCTTTGTGCGCACACACGCATATGCGCGCACACATGCACAGATTGAGAGGCAGGGACAGAGACATCACCCAAGCCTTCACAGAACATCATCCTGTGCACGGGACAAAAGAGGCAGGCTGACAGATGAGGCTTGCGTCTGGGGGCAGGGAAGTTATGTGTTGCTGCTGCTGCTGCTGCTGTGCTGTGTGCATGTGTGTTTTTTTGTTCTACTTATGCATATGTGTATACATGCATGTCTGAGTGTGTGCACCTATATGTGTTTGTGTGTGTTGCTGGGGAGGGAGGCTGGAGGGGTGGTCTCATGGGGCAGCTCTGTGTCTGTCCCATCTGCCACCCCACTCTACTGACACCCAAGGGAATGGCATAAGGGGTAGGAGATTCATTTTAGAAAAAGGAATTGGGGTCCGATGGCCTAATGGGCAACAATGCAGCTTTTACTGACCGACTCAAGTCAAAGGACACTGGCTGTGCGTGGAAGCCAATCTTTTTGACAAAACAGTGGGCTGCCCCTGTCAAGCTTAGCCCCACAGCGCCTAATAAGGCATGGCTCAAATGAGAAAGGGGTGCAGCGAATTTTACTCCCACCCATTGCATACACCCGGGGCTAATGTCAGCCTAATGCATGGCCATGCTGTGGCCGGAGGGCTAATTGGGTATATAAACACAAACATCTCCCTTGAGAGTAAAACTGGGGATGGGTGTTTTTTTTTTTTTGTATTGAGAAGGTGACAGTACTGTACGCTCAACGTGGAATTCATCAATACATGTGCAGTGTCAATAATAAAACATGATATAGTCTATGTTCTCATTAGAGCAGATGCTGGGTTTCCACTCAAACGGCGCAGTGTAATGTGTAACGCCTCCGTAGCAGGTGGCGGCTCGTCTCGTCTTTATCCAAACTGTGATCAGAAGGCAGTAAACGTCTCTGACGCAGCCACGACAACGGCAACAGTGAGGATGAGCATATGCTCCTGCACCGCTGGGCTTGGAGGAGCACTCGCTGAGATGAACGCCGAGGCGTCGGGAACAAAGCGGACTTTAACTTGTCAAATTAACGGCGTATCAAAGATGAGAATAGTCAGGGAGGAAGTTGAAACTACTTGAGTGGGGAGGTCACATGGCTGCCTGGTGGTTTAGCTCCATATGTCTAATGTTGATCCATAAATATATCCTGAAAAGACCCCCCAATCATAGGTGTTACCCTGCCCCCAACTGCTTTGAGCGCTATGCTAATGAAACACTTGCTGTATCCTGGCATTACATTAATTACCCGATCAAAATAGAGTGGGTAATTAACTGCCCTTCTTTACCAGGGCTAATTACATTAGTGAAGAAGGGCCATTTCGCGAGAACAAAAAACCCAGAGAGGCACCAAAAGTAGGGATGGAGCAGTGCCAGAGATTTATAGAAAAATAAAATAATAATAAAAAAGGAAACCGTACGGCACATGCATTTTTATAGATAGGAAAAAGAAGTGGAGGAGGAGGCCGTGTTGGAGGAAGACTCATGTGGTTCTCACTCAGGGGCCCCAAGAGGCTGGGTCCTCGGAGACATGCAAGCTTATTGGAGAGGAGAGAGGGAAAAAGATGGGGGATGGACGGGGGTGTTGTTGTTTATCTTGACATGCTCTACCCAGTCTTCAACACTCTCAATTAAGATGCTGCGGCTCGTCAGTTAAGTATACAAAACATGTATACAAAATAGTGTAACAAGCTGCTCAAACACAGTGGTGACTGGTGCAAAAAGTAGATCTGTGCATATTTGCAATCGTGCAAATACTTCCAAACATTCCGTTCGACGAAATAAGACGCCAACACATTTGCTTCATTGTTTTATTTGGAGCACAAAATATAATTACACCTTAAGATCATATACAAATCACATTTGCACCATGTTTGTACCATTTCAAAGAAGGACGGGTTCAAAAGCAGAATATTAAAATTGCTAATATATATATTTTTAAAATAAATAAAGTCAACCAAAGTCTAAAAAACAAATCGTATAAATGTACTTGATTCTTGTGTTCTTTGTTTTCCCATCCTGAGAGCGATGTTTGTGTTGTGGTGTAATATCAAAGTCAACATAGCTGTACCCTTCTATTGAGCATAATTGTGCTTTTGTGTATTGTACTGCATAGTGACTAACCTGTGCTCTGCAGACGCGTGTTTAACGAAGCTAAAAATATTTTTTTATTATATCGTGTCAGATTTGCAATGCTGGATGACCTAATTACAGCGTATTGGTTCAACAAAGCATGCGTTACACATGTAATAAGGCTAACTAACATTTTCCTTTACGCAAGGACAATAACCTTCTTTAGTGGTGTTACTCATGATGTAAACACCTTGCAAAGTGGGGATGTTTTATTCCAAATTCGATGAAATCCACACATAATTGTTGTTTAATTAACTTAATCAACAGTAAAAAAAAAGAGCACTTTTATAAAACATGTTTATATTATTCCCTAAGCTAGCTATAATAAGTTAAATTGCTTGTACTTAAATAAATCAATATATGAATTCCTTTAGTAAATCACCCTTGAGACAAAGAACTCTCCCTTGTAAAATCTTAAAGATCAGAACAAAAAATAAAGGGGTCTATTTTCTGGAATGTAAATTGTCTTCAAAAAGTCTACTACAAAAACATGTCGCTAACTCACAGACAGTGTACACACATGCTGTTTTAAAGTGTCCATACACAGACAAATAGAACCCTGCTTATCAGAGCCGTCCAACGATCAGTGCTCCTGTGTACGTCCTCGGTTTGGGCAGGTGCTGGGGCCATGGAAAGTATGGCCAGAGGTAAACACGGAGCTTTAGAAGCTTGCGGTTGGATTCGGAGCGGTTTTCTTTCCGTGGTTGACACAGTGCGGTATGGTCCAGTCTGTTCAGCTAAAAGTCGGTTGGCGTAATCGCCTCTGCGCTGGGGACACATGTCTTGTCTTTGGATAGTTTCATCCGCCTGGGTGACAGGGGGACTAAGAAATGGCTGGATGGGCTCAGGGAGCAGAGTTTGCTATTGATCAATTGTCCTTAGTGCCAAAGGAGGGGATTAAGTGAAGCACTGGTGTGGGGTAGGTTTGCTACATCGGGTGGACAACCAGGCCTGTCATCGCTGGAGAGAAAAAAATATGCAAAATCTATGATTCTAATCTTGCATTAACGTACTGCACACTTTCTGTGTCTTGTTCAATCAAAGATTTTGTGAGTGTGGTTAGAAGAAGGGGTTAGACTGCATTCGTAAGTTCAGAGAGCGGGGTCAGATAGTGAGTCGGATGGCTACCTCTGAAGCTGTTGCCCCCTGAGGCGGGGCAGGCAGGGGAAGGGGAGCCCTGTGGCCTGAGCACGGGTGCAAAAGCACTCTTCTGTTTAGCAGCGGATGGGAAAGAGGAGAACGGCAAGAGGGATGAAGAGCTGGAGCTTCCTGGTATGGTCGGACTGGAGGGCATTACTGTGGAGAGGAAACATGAGGTCAGTCTCATCACATCGGCCATGTTGAAAAAGAAGTTACTGTCGGGCGATATGGTGAATAAAGTTTGATTGATTTATCTTTTATTTTGAAAAAATTGCATAAAATGACTAATCATCCATGCAGTACATGTTACCTCTCTAGGGATTACTTAATTTCATAGATATAGAACAGCTAAAGGACGAAAAAGTCCTCAGGGAGTTTAGAGTAGGGCATACTTGCCAACCTTGAGACATATATATATATATATATATATATATATATATATATATATATATATATATATATATATATATATATATATATATATATATATAAAATAAATATATATATATATAGCTAGAATTCACTGAAAGTCAAGTATTTCATATACATATATATATATATATATATATACATATATATATATATATATATATATATATATATACATATATATATATATATATACATATATATATATATATATATATATATATATATATATATATATATATATACATATATATATATATGTCTTAATAAGGTTATCCAAAAAATAGTGCTCGATACCGCAGTAGAGCGCAATATATGTATGTGTGGGAAAAAAAAATCACAAGACTACTTCATCTCTACAGGCCTGATTCATGAGGGGGTTCCCTCAATCATCAGGAGAGGAAAATCTCCTGATGATTCATGTGATTCATGAGGGGGTTCCCTCAATCATCAGGAGAGGAAAATCTCCTGATGATTGAGGGAACCCCCTCATGAAACAGGCCTGTAGAGATGAAGTAGTCTTGTGATTTTTTTCCCCACACATACATACATATATATATATATATATATATATATATATATATATATATATATATATATGTATATATATATATATATATATATATATATATATATATATATATATATATAAGAAATACTCAAGTATTTCATATATATATATATATATATATATGTATATATATATGTATATGAAATACTTGACTTTCAGTGAATTCTAGCTATATATATATATATATTTATTTTATTATATATATATATATATATATATATATATATATACATATATATATATATATATAGTATAGCAGTTGTGCACTGCACTCTCTAAAAGCCGTAGATGTTATTGTCACATATGCATGTACAGTAGATGGCAGTATTGTCCTGTTTAAGAGTGTCACAACATTGCTGTTTACGGCAGACGAACTGCTTTACGGTAGACGAAAACTTGACTGCTGTTGTTGTGTGTTGTTGCCGCGCTGGGAGGACGATAATGAAACTGCCTAACAATAAACCCACATAAGAAACCAATAACTCGCCCTCGATCATTCTACAGTTATAACGTGATTGGGCAGGCATGCTGTTTATATTGTGGGAAAGCGGACGTGAGAACAGGCTGTTGACACGTCACTCAGGTCCGCATGGAGCTGGAGCCCCCTCCAGCTCCGCCTGAATTCCGGGAGATTTTCGGGAGGAAATTTGTCCCGGGAGGTTTTCGGGAGAGGCGCTGAATTTCGGGAGTCTCCCAGAAAATCCGGGAGGGTTGGCAAGTATGGAGTAGGGGATGGGTACTGTTCACATTTGAACTGATTCGGTACTAATTCCCCGTACCTGGGAATTGATACTGGTATTCAACGGTACCAATTTTCGATACGTTTGTGTGTGGTAGTAAATAAATAAATAAATGATAAATGGGTTATACTTGTATAGCGCTTTTCTACCTTCAAGGTAATCAAAGCGCTTTGACAGTATTTCCACATTTACCCATTCACACACTGATGGCGGGAGCTGCCATGCAAGGCGCTAACCAGCAGCCATCAGGAGCAAGGGGTGAAGTGTCTTGCCCAAGGACACAACGGACATGACTAGGATGGTAGAAGGTGGGGATTGAACCCCAGTAACCAGCAACCCTCCGATTGCTGGCACGGCCACTCTACCAACTTCGCCACGCCGTAATATTAATTGTTTTTTTTTATCATAAATCCTAATTATTTATTGCAACATTTAAAAATGAGCTGATTAGGAGTTTAGAGTAGGGGATGGGTACCATTCACATTCGAACAGATTTGGTACTAATTCCCCATACCTGGGAATTGATACTGGTATTCAACGGTACCAATTTTCAATACGTTTGTGTGTGGTAGTAAATATGAATTGTTTTTTTTAAGATAAATCCTAATTATTTATTGCAACATTTAAAAATGAGCTGATTAGGAGTTTAGAGTAGGGGATGGGTACCGTTCACATTTGAACTGATTCGGTACTAATTCCCCATACCTGGGAATTGATACTGGTATTCAACGGTACCAATTTTCGATATGTTTGTGTGTGGTAGTAAATATTAATTGTTTTTTTTAAGATAAATTCTAATTATTTATTGCAACATTTAAAAATGAGCTGATTAGGAGTTTAGAGCAGGGGATGGGTACCGTTCACATTTGAACTGATTCGGTACTAATTCCCCAGACCTGGGAATTGATACTGGTATTCAACGGTACTAATTTTTCGATACTTTTGTGTGTGGTAGTAAGTATTAATTGTTTTTTGAAGATAAAACCTCGTTTTTTTTGCAACATTTAAAAATGAGCTGATTAGAATAAATTCTGTCCAGTTGGTATAGCTTTCTCAGTTGCAAGTATGACATTAAGTTGCCATTACAGTTTCAGGTCCAAGACATTAGATGGCAGTGGTGTAAAGTTTATGGTAGGTTTTTTTTTTTTTTTTTTTACACCCTAAAAAGTGTTGATACTGTAAGTATTGTACTCATTACGCACCAGCTGTTTGATTGTAACGTGCATCTGAGTTGTAGTTTTCATCTAAAAAATTTTAGAGTTATGGAAATCGCCATGTAAAATTGCTAATGCTAACCAGTAGCATGCCAATAGCAAAGGAAATGTATATTAGCATCAAGCTAGCCTATTTTTCAAAAAGTGGAACCTTACTTTACGTGTTCTGAGTCCATTGCTTTGTTGGCATTGAAAATTGCAACATTACTAGGGTAGTTTGGCTCAATCCGCTCTCAGTGAGCACCAAGTGCCGAAGTGCAAACCGGGCGTGATGTCAGGCGCAACCCAGGTATTCATCATGACACCGTTGGATTTCACAAGGTCGGTGCCAAAAAAGTTCCGGATTCGGTGTATAAAATAAAACAGAAAAATGTACTTTGACATAAATAGCTAACATGGCATATTTATTTAAACAATTTTAATGCCCATTTGATTGAATTATGTAGGATTATTTTATTTTGAAAGATTTGCATAAAATGAGTTATCATCCATACATTAAATGTTAAAGGGCTGGGGTAGTAGGTACATAAGATTAGTAATAACATTTATTTTTATGCATTGTTTTATTTTTTGATGTGTCAGATTGGGGATAGGTTGATTGAAAACACTAAAAATTAGCCCTAGTGTGTGAATGTGAGTGTGAATGTTGTGTCTATCTGTGTTGGCCCTGCGATGAGGTGGCGACTTGTCCAGGGTGTACCCCGCCTTCCGCCCGATTGTAGCTGAGATAGGCTCCAGCAACCCCCCGCGACCCCAAAAGGGATAAGCGATAGAAAATGGATGGATGGATGGGATGTGTCAGATTACAAGCATTATAGCAGTGCTGTACACTGGGGATACAAAAGTCCCCATTAACTACCATTATAACTACATTTTTAACTGTACAGTAATTACACAATATAATCATGCATTTTCTAATTTCAGGATTTCACTGGATGAAAATAGAACAATTTGTCATAATTACTCTTTCAGTCGGGACAATCTTGGTCAAGTGATTCTCACAGGGTTTTGGCGCGGTGGTGGCTTGTTCACATTTGTATGTTTGCTATTTTTATTTAGGACTGAAATGATTAAGAGATTTGAGCAGAAAAGGTAGAAAAAAATATGAATCCAAAAATGTTTTAAACACTCACTCCCTGTGGCCTTTTTCATTCTGGCGGCGCTTAGCTGGACTAAAATGATTTCCCAGTGTATTGTTGATATGTGAAAGAATTTGAAATAAAGATATTAAAAATGAACGTGAAAAAAAAACGTTGGGCAATAACTTACTGTAAGGCGATCCGGTGGGGGACGCACTGCTGAAGCCAGGAGAGCCAGGAACTCCTAGACTTGTCATGGGAACGGTTCCGTAGCCTCCAGTCATACCACCGCCGCCATAGCTTGACTGTTGAGGGGTGGAAGCTGAGGGGTAGCCTCTTGGAGATAAGCTGCTAGAGTTGCGAATGTATCCTGGAGAAAATATCAAAATTATGGGTCAAATTTGAATCTTAATATCAGAGCAGGACTGTCTAACTCTTTTTCATCGTGGGCCACTACGCAGTTATGGTCGCCCTCAGAGAGCCGCTTGTAACAGTGGATAACAAATAAATATAAATGTACAAGGATTCCCCTCATGATATTATTACACAATTGCTTATGCTTTTGATTATTCTATATTGTTATGTACACTGTAAAAAAAATGTTTTCAGATTTTACAGTAAAAAAAGCTGGCAGCTTAGTCGCTATAATTTTACAGTAAAATTTACGATGATTTTTTTCCAGCATATTACTGTAAATGGAAAAACAGTATGAGCGATGAGGTGGCGACTTGTCCAAGGTGTACCCCGCCTTCCGCCCGATTGTAGCTGAGATAGGCTCCAGCGCCCCCCGCGACCCCAAAAGGGAATAAGCGGTAGAAAATGGATGGATGGATGGAAAAACAGTACTGCTGTTTTTTTACCGTATAAAAAATTGGCTGCTCATTAGCCAGAAATTGACCATAAAATTGAGGGTGTTTTTTACAACAAATTACTGCAAATGTAAAAATAAGTACTGCTCTTTTATACGGTAAAAAAAAACTGGCAGCTTATTGACTGTAAAATGTTTTTTGTTTTTTGTTTTTTGTTTTTACAGAATATTACTGTAAATGGAAAAATAGTACTGCTGTTTTTTTACCGTATAAAAAATTGGCTGCTCATTAGCCAGAAATTGACCATAAAATTGACGGTGTTTTTTACAACTAATTACTGCAAATGTAAAAAAAAAGTACTATTCTTTTATACGGTAAAAAAACTGGCAGCTTATTGACTGTAAAATGTTTTTTTTTGTTTTTGTTTTTTTTACAGAATATTACTGTAAATGGAAAAATAGTACTGCTGTTTTTTACCGTATAAAAAATTGGCTGCTCATTAGCCAGAAATTGACCATAAAATTGACGGTGTTTTTTTTACAAATAATTACTGCAAATGTGGGCTTCACGGTGGCAGAGGGGTTAGTGCATCTGCCTCACAATACGAAGGTCCTGAGTAGTCTTGGGTTCAATCCCGGGCTCGGGATCTTTCTGTGTGGAGTTTGCATGTTCTCCCCGTGACTGCGTGGGTTCCCTCCGGGTACTCCGGCTTCCTCCCACCGCCAAAGACATGCACCTGGGGATAAGTTGATTGGCAACACTAAATTGGCCCTAGTGTGTGGATGTGAGTGTGAATGTTGTCTGTCTATCTGTGTTGGCCCTGCGATGAGGTGGCGACTTGTCCAGGGTGTACCCCGCCTTCCGCCCGATTGTAGCTGAGATAGGCTCCAGCGCCCCCCGCGACCCCAAAGGGAATAAGCGGTAGAAAATGGATGGATGGATTACTGCAAATGTAAAAAAAAGTACTATTCTTTTATACGGTAAAAAAACTGGCAGCTTATTGACTGTAAAATGTTTTTTTATTTATTTATTTTTTACAGAATATTACTGCAAATGGAAAAATAGTACCGCTCTTTTTTTAACGGTAAAATTCTAATGACTGAGCTGCCAATTTCTTACCATGAAATTTTTTGTAATATTTACAGTGTACAAATTGATGAATATTTTGCTTTGAAGTCATAAGTCAAGCAGATATATAAGTGATTAATTATTCGTTAATCTAACAAAATATGTTTGGAACATAATATTTGTTGCATTATTAGGTATTCAAGTTTAGAAGATATGCAATTGCATGTAGTACATGTATTTTTTTCTGTCAAATTAAAAGGAAAAATGACATTTAGTAAAAATGTAAAAAAAAGTATGTTACTGACATATTCCTGCTTTTGTGAGCCATATAAAATGATGTGGCGGGCCAGATCTGGCCCCCGGGCCTTGAGTTTGACACCTGTGTATTACAGTGTGAACCTGTACTCTGATTACAAGGTGTTTCGTTTACCTTGGCTGCTCTGTACTGGCTCCCCAATACTGACACCTAATTGGGAAGGATAGGACCCCAACCCCATGACGCTGCCATGGGCTGGTGAGCTGGGCAGTGCTTGCAGCTGACTGTGAGGGCGGGGAACACTGTAGAGGGCCTCTGCAATGTCCGCTGCTCGTTTTAGCAACATGTCCTACAGGGGATAAAGTGATGCCACAGTATTTACCAACAAATCATACATGTGATGTTTTTTCTGAAGTTGATGTTTTTCTGCTACAATAGACTAACCCTAACTCCAACCCTTAACCCACTGGGGCATACATAATTTAACAGCAGTTAAGTGCCGCCAGGACGAAAAAGTCCTCAGGGAGTTGAGCGTGTATAATACATTTGGATTCTTTTTTTGTTTTTGTTTACTCAAATATATATAAAAATACAGACAAATTAAATATCCATCATGCCATGTTATTTTTATTTTGACCCTTAGAATGCCCATTTGAACTATTGATGGCAGTTATTATCATTATTATTTTTTTTTTTTACAAGTTTGCCACTTGCAACTTTGCTATATAAATAAAGTTTGATTGATTGTTTTTTTTTTATATTTTGAAAAATCTGCATACAAAGAGTTGTCATCCATACAGTAAATGTTAAAGTGCTGCGGTACTGGGGTAAAGATCAGGCTTAAATATACATACAATTCGTACTGTATTTTTCGGACTATAAGTCGCTCCGGAGTATAGATCGCACCGGCCGAAAATGCATAATAAAGAAGGAAAAAAACATATATAAGTCGCATTTTTGGGGGAAATTTATTTGATAAAACCCAACACCAAGAATAGACATTTGAAAGGCAATTTAAAATAAATAAAGAATAGTGAACAACAGGCTGAATAAGTGTACGTTATATGAGGCATAAATAACCAACTGAGAACGTGCCTGGTATGTTAACGTAACATATTATGGTAAAAGTCATTCAAATAACTATAACATATAGAACATGCTACACGTTTACCAAAGAATCTGTCACTCCTAATCGCTAAATCCCGTGAAATCTTATACGTCTAGTCCAGATCTGGTCAAATTAAGGGCCGGGGGCTGAACGCGGCTCGTTAAGCATTTCAATCTGGCCCGCCGGATATTCCCAAATTATTTTTTTAGATCTTTAAGATGGGAACTGTAGCTGCCATTATGATGTGCAGTGATGTTTTCAAATGACCGTAAGTCTTGAACTATACAAAGTATTTCAATGGCTGAAATCTGCGCTTTTGCATGATATACTAGTTACTACAGTCATCTAAATCACAGCAGCTCAGACGAGGCACCAAGCAGTGTGGGTGGGGAGCGTTTCCACAGATTGTTTCCAGAGCGGCCAGCCTGAATTGCGGGTGTCAGGGACAGACGCGGAAGGAAATTTTTACAACAAAGTTCTAAAGCTTAGTGATATATCAGATCGTAGGTGGGTTTATTTTTTACCCTTCACGTTCATATTTCGCTGTGTTTGTTGCATTTTTGTTCCGTTTCGCTTGATTGTAAAATATGGGGGAGTGATGTTCATATGTTGTCAATATTCAGTGTTTTATCGTTCATAGTTAATATTGTAAATCCCACATTCTTTATTTTCATGTAAATTCTATGTGTCTCATTCAATAAAAACATTTAAAATTCCATTCCGTTTTTTAAGGCGGTCTGTCATAACGTTTTGAGCATTCAATCAGACATTATTGTGAGGTTTTGTATTAGTGTTCTTAAAAATAGATATAGCGGCCCCAGACACATTTTTTTCTCTAAATTTGGCCCCATGAGTCAAAATAATTGCCCAGGCCTGGTCTAGTCTCTTACGTGAATGTGCTAAATAATATTATTTGATATTTTACGGTAATGTGATAATAATTTAACACATAAGTCGCACCCACGGCCAAACTATGAAAAAGAACTGTGACTTATAGTCCGAAAAATACGGTAATCAAACTATATTTGATGCATTATTTTAATTTTTTGCTTTGTCAGATTACAAACCTAATAGCAGTTTAGCATCATGGGTCAAAAAAGTCCCCAATGATAACTATTATTTTTAACTGTACAGTCATTACACAATACAATCATGTATTTTCCAGTTTTTGGAGAAAAATAGTACAATTTGTCATATCTACTGTTTGAAATTACATGGAACAATTTGGTCAAGTGCTTCTCACGGGGCTTTGATTTACATGTTTGTTATTTTTATATAGGACTGAAGTTGATAGAGAGATTTAAGCAAAAAAAGTAGAAAAAAATTATGAATCCAAAAATGTTTTATAACCCCTTAACTTTTTCGTCTTGGCGGCACTTAACTGGGCAAACATCAATTCCAAGATTATCCTGGTTTTATAAAAGAATTTGAAAGAAAAATATTTAAATTGGATTTCAAAAAAAACATTACATTTAAGGTATCATAACCAAAGTTACTGACAAAAATAGAGCAAAAATAGAGCGAAAATTGACCTGAAAGGACGAAGAAGTTCCTAATATACTCAAGGGTTAACCCTATATCCCTCCCTAAAACCCTTTAAAAGTAATTGGCCCAAAGTACCTGATTACTATGTGGATTCCCATACAGAGCCTCCACAAGATCTGCTGCTCTCTTAAGCAGAATTTCCTACAAAGCACATCATTTATTCCATTTCAGATTTCAGCAAGAAAACTTGTAAATAGTATGTATTTCCTATTGTTTCTTTTTTTATAATGTTTTTTTTTTTTTTAAGAAAAAAAAGTATGTTTTGATGTATGGGTCTCACCTTTGCGATTCTTTCTGGGTCACCAGGATGTCGTGGAATTACTTTTTGGAGACGCTGGAAACCATAATCTATAGTCGGTTCATTCAGGGCTAGAACACACAAACATATTACACATTAAACCAGTGGTTCTCAAATGGGGGTACGCGTACCCCTTGGGGTACTTGAAGGTATGCCAGGGGTACGTGAGATTATTTCAAAATATTCTAAAAATAGCAACAATTCAAAAATCCTTTAAAAATATAAATAAAAACCTATCTTTTTTTCCAAATATTTCAAGAAAGACCACTACAAATGAGCAATATTTTGCACTGTTACACAATTTAATAAATCAGAAACTGATGACATAGTGCTGTATTTTACTTCTTTATCTCTTTTTTTCAACCAAAAATGCTTTGCTCTGATTAGGGGGTACTTGAATTAAAAAGAAATTCACTGAAAAAAGGTTGAGAACCACTGCATTAAACCACATACACTGCAACAAAGAGTTGACAAAATACAAGAAAAAAGAAACGACTAGTAAAATTACCTGTCCATGCAGCTAATTAATTTTACATGATAAGACATCCTAAATTAGGATTTGTATATCTACAAATTAGCAAGACTTTTTAGATAGAAATAAGTATTTTATTCTGAAAACAAGCATTATTCAACTTGCAATTTTCTCGGAATGTTGCAGAATTTTTTTTTTTCTATGTGAGGAAACCCAACATATCTTATTTGGATAGTTATTTTCTCAATTTCAACATTTTAAAACTAGAATAGACAAAATATAATTATTCATGCTATAGTATTAAGATTATGAGGTCAAGTCAATGACTAAAAATTGTCATGATCCGTGGTCCGGATCATGTTTTTGTATTTTCTGTTAGTTTTGGACTCCTTTAGTTCCTGTTTGTGACACCTGAGTTTGGTTTGGTTGCCATGGCTGCTTGTTGTTTTCACCTGCCTCTGGTGTTCGGGACGCTCACCTGTCTCTAATCAGAGGCATTATTTAAGCCTGCCTTTGCCAGTCAGTCGGCCTGGCGTCATTGTTCGCTTCATGTCTGGTTTCAAGTGTATGCTAAGTGCTTATGCTACAGTCATGTACATTTTGTTGTACTACTTTGAGTTTCAAGAATAAACCATGCTCCTACCTACAAGTCCTGTCCGGAGAGGTCCGTTTGCACCCCGGGGGAAGGAACCTCGCAGTAAGCTGCGACCCCCCCGTCGTGACAAAAATAAGTAAATAGCTCTTAAAACTAGGGAAATTTCTTGGAATAACATTTTTAATCTTGGCAGGTGGCAAATAATTTGCAGTGTTCACTCTTTTAAGTCCGACCACTCTGCAATCACAACAAGAGTGCCCCAGGGATCTATCCTGAGCCCCCTTCTCTTCATCTCTTATCTTTTAATTTTCCTGAGGGAACTCTCTTGAAGGAATCAATAAAGTACTATCTATCTATCTATTCTCCCCCTTGGCCTTGTTTTTCCCAAATTCAACATTTACTTCTGCGACGCCGATGACACCCATCACTACTTCTCCACCAAAAATGACACACTTCCACCAACTCCGCCCCTATCGCCCGGCCCTTGCTGCCTCCACCCTTGTTCACAGTCTGGTCACCTCCCACAAGCTTGGTCCATAACTCTGCTGCCCGGGTCATAACCAAAACCCCCGGAGTCCATCACGTCACGCCTGTCCTGGAGAAACTTCAGGCCAGGGGGGTGTCAAACTCATTTTAGATCGGGGGCCACATGGAGAAAAATCTACACTCAAGTGGGCCGGACTGGTAAAATCACGGCACGATAACTTAAAAATAAAGACAACTTCAGATTGTTTTCTTTGTTTACAAATAGAACAATCACACTCGGAAAATGTACAAATCATAATGTTGTTGGGTTTTTTTTTACACTTACATGTTGCAGTTAATACTATTCTATCTTTATTTGTCATTATTTATACTTTCTGAATAAATGATAATGTTGGTGTTAATTTTCAATCTATCAAGATAAAAAAAATATATTAAAATCAAATTACAGTATGTTATTTATGTAGTTTCTCATTTTCCTCGACTGGTGCACTAACACAATGTGTTTTTTGTGTGTGTTTTTTTTACATATGTAGCATCATCTATAAAGATACAAAGAATTGCTATTGTGACATCTAGTGGACACATTTAGAACAGCAGTTTCTTTCATTCTAAAATTTCGGCTCATTTTTATACTTACTAAACGGGCTGTACGTTTGACACCCCTGTTCTAGGCCATACACAACTTCACCCCTCTTTATTTGTCTGACCTCCTCCACATCACTACTCCAGCACTCTCCCTCAGATCCTCCTCTGCCATCCACCTTGCTGTGCCAGCTGTCCGCCTCAGCACCATGGGGAGCAGAGCCTTCAGTCACTCTACTTCAAACTATGAAACTCTCTCCCATCTCCAAATCCGGAGTATTGACTCTCTTCATACTCTAAAACTCGGACTCAAAACCCTCCCGCTCAAAATTCCATAGTCACTGTCTCACAGTCCAGGGGTGTCAAACTCTTTTTACTAAGGGCCACATCGCAGTTATGGCTGCCCTAAGAGGGCCGCTTGCAACCGTGAATAATTTATGAGTATTAATGTATTGGGATTCTCCTCATGATATTATTATACAATTGCCTATGCATTTGATTATTACATTTGGTAACACTTTAGTATGGGGAACATATTCACCATTAATTAGTTGCTTATTAAAGTAACAAAGACTTAATTTAGAGTTATTTGGACACTAGGGGAACATATAAGGGTTAGGGTTAAGTACTTATAATAAGTACTTATAATGACTAATTAAGAGCCAATATGTTACTAATTTGCATGTTAATAAGCAACTAATTAATGGTGAATAAGTGTAAAAAATCTTCTATCCATACATCCATCTTCTTCCGCTTATTCGAGGTCGGGTCGCGGGGGCAGCAGCCTAAGCAGAGAAGCCCAGACTTCCCTCTCCCCAGCCACTTGGTCCAGCTCCTCCCGGGGGATCCCGAGGCGTTCCCAGGCCAGCCGGGAGAGATAGTCTTCCCAACGTGTCCTGGGTCTTCCCCGTGGGCATCTTTGATTTTGCAATTAAAAACTGGCAGCTTAGTTGCAACAATTTTACCATAAAATGTATGGTGTGTGCTTTTACATCATATTAAAATGGAAAATTGGTACTATAGTTTGTTTTTTTTACAGTAGAATTCTGGCAACTGTGCTGCCATTTTTTTCCGTAAAACCTGTTGTCATTTTTACAATATACAACCCCCCGCAACCCCGAAAGGGACAAGCGGTAGAAAATGGATGGATGGATGGACAATTTGATGGATAACTTGCATTGAAATCATAAGTCAAGATATTTATAATTATTTTTATTTTAACTGAAAAAACCTTGAAATACATGATAGTATAACATTTGTTGCATTAATAATAATATTAGAGTTTAAAAGATAGGCAATTGCATGCAATACATGGAATTAACAAATGCGTTTAGTAAAAAAAGATTAAATACTTTCAAATTATTTCAAGGCCATATTAAATGATGTGGTGGGCCAGATCTAGCCCCCAGGTCTTGAGTTGGACACCTGTGCTCTACACTGTCCTTCATTTGTTTGTTACATGTTGATTTTAATTGTTGTATCTGCATGATTGTAAAATGCTCTTGGGTTTCTTGAAAGGCGCTTAGAAATTAAATGTTTTATTATTATCACATGTGTCTTAAAGGGGAACATTATCACCAGACCTATGTAAGCGTCAATATATACCTTGATGTTGCAGAAAAAAGACCATATATTTTTTTAACCGATTTCCGAACTCTAAATGGGCGAATTTTGGCGAATTAAACGCCTTTCTAATATTCGCTCTCGGAGCGATGACGTCACAACGTGGCATCACATCGGGAAGCAATCCGCCATTTTCTCAAACACCGAGTCAAATCAGCTCTGTTATTTTCCGTTTTTTCGACTGTTTTCCGTACCTTGGAGACATCATGCCTCGTCGGTGTGTTGTCGGAGAATGTAACAACACGAACAGGGACGGATTCAAGTTGCACCAGTGGCCCAAAGATGCGAAAGTGGCAAGAAATTGGACGTTTGTTCCGCACACTTTACCGACAAAAGCTATGCTACGACAGAGATGGCAAGAATGTGTGGATATCCTGCGACACTCAAAGCAGATGCATTTCCAACGATAAAGTCAAAGAAATCTGCCGCCAGACCCCCATTGAATCTGCCGGAGTGTGTGAGCAATTCAGGGACAAAGGACCTCGGTAGCACGGCAAGCAATGGCGGCAGTTTGTTCCCGCAGACGAGCGAGCTAAACCCCCTGGATGTCTTGGCTCACACCGTCCCTTATGCCACCGAAGATGATCAAGAGAAGAATACCGACCCTAGCTTCCCTGGCCTGCTGACATCAACTCCAAAACTGGACAGATCAGCTTTCAGGAAAAGAGCGCGTATGAGGGTATGTCTACAGAATATATTAATTGATGAAAATTGGGCTGTCTGCACTCTCAAAGTGCATGTTGCCAAATATATTTCATATGCTGTAAACCTAGTTCATAGTTGTTAGTTTCCTTTAATGCCAAACAAACACATACCAATCGTTGGTTAGAAGGCGATCGCTGAATTCGTCCTCGCTTTCTCCCGTGTCGCTGGCTGTCGTGTCGTTTTCGTCGGTTTCGCTTGCATACGATTCAAACCGATATGGCTCAATAGCTTCAGTTTCTTCTTCAATTTCGTTTTCGCTACCTGCCTCCACACTACAACCATCCGTTTCAATACATGCGTAATCTGTTGAATCGCTAAAGCCGCTGAAATCCGAGTCTGAATCCTAGCTAATGTCGCTATAGCTTGCTGTTCTATGCGCCATGTTTGTTTGAGTTGGCATCACTATGTGACAGGAAAATGGACGGGTGTATATAACGATGGTTAAAATCAGGCACTTTGAAGCTTTTTTTAGGGATATTGCGTGATGGGTAAAATTTTGAAAAAAAACCTTCTGAAATTGTGATAATGTTCCCCTTTAATGTTGCTGGGACGGGTTTGGTTTTGGAATTGGATTGCATTGTTGTGTATTGTTTTGTTGATTGATTAATAAATTAAAAAAAAAAAAAAAAAAAAAAAAATCGCTGACTAGTGGACTAATAAAATAATCGTTATTTGCAGGTCTAACTGACACCAAAGGTAAATATGTGATCACCTGTGTAGATGAAGCGTCCAGGGGCTCCCTTGCAGAACTGTTTGGATTTATAAGACAATGTGACCTCCACCACCCCTGGGATGTGACGAGGAGGGGTCTGGACACGGATGGCGTGTGGTGTGATCAGCTATGGGGGGAAAAAAAAACACAATTATGTCAGAGAAAGGGTAAAAAAAAAAAATGCAAAATGCATTACTGTGTGAAAATGTCAGCATCTGTGGTGAGATGTTTTTCATTCGTCAAATTCTTACCTCACTCCAAACTAACATGCTTCCAAACACCACCTGTAGTCCATCAAAGAAGTTCTCCCCGATGACAATGACCATGGCCCCGCCTGTAGTCCAGCCCTCACTGGGGCTGATGGCTTTTATACAAGGGGTGGCTGGAAAGAAACAGCAAACAAGAATTACAGTAGGGGCCATAATAAAAAAAATTAAAAAATTAAAAGCGTGTTATTTGGCTGCCTTCTTATACAACAACTGCATTTTAGATATGAAAAACTTGTCTCAATATGGAACGATTTTGTTTATTGTTCCATTCTAACACTGAAAAAGTAATATTGTTTTGAATGCTTCAGCATGTAACACAGGACTGTTGTTGCGTGTCAAAATAATGAGCTCGGCAAATACACACTTTCCCCAGCAAAGTGTGTATTTTTGGCAACCGCAGGAGACATTACTCCTGTAATCTAAATTCTCTGTGCACCCAATCTACACACCATTTAAACTATAAGATTAATAAATAAGGTAGCTTTTCCAGGGCCAAAAAAAGGCACACGCTTTCTTCTGCTACAGAATACAAGCATTTTGAATTATGTACAGCACGTATGTTGTTTACATTATAATTATGATCAAATATTTCAACACAACTTATTTTGATGAAGGTATGGAGTAGAAAAACAACTCATTGAGTTGAAATAATTTGCGGACAGTTTGGTCCCCCGAGTTCAAAAGGCCCATCTGCGCTCCTGCTGTGATAAATACTCAGCAGCAAGCAACACAAACAAAAAAAAAAAACGTCAGGAGGAGAGAGATTGGCATTTATACAGCAATTATTTTGACTTGTAATCTACAGTAAACAATATTATGGTTTGTTGTATACTCTGTGCTGGCACAAAATGTAACGGATAAACTAACTTGTAATCGAACTCTGCTAAAATAAAGTAATCGGTAAAGTGACTAAGTTACTTTTTAAAAGAGTAATAAGTAATCGGCGTCCGTTTTCAAAGTAAATGTGGCAATATTGACCAGCACACATGAGACACATTAGATGGCATGGAATTTAGTACCAAAGCTCCCAGATTTAGCCCAATGAGTACCATAAAAACGATAGTATCAAATAATGATTTAAATAGAATGCAATAGAATTAGAATATGTTATAGAAATTAATGGGAATAGATTATAAATAAAACATAATAAATAGAAAAATGAAATAAGTTGTGATTCTGTAGTGTAAATATAATGTAAAAAAAACAATGACAGTAAACCAAAACAAATAAAAGCCCAGTTCAGCGCAGTTGGGACAATTTTTTTTTAAAACACTCATTGGAAATTTTTCATCTCAGAAATTCTCAATTCAACACGAATCTCGATTCAAACCATTTCTTACAATTTATTATTATATGGTATAAAAATGATAATAAAATATTTTCAAATATAGCTCATTTGGCTGTTGACGTATGTGTGGAGATGACTTAAAAAAATGTATCTTTAAAAATGGATTCTGAAAAAAAAAAAAAAAAACATTTTTTAAATCCATTCTGTAAAATTACAAATATATTTAAAATTGGAATAAATGCTCAATAATTAGATTTTTTTGAGCACCTTTAACTGTTTTCCATGACGTAATTTGAAGTTACCAATTGTGGTTTCTTGAGTTTTAAAGGGATACCTTGTCCAATCAACATTAATGACGGCGGTAAATGTTTTGGTTTTTGTTTATTTCACAAAAAAAGTTCAATGCAAAACTCCGCAGACAAATACAAACTCATGAGCCTAAGTCATAAATCATGTGATAAATGCACTTTTCCAACTTATAAATTGTCTTTTCAAATAAACTAGTTGTCATAATTGCATATTTCAGATAGAATTATGAATGGCAGTTCTATATACCGTATTTTTCATAGTATAAGTCGCACCGGAGTATAAGTCGCACCTGCCGAAAATGCATAATAAAGAAGGAAAAAAACATATATAAATCGCACTGGAACTTATAGTCTGCGACTTATAGTCCGAAAAATACGGTATGCGGCTGTAGTATTGTGAGTGCAATGGACATGAAGTAGATGTTAATGCAGGCCCTAAGCAGAATTTTATTTGGAGCCCCACCTATTTAATTTTTTTTCACACTTTTTTTTTTTTTATAGAATTTTTAATTTAACTCGATGCATGTTTTGTACTAGAAACAAATGAATGGGGAAAAACATTATTTTTGGGGAAAATTTTAGCATTAATAAAACTTTCCAACTCTTTTATGACCCCAATACCACCGTTCTTTGAGACAAGCACTAACGATGTGGGTCACAGGAACCAGTGTAACGACAAGGTCATTACTGTGTAGCCAAATCAGAGACCGAGCAGAAAGAGGTTAGGTAGAATTTCATGGTTCGCCCTGTCATCCATTATTTGACGTTTTACATGCGCTTCTTTACGCAAAACGGGGCCCACCACGGATCATGGGGCCCTACGAACGCTCTCCCCGACCATCTTAGAGCACCACAGTCGGTCGACCGTTTTAAGAAGGGACTAAAAACCCACCTTTTTAGCACAACTTGTATCTAATTTCTCTGCCTTCTTGTTTTTAAATGCACTGCTTGCCTATCTGTTTTATCCAGTGCGTTCATGTTCTTATTTCTATTTTATCAAAGTTTCTATGTTTTATGTAGTGTTTTCATGTTTTTATTTCTATTTTAACTTTCTACTATATATTCTAACTTTCTATTTGTATTTTTTTTACCTTTTTTAGACTTTGTAGCACTTTGAGATTTTAACAAATGTAAAGTGCGTTACAAATGTAATTTATTATTATTTATTATTATTACGCACAGCGCGTGTTCTTCCTTTAGGGAGGGCCGGCCCTGTGTTAAGGTTACACAGTATTTTCTTACCATACTCCATAGTATTCTCCGCTGACTCGCCTGGTTCCAGTCTGCGGGCCCTCCGACCGTGTTTAGAGTTGTTGTGGACGAACATGTTGTCTGACACCGCCAGGACGTGGCCGTCCACGCTCACAGTACTGGACAGGACCACCTGAAGGAGAGGAAGCAGGGCCAGGAGAAAAATGCATGAGTGTCTGTGCAGGACTTTGACAACATGCTGAGAGATACAATCTCCCATTTCAGGCAGCAGATACCCCCAGTGCAACAATTTGTTTCGGCACAGAGGTGTTGCTATGATTTCTCAGTCGGCAATTCGACATCGCTGGGAACGTCAGAATATACACTATATTGCCAAAAGCATTTGGCCACCTGCCTTGACTCACATATGAACTTGAAGTGCCATCCCATTCCTAACCCATAGGGTTCAATATGATGTCGGTCCACCTTTTGCAGCTATTACGCTTCAACTCTTCTGGGAAGGCTGTGTCCACAAGGTTGCGGAGTGTGTTTATATGAATTTTCCTATAAAAGCACATTGGTAAGGTCACACACTGATGTTGGTCGAGAAGGCCTGGCTCTCAGTTTCCGTTCTAATTCATTCCAAAGGTGTTCTATCGGGTTCAGGTCAGGACTCTGTGCAGGCCAGTCAAGTTCATCCACACCAGACTATGTCATCCATGTCTTTATGGACCTTGCTTTGTGGACTGGTGCACAGTCACGTTGGAAGAGGAAGGGGTCCGCTCCAAACTGTTCCCACTAAGTTGAGAGCATGGAATTGTCCAAAATGTTTTGGTATCCTGGAGCATTCAAAGTTCCTTTCATTAGAACTAGAGGGCCAACTCCTGAAAAACAACCTCACACCATAATTCCTCCGCTGACCCCTCTCTGTCAGTTTACGTGGCCTACCACTACAAATGTTTGTAGAAACACTCCCCATGCCTAAGTGCTTTATTTTATACACCTGTGGCCGGGCCAAGTGATTCGGACACCTGATTCTGATCATTTGGATGGGTGGCCAAATACTTTTGGCAATATAGTGTATCTGCTATAGCGTACTCCTCTATTAGGTCCCCATATGGTCTCTTCAACTGGGTGATTCATATAGCATGCAGACGGCTCATCATCGCTGCGTGATCCTTCAATGACACCAAACATATGGAGCAAATCGCCGGCTTTTGCAGGCCGGTAAATCAGTGCATGATGTATTGTCTCCCTAATTTGATCTGGACACAGCATGTGTGGGTTCTATCCCACATCTGCCATGCAAAGGAAGACACGCACATTATTAATAAGAAGGACACATTTGTCCATTTAATATTGTTTCTGAACGTGATAATAAGTTTGTGTGTTGATGGAAAATAGGCAAGATTAAGGGACAGGGCCCAAATAAGATTTTTTTTGTGGCCCAATTTTGATCTTTAATATTACTTACAGTATTATTATTATTATTAGTTGCCTGAAGGGATGCCAATCCCACCCTAAACGTAAAGTCAGCACCCCGCATAAACGCACTCAGTATGTTTACGTGCACTAAATGTAATGTTTATATAGTTCATTTGGTTGAAACTGGCTTTTTAAAACATATGTAAAAACCTTAAAAACCATGTTCCAACTGCTCCTACAGTGGAGTGTTTTAAGTCTCGTCTTAAAACCCACTTTTATTTTTTGGCTTTTAACACTACGTGAGTTGTGTGGTCTTCTGTTGTCCTCTGTGTTTTTACAATTTTGATTTCTATTTACTGTTTTAATTGGTTTTAACCTTTAAAATAGTTTTTAATCATAAGTATTTTAATTGTTTTTTGTATTGGTTTTATATGTATTTATTTTTTTGTTTTTATTCAGTCATTGGTGAAGCTAAGGATAATTTTTGAATATTGTTTTTAATATTGTTGTGCAGCACTTTGGAAACATTTTGTTGTTTAAATGTGCTATATAAATAAAGTGGATTGGATTAAATTACCCCAAATACTTTGGTGTTTTTTTGTATTTTTTTAAGTTCAGTTTTTTTTTTTACAAAATAGTGCTGACAAATTTGATGTAAAGTAGTGAAGTGAATTAGTGAATTATATTTATATAGCGCTTTTCTCTAGTGACTCAAAGCGCTTTACATAGTGAAACCCAATATCTAAGTTACATTTAAACCGGTGTGGGTGGCACTGGGAGCAGGTGGGTAAAGTGTCTTGCCCAAGGACACAACGGCAGTGACTATGATGGCGGAAGCGGGGATTGAACCTGCAACCCTCAAGTTGCTGACACGGCCACTCTACCAACCGAGCTATACCGCCCCAAAGTAGCAGAATATTAGTTTAAACAGAAGTGTCAAAAGTACGGTCCGTGGGCCGGATCAAGCCCGTGAACAGGTTTTTTCCGTCCCGTGTGATGAGTTTGCTCAGTTTAAAAATGAGCCGATATTTTTGATTGAAAGAAACTGCTGTTCTAAATGTGTCCACTAGATGTCGCAATAGCAATTCTTTGTATCTTTGTATCATATGTAAAACAAAAATAAACCACATGATATTAGTGCACCAGTTGAGGAAAATTTGCAAACGACATAAATAACATCCTGCAACTTGATTTTGATATTATTTTTTTACCTTGATAGATTGAAAATTAACACCAATTAGTTGACTGATGAACATTATCACATAATTTATTCAGAAAGTATAAATAGCGACAAATAAAGATAGAATACTATTAACCGTAACATGTAAGTGTAAAAAACAACAACATTAATTTTTAAACAAAGAAAACAATCTGAAGTCGTCTTTATTTTTAAGTTATCGTGCTGTGATTTTACCAGTGCGGCCCACTTAGGAGTAGATTTTTCTCCATGTGGCCCCCGATCTAAAATGAGTTTGACACTCCTGGTTTAAACAATCATATAACCTGTCATTGTTCACTTAAAGAAGATGATAAATATGTCAAGTTTCCCTTACTTTGGAGTGTAAGTAGCGATTAGCTGATTCATGTAGTGGATAATAATAATCATAATTATCATCATCTGCAATGAGGTGGTGACTTGTCCAGGGTGTACCCTGCCTTCCACCCGAGTTCAGCTGGGATAGGCTCCAGCACCGCCTGCAACACGAAACTGACAAGCGGTAGAAAATGGATGGATAAATATCATCATTATTATAATTATAGGGGTTAAAACTCCCCTATCTTCAAATATGTGTTATGCCTCTGTTTTGAACTTTAAGCAAGGTTCTTTGAATGCACCAGTTATGTGCTATTAGATGCAAAAGTGAAATTTATACGTAACTTAGTCCGATGCTGCCAAAAATAGACTTATTATATTTTTACCTTCCTCCTAACACCTCATCCAAGTTACCAAATGTTGGCGCTGTGTGTGTGGATGCATTAAGCTGAGCTGTGATGACGTTATGACCTTTGTGTTGAGTGAACAGTGAAGTGTTCCAAGCTGGGTTTACCGCTACCAGAAGGAATTAACCATTTTGCATTTTTGCAAGGGCGTGTAGGTAGTAATGTTACACATTCCCAATTCCTAAATTCAAACAACCATATCATTGAACTTTGACAGAAAAAATGATTTTATCTTAACTTTTATGATGTTTTATACCTTTACAAAAGCATCAAAAGATCATTTGGCCCCTGCCGTAGTTTTGGCCCTAAACATCCGCATAAAGCAGGCTTATTCAACTGCTGACCCGCGGGCTACATCCGGCCCGCCAAAGCTTTTCATTCGACCCGCCAAACATTACACAAATAGGCTTGATGAAGCCATTAAAGCATGGGTGTCAAACTCTGGCCCGCGGGCCAAATTTGGCCCGTCGTGTAATTTAACTTGGCCTTTGAAGCGATATCAAATTAACACTAAAGCTGGCCCGCCGATTATATATTGTCGCTGGCTCACCGCTAATTCTAATACTTGCCAACCCTCACGGTAGTCTCCGGAAATCGTCACGTCTGCTTTTCAGCCAGTCCAACGAGTGCTGGCACAGTCACATAATATGTGCAGCTTCACTGTTGATGAAGTATGCGTTGCATTCACTCGTGTGTGCGTACAGAAGCCGCACATTTCTTGTGACTGGGTCTGACCGATGTTAGAATGGATGAAAAGCGGACGTGACGATAGCTTGTAGAGTACGTTAAAGGCAGTGCCTTTAAGGCACGCCCCCGAGACTGTGGTCCGGGTGGACGAGATATAATGGCTGATAAACACCTTCGTTCGATAATGAAGGTTGCCTCAGCTCAAAGCCTGAGCCCCGACATTAATGAACTAGCATCCAAGAAAAGATGGCAGGTATCTGGCTTGGGCACATCAAATTAGATCAGTGTGTTGCAAACTGAGCAGTTTAAAGTCCTGAATGGTTGGTTTATTCATTGTTATTTTATTTTCAAATTTATTAGCCTGTGGAAAAAGTTAATGTTGATATATACGTCAGGAGGCTGCAAATAGAAAAGAGGCATTCAATTTTTATTTAAATTGTATTTGATATGCCATTGATATTTTTTAATTATTATTATTATTATTTGAAACTGGATTTTTATTTTTGCATAAAGTTATATAAGCCTTGCTTGTTCAATATTCAATGCAAAACTTGTTTGGGTCCCTATTAAAAGGTTATTTTGTTCAACCTTGGCCCGCGGCTTTGTTCAATTTTAAATTTTGGCCCACTCTGTATTTAAGTTTGACACCCCTTCTTTAAAGGGTTGCTCTTGCAGGCAGTACTCCTGCCACCCCACAGGGGGCAACAGCAAGGCATATGTGTCACAATAAAGCAGCATTCTGAAAAAAAGCAATATAATTGCAAATATCGGATTTTTAACAACAGGACAACAAAGGGTGAATGTTCTGCCACGAGCAAGTGCGCGAGTCATTGTTTCCTGTCGGACCTTTTAAGCGACAGGCGGCGGTAAAATATTTTGCCATGAATTGATTTATGTGGACCCCAACTTAAACGAGTTGAAAAACTTATTCGGGTGTTACCATTTAGTGGTCAATTGTACGGAATATGTACTATGCTGTACAATCTACTAGTAAACGCTTCAATCAATCAATCAATCAAATCCACTCATGTAAGCTCCATCACAAAACTTAGTCAACTCTTTGTAAGCAGATTTTGTGTAAAAATATATTTAGTTTGTTTTGTGTTGAAATTGATGACTTTGTGATGTATTTTGTATTTGTGTTTTTATGGTCTGAGAGTAACTCTGCCGATCAAAGCTTGTTTAATACATGTAGCGCTAAATTTGACCTGTAGAGGGCAATAACGCTAAATCTTAGGTTTAATTGTGTGCAATGTTTGATGTGGATAATGTTTAATTTCTATATGCGTAATTATTTGTAGTTTATAGTGTGAATGTATTAGAACTAGACTTTCTCTTTTATTTATGTACAATACACAATGGACATTATTTATGTAAATTACACAATGGACGTTATACTTTTGCAATGTTTATGTTGTGTTTATATTTTCAGTCTTACAAACCTAATTTAAGGAAGAGGTGTAAAGAAATAAAACTGAGGAAGGAAAATAATTCAAAAGAAGTAACATGTATCCTCAACAAAACTTCTGGAGCTTCTGTTTCTTCATGATCAATCCAATCCATCCATCCATCCATCCATTTTCTACCGCTTATTCCCTTTTGGGGTCGCGGGGAGCGCCAATCCACTTTATTTATATAGCACATTTAAACAACAAAATGTTTCCAAAGTGCTGCACAACAGTATTAAAAACAATATTCAAATATTATCCTTACCTCCACCAATGACTAAATAAAAACAAAAAATAAATACATATAGAAACAAAAAATAAATACATATAAAACCAATATAAAAAACAATATAAAATAAATATGATTAAAAACGATTTTAAAGGGTAAAACCAATTAAAACAGTACATAGAAATCAAAATTTTAAAAACACAGAGGACAACTTTGGGACGCACATAATTTTGCAATGGTCCCAAGTCAGTGAAACTAAAACAGCAAAAACTAAAATTTCCGTTTTTCCCTCATTCATTATTAAAAAATTTTGGGCTAACCAAGCCTTGACGTCGCATAGACAGTTGAGAAGGGGTGACAGGGGGCCGTGGCCTTTTGAAATCGGCATATAAATTTGGCAGTCGTCTGCATAAAAGTGGTAAGGCACTCCATGCCTCTTAAAAATCTCTCCAATCGGGAGGAGATGATGTTAACTATCTGTCTCGCTGCACACGCTGGAATTGAGTAGTGAGGGCAGAATAATGAATTTATTGACAGTGGGGTGTGAAAGCCGATGTGTTTACTTTGTAATTAAGTTAACACAGTCTGGAAGGAATATAACCTGCGGCGGCATTTGCTGACAAAACATCTACATTATGATATCTGGCCCCTGAGCCCTAGTGCTCTTGAAACTGCGGCCCTCTTCATTATGTAGTTAAATAGGCCTGGCATAGAGTGTGTGAATGTGTTAAGGAGTATTGTTTTTGCATCTAATAGTTATCACTCCACTCTTTCGAAATAAACATGTGGCTTTAATTTAGCAGGTGAAGAAAGCACGTATGCTGGTCGAAGGGAAGAGTAGCCCTAAGAAAAATAACTGTAAATTATTGATCAAGCAGCTGACTTGTGTCCAGCACTGAGCACCTTTTAACCCAGAGATGAGAGTCTTTGTAGGCCGGTGGGCTCATAACTTCTCAGCATGTGTCACATCCCAGGAGTTAAAGCAAACATGGTGGAAAGCGCAAAGACGGGCAAAGGGGGACAGGGTTAGCGAGGAGAAATAGAATGCCAGACAGGGGCCGCTGGTGCTGAAAGATGGCAATGGAAGTAAGGCAGGAGTGTCCCCGGTGACCACTTCCTGGGTCACAGAGCGTGACCTCCCCCATCTGGAGCCAATCACTCAATTCTTGACAACTTCCTGAAACACCTCAACCGATTTCCTGCATCCCACTACGTTCTCTCAAACAGCTAAATACTTTCCTCTGTTTTGTTTTGTGCCTCTGAATGGGTTTAACATTATTGGCCTCATGCCTTGTAAGATATGTCGATTGTAGGGCTGGCAAAAATAACGAGTTAACTCATGTGGTTAATCGCAAAAATGTATTGCATTAATCATGTGTATATAGAGATTAATCACACAATTTATTTTGACTGCACATGCTCCTTTAGCTTAACCGCGGATGGTTACCTGAAAGGTGGTACGGGTAGTACTACGGTCAGTGCAAAGATGAGTGAGGCTACAGCTGTGACCGCTGGAAAATTTTACTTCAAAATACACCCTGACTAGACATTATATACAACGATTTTGAGTATATAAATGTAGTGCTTTTAAGTGGCATATATATATATATATATATATATATATATATATATATATATATATACCGTATTTTTCGGACTATAAGTCGCAGTTTTTTTCATAGTTTGGCCGGGGGTGCGACTTATACTCAGGAGCGACTTATGTGTGAAATTATTAACACATTACCGTAAAATATCAAATAATATTATTTGGCTCATTCACGTAAGAGACTAGACGTATAAGATTTCCTCGGATTCAGCGATTAGGAGTGACAGATTGTTTGGTAAACATATAGCATGTTCTATATGTTATAGTTATTTGAATGACTCTTACCATAATATGTTACGTTAACATACCAGGCACGTTCTCAGTTGGTTATTTATGCCTCATATAACGTACACTTATTCAACCTGTTGTTCACTATTCTCTATTTATTTTAAATTGCCTTTCAAATGTCTATTCTTGGTGTTGGGTTTTATCAAATATTTTTCCCCAAAAAATGCGACTTATACTCCAGTGCGACTTAAATATGTTTTTTTCCTTCTTTATTGTGCATTTTCGGCCGGTGCGACTTATACTCCGGAGCCACTTATACTCCGAAAAATACGGTATATATATATATATATATATATATATATGGACACACCTTCTCATTCAATGCGTTTTCTTTATTTTCCTAACTATTTACATTGTAGGGGGACGGTGTGGCGCGGTTGGGAGAGTGGCCGTACAAGCAACCTGAGGGTTCCTGGTTCGATCCCCAGCTTCTACCAACCTAGTCATGTCCGTTGTGTCCTTGAGCAAGACACTTCACCCTTGCTCCTGATGGGTCGTGGTTAGGGCCTCGCATGGCAGCTCCCGCCATTAGTCTGTGAATGTGTGTGTGAATGGGTGAATGTGGAAATAGTGTCAAAGCGCTTTGAGTCCCTTGAAGGTAGAAAAGCGCTATACAAGTATAAGCCATTTATCATTTATTTAGATTGTCACTGAAGGCTTCACAACTTTGAATGAACACATGTGGAGTTATGTACTTAGCAAAAAAAGGTGAAATAACTTAAAACATGTTCAAAATAGCCACCCTTTGCTCTGATTGCTGCTTTGCACACTCTTGGCATTCTCTCGATGAGCTTCAAGCACACCTGACATCTTTAAGATGTCAATAAACTTCTCAATCAATCAATCTATCAATCAAAAACCATTTCAGGTGACCACCTCTTCAAGCTCATCGATAGAATGCCAAGAGTGTGCAAAGCAGTAATCAGAGCAAAGGGTGGCTATTTTGAAGAAACTAGAATATAAAACATGTTTTCAGTTATTTCACCTTTTTTTTTGTTAAGTGCATAACTCTACATGTGTTCATTCATAGTTTTGATGCCTTCAGTGACAATCTACAATGTAAATAGTCATGAAAATGAAGAAAACACATTGAATGAGGAGAAGGTGTGTCCAGACTTTTGGCCTGTACTGTATATATATATATATATATATATATATATATATATATATATATATATATATATATGAAAATAAGAATTACATGACAAATGTTGGACTTAAATCTGCATTCCTAACTCTGAGTGAAGGGAAACAATAACATATTGAAACATCAAACTTGTAAAGTTGAAGGTTTCAACTTTTTTCCATTGCAATAGTGGCTTTGAGGTCTCAAAAACTCCCCATCCAAAGCAATCATAAAGTAACATGTAATAACTATAGTTGTGCGAAGATAGTGCACTGGATATTAGATAAAAATGTTACAACATTTTGAGCAAAAAAATGTAGTGCATTCAGGGAGCCTACAACATTTAAAAAAAAATTCCTAAATGACATTCTGACAACAAAATTGCATTTGTGTCCGAATATTGGGGTCTTCAAGTTCATTTAAATTAACATTCCTGTGATTGTGAGTACCGTATTTTTTGGACTATAAGTCACAGTTTTTTTTAGAGTTTGGCCGGGCTCCAGTGTGACTCATAATGTTTTTTTCTTTTTTTATTATGCATTTTCGGCAGATGCGACTTATACTCCGGTGCGACTTATACTCCGAAAAATACGGTAATAATAATCTGATTTAAAAAATACATTATTTGACAGCACTAGTGTATTGCAAATAAAGCATTGTAAAACACTGTTCAGAGCTGACTGAATAAACAACTAATTATTAACCTTGTGCACATTAGCGGTATGATTCCCCGCACATACTTATTGCTGCATCTCATCACATTTCCCTATTCTGCTCACACACTTACAATGATGCATTTGTTTTTTTCATCTCTTGCTACCTGAAATCTCCTCATGTCCCTGGGGTTCCCCGCCGTCTTCAGACAATTCTGGTTGCATTTCAGGAAAAACTTCAAGAAGAACCTGCAGAGGTAAATAAGAGGACACATGTTTGTAGAACTATAGCAAGTAGGAAATCACAAGCCAAAAATGTGTATATGATTAGTGTGCTCACAAACAACACTTGAACAGTCAAAGGAGGCAATCATTATTTTTCAGCTGCAGTCATGGTGGGTGCAGGTTTCCGTGGGTGTTCATGCAAATCTATCTGATTATGGCTCTGACATCAATCCCGGCAGTTAGGTTTATTGTCTGTTCAGTCAATGCTATTTAAAGTTTGAACCTAGTGACGAGAATTGGAAGTACAGTCCGCCGAAAAGCTTTGGTGTGTTTCAAAGTAAACTACAGACAGTGATGTACACCAGTGGGCCCGAGGGAACGCGGTATCCCACAATGCCATATTTGAACCGCCACATGGGAATGAACGGGGATGCGAAGTCGAGAGAATGGAAGCTGGCGATAGAGGCATGGACATAGAGTCTGTTGGTAAGTACATGTGTCTCATTATGTATGTAAGATTACTTTGAATGGGAAAGACTGCAGAAGCAGAGAGGACTGCTGATAGTGTCTGTTCCACCAGAGGAAACCTGGGGAAAAATATGGAATAAATCGAGGAAGAGGGGAGACTACGCAGAGACTTCAAATCCCAGGTGTATGCAGTTCGGCAGCATAGCTCGCTGCCATGGCAACGCAGCTCTGCCGCAATCCCAAAGTCCCTACGCTGAGAGGCGATGCGTAGAGAGGCTAACAACATGAACACATCCTATAGCACTGGAATACAGGAAGAAGAGAGCCTTCGCAAGGTTAGGAGCACATTGGGAATGGGGGAGGGTTTATGCCGGGGAAAGAACTCATTAGTCTTCAAGTGATGTACAATTAGTCAGATATTGAGAACCAAAGCAAAGTAATCCTTCAGAAGTCCACTTTCTTTTAAAGAGAACAACCTATGAAAAACACGCATTAATGCTGCTTTGGCGACAATGGGCCCTGAACTTCGAATACTCCTATCAAATTCTAATCTCTCCTCACAAATTATTCTTTAATCATACTCTGCAACTTCCTCCCTCCTGAGCACAACATGGTCTACATTTCTCTCCAGTTGTGAATACGATATTTCTTGATTTTACACTGGACAAATAATATTATTGTTGGCAATCAGTCATAAAAATGTATGCGTGTCATGAATCTGACTTTGGGCTAAGTGCAATAAATCTGCAGGTTTTTCTTGTTCTGAAGCATGAATTAGCGTGACTACAATAAAGTTTAAACATTGTGATTTAATGTGTGATTTATTAGTGATTGTTGTGATACAATAAGGCAGGGGTCAGCAACCCACATTATGAAAGAGCCATATTGGACCAAAAATCTGTCTGGAGCCGCAAAAAGTTAAAAGCCTTATGTAAGTGTTATAATGAAGGCAACACATTACGGAAGTGTCATAGAGGGTGAGTTAACTCCTGTAAATTACTGGCTTAAAACTACCAAAAGTATAGATGTGTGTGTCCAAGTTAAAGGAAAGGACAGACTGTCTTCTTCTAATGGATGTTTTACAATATTTGCAAGCTGGGTAACATTTGCTGTGGTCTGGAGCAACATGGTAACATTTGCTGTAGTCTGGAACAACATGACACACAATCAGAAATGCAGCCAATATTACATACGGATAATATGTCATTAGACATTCAAATATAAACCCAATACACAGAGGACATAAGTAAAGGAAATTAAATTAACTCAAATATACCTACAAACGAGGCATAACGATGAAATATGTACATACAGCTAGCCTAAATAGCATGTTAGCATGGATTAGTAGCGCTCCACGCAAGTCAACAACATCAACAAAGCTCACCTTTGTGCATTCACGCACAGCATAAAACGGTTGGTGGACAAAATGAGACAAAGGAGGAGTGGCATAAAACACGTCTTTCTGTGGCAGCGTCAGAGAAAGTTGTACATGTAAACAAACTACGATGAGTTCAAGGACCACCAAAATGAATAGGACAAAAAGCATAAACACAAACGTATTAAACAGTGGGCTCTCTAACAATTAGGAAGGTTTGTGTTATGTTTGTCATCCTAAAGAAACATTATTAAAACAACAAATATATTTTCCCCACATCTTTTTCCATTTTTATACATTTTTGAAAAAGCTCCAAGGAGCCACTCGGGCGGTGCTAAAGAGCCGCATGCGGCTTGAGAGCCGCGGGTTGCTGACCCCCGCAATAAGGGCTAGGATTAAATAAACTATGGGCCTGATCTGCTATGGGTTTGTGTGTATTGAAACACGAGCAAACTTGGTAGCACACGAAAAGCTGATCTATTAAACTTGTATCCGGAGAATTGCGTCTCTTAAGTGAACAGAATAAGGAGTGCAATCTGTCTTCATGAATAGTGAAGTGAAGTGATATTTATACAGCACTTTTCTCTAGTGACTCAAAGCTAGACTAGGATGGCGGAAGCGGGGATCGAACCTGGAACCTTCAAGTTGCTGGCACGGCCACTCTACCAACCGAGCTATACTGCACCATATCATCTGAACGCCCACAATACAAGATGCAAATTTAATTATTTAGCACACACAGTGTGATCTGACAAGACTAAAATTCATTTGTAAGCGTTATTTTGCGTCCTTATTTTGCACATCTGAAAAGTATTTGCCAAATGACACAGCTAAGCTGGCTGTGAGAAAGGATGCGATAGCGTAGCAGCTCCGTCCTATGAATGCTTGTCTACATGTACTGTTTAAAATTTAAATATTAGACATATCTTTTATTCAGAAATATAACTAAATTTTATTCTAGCTGCTGCATGACTTAAAGGGGAACTGCTTTTTTTTTTTTTGGAATGTTACCTATCGTTCACAATCATTATGAGAAACAAGAAGACATACGTTTTTTGTTTTGTTAGTTTTTTATTGTAATTTGTAATAATTGTCTCGTCCTAGGTGGCTATCAATGCAGCTAATGGGAGCAATCAATTCTGCCTCTAAGTCACTTAAAAAAATGCATTCAAAAACCGCCGACAATACTTCATTTACGTTCCGTATCATAACCAAGCCGTAGCGACATTGTTATTGGTAGAGCGAACACAGAGGAACTCCCTTTCGAGCGTAATAATACATTGTCTTACGACGTCATGATACGGTGTTAGCCAAAAGTTAGCTACGGCAAGAGGTAAGCTAGCTTCTGCGTCAGCAGCTGAATGGCTTTTGAGTTTATGATGCACAACACAACGCGATGGGAAACCAATCCGTACTGACTGAAAAACATGAACAATCATATTACACCGTGTGAAGTATTAGCCCGCATTTCATGTTTTGTTTGTACACAGCTAGCTGGACAATGTATGTAGTTGTACTCACAATAACATGGTGTGCTGCATGTACCATGATTAATAATATAGCGACTCACTCGATGGACAGTTGTGCGTTTGGTCCAGCTGGCCGGGGACATTTTTTCCGATTGAGGTCGGGGTAAGCACTCCATTTATGTCGAGATAGCTTAGCTCCAAGTTACACATTCACAGCGTCAAGTCACGTCGATTTCATTCTCTCGGCTTCTGTCTGCTCCAACGTTCCAACGATTGAGCCTCTTCTTCTATAAGCAGTAGTTCATCCTCCGTATATTCAGCTTCAAAAATATATGTTTGTGAATCCTCATTTGTCCAAAAAGAGTCGTCTTTGTTCTCCGTTACTAAGTCTGCCATTTGTTGCCGGAAGTTGGAAGTGCGTTGCTATGGAAACGGAAATAAATGCGCCAAGTAAAGAAGTTTCGTAATGTATAAATTGAACAAAATACAGTAAATATTGTACATATTACATATTGTTATGAACGTGTCTGTTACTACATTATATATAGACTTGCAGTGTGTATATAAAACATTGA
Source organism: Nerophis lumbriciformis (assembly GCF_033978685.3). Classification (NCBI taxonomy): domain Eukaryota; kingdom Metazoa; phylum Chordata; class Actinopteri; order Syngnathiformes; family Syngnathidae; genus Nerophis; species Nerophis lumbriciformis. The sequence continues at coordinate 30,106,530 of NC_084559.2, read as the reverse complement.
TGGAGGGTTTTGCAGTTCTTTTAGAGGGCTTTGAAGTCTAAAATGGTGACTCCCGTTAGTCGCATCTTGCAAGCGTTGTTTTATCATCTATAAAATCCTTAAAAAAAAGGTGTGTTCTTTTCTCTAATAATGATGTTGAATAATAGGCAAAATTCCCAAAAAAGTGCAGTTCCCCTAGACTTAAAGGCCTACTGAAACCCACTACTACCGACCACGCAGTCTGATAGTTTATATATCAATGATGAAATCTTAACATTGCAACACATGCCAATACGGCCCGGGTTAGCTTACTAAAGTGCAATTTTGCAAATTTTGCGCAAAATATCCTGCTGAAAACGTCTCGGTATGATGACGTCTGCGTGTGACGTCACGGATTATAGAGGATATTTTGGGACAGCACGGTGGCCAGCTATTTAGTCGTGTGTTTTCATCGCAAAATTCCACAGTATTCTGGACATCTGTGTTGGTGAATCTTTTGCAATTTGTTCAATGAACAATGGAGACAGCAACGAAGAAAGCTGTAGGTGGGAAGCGGTGTATTGCGGCAGGTGTTGTGCCGGATAACGCACCCCCGCCGTAGAATGCACCACCTGACTGTTGTGCCGGATAACACAGCCGGTGTTTCATTGTTTACATTCCCGAAAGATGACAGTCAAGCTTTACCATTGGTCTGTGGAGAACTGGGACAACAGAGACTCTTACCAGGAGGACTTTGAGTTGGATGCGCAGACGCTGTACCGTGAGTACGCATGCAGTTGCGGCTTCCAAACATTTGATCGCTTGCCCGTACGTGCGTGCCGCTATGTGCATGTCACCTACGTAACTTTGGGGACTTTGGGGAAATATATGTGCTGTATGAACTTTGGGGAGGTGAACGGTACTTTGGGCTGTGGGATTGAGTGTGTTGTGCAGGTGTTTGAGTTGTATTGGCGGGTTATATGGACGGGAGGGGGGAGGTGTTTGTTATGCGGGATTAATTTGTGGCATATTAAATATAAGCCTGGTTGCGTTGTGGCTAATAGAGTATATATATGTCTTGTGTTTATTTACTGTTTTAGTCATTCCCAGCTGAATATCAGGCCCCACCCGCCTCTCACAGCATCTTCCCTATCTGAATCGCTCCCACTGCCCTCTAGTCCTTCACTCTCACTTTCCTCATCCACAAATTTTTCATCCTCGCTCAAATTAATGGGGAAATCGTCGCTTTCTCGGTCCGAATCGCTCTCGCTGCTGGTGGCCATGATTGTAAACAATGTGCAGATGTGAGGAGCTCCACAACCTGTGACGTCACGCGCATATCGTCTGCTACTTACGGTACAGGCAAGGCTTTTTTTATCAGCGACCAAAAGTTGCAAACTTTATCGTCGATGTTCCCTACTAAATCCTTTCAGCAAAAATATGGCATTATCGCGAAATGATCAAGTATGACACATAGAATGGACCTGCTATCCCCGTTTAAATAAGAAAATCGCATTTCAGTAGGCCTTTAAGGGGCTGATTCACTCTAATTCCGTTGATGCATTCTGGTGTTTTTTAATGGTGTTTGTTTTGTCATATAAAGAAGATATCTTATCAAAATATCTCAATTGTTTGAAAAAATTATTGCAATATGGGTTAGGATTCGGAGTGCACACTAGCAGTTAGTGCCTCTCCCATGAGCGCACCTTAGGCACGCAAAAAAAAAAAGTTTTGTTGTTGATGCACTGCAGGACTGCTTTTAAAATGCCCATAAAAAGTGCTACCGTATTTTCCGCACTATTAGCCGCACCTAAAAACCACAAATTTACTCAAAAGCTGACAGTGCGGCTTTTAACCCGGTGCGCTTTATATATGGATTAATATTACGATTCATTTTCATAAAGTTTCGATCTCGCAACTTCGGTAAACAGCCGCCATCTTTTTTCCCGGTAGAACAGGAAGCGCTTCTTCTTCTACGCAAGCAACCGCCAAGGTAAGCACCCGCCCCCATAGAACAGGAAGCGCTTCTTCTTCTACTGTAAGCAACCACCCGCCCGCGTAGAAGAAGAAAAAGCGCGCGGATATCACCGTACGTTTCATTTCCTTTGTGTGTTTACATCTGTAAAGACCACAAAATGGCTCCTACTAAGCGTCAGGGATCTGGTTCATGAAAAGACGCAATCTCTCCATCCACACACGGATTACTATTTCACAGCAACTGATATTCCTGTGAAACGCACTGTGGATACAACGGGAGCACGTACGGTGAATATTCGCACCACAGGGAATGAGAAGTCATCCTTCACTGTGGTTCTAGCTTGCCATGCTAATGGCCAGAAACTTCCACCCATGGTGATATTCAAAAGGAAGACCTTGCCAAAAGAGACCTTTCCAGCCGGCGTCATCATAAAAAGCTAACTCGAAGGGATGGATGAAGAAAAGATGAGCGAGTGGTTAAGGTAAGTTTAAGTTTACGCGAAGAGGCCGGGTGGCTTTTTTCACGCAGCTCTGTCCATGTTGATATACGTATGTTTGTGATTGCACATTTGCGTACATTTTGGGAGTGAACAGAGTTGTTAGAACGCTGGTTTTTAATATATTATTAAAGTTTGACTGACCTATCTGACTGTTTTTTTGACATTCCTTTAGCGCAGTTAGATGCGGCTTACAACACCGGGCGGCTTATAGGTGGACAAAGTTTTGAAATATGCCGTTCATTGAAGGCGCGGCTTTTAACCCAGGGCGCCTTATGGTGCGGAAAATACGGTACATATCTGCTGCTGGTTTGAAAACACAGCAAAACGCGACAGGTAAGAGCATGATAGGACATATGCGCAGTAAATGGAAGTGTCTCTGTGGTGAAAGCCGTGTAGTACAAGCAAAAACCTCATTTACCATGAATAGGGCGGTTTGCACCACTTTTCAATTGCACACGCAACACACCAGCTAACAGTACGTGCTATTTTATTGTTTGCACACACTGTTTTGTGCATGGTATTTGGATGTTGGTACAGCTGGCCCTATGTTTCTTCCTACTCCTTTTTGGATGAGTTGAATTATGCGGCTGTAAATATAGTATGTATTTAATGTAACCATGTTCCAAATACGGTCCCTCCAGGAGTCCACGGGCTACTTTTGTGGTTGTAGCGGCCAAAAATCCCTAAATTTGCGGCATCTTTTTTACAAAGTTGTGGCAACAGTTGTAAATACTGTCTCTTTAAAATCTATTCTTAATTGCCTTACCCTGGATAAAAAAAAATTAAATATATAAATGCATGTAAACTAGGAAGCGAGGATACCAGTGTGTTGATAAATGTGTATATACTACATTACCGAGAAGGCTTAGCACCGATGACAGGAACAAGAAGTAGGTCTGAGATCGGGGGAAGACAACAATTGTGTTGTTTCAGCAATAAAGAGTTAGGAATTGTTACATGTTGTTGTTCCTGCTTCGTCTATACAAGAAACCAACATAGGTTTTGATTAGACAGTTAAAATACATTTTTAGCCAAAATGTGCAGGGAAGTTGCGGGCTTTGGACAAAGTTGAAAGGCCGCTCATTATTTGCAGGATAGGTTGACGTTGCAAATTACTGGAAGAAATGAAACATATCAAGAGAAGAGTTAAAAATGATAGTTTTCTTTTGTATTACAGTATTAAGAAAATAAAGTTGTGATATTCCAAGGAAAAATATAATATTCATTTGAGAAATAAGCTCTAATATTATAGGAATATGGTTTCAACATAAACCTAAACACAGCAGTGCTAGGGGTTGAGAGTCATTTAAAAAAAAAGGCCCTCAATTTTGGACAACCCTGTGTCCAAAATTTTAGAACCTTTTTTTGACATTTGAGATCGAAATTAAATGGTGACTCTAAATGTTAAATCTAAATACAAATATTGAATCTAAATGTAAATGTTAAATATAAATGTTGAATAATAAATTAAATGTTATATCAAAATTGTAATTATAGATTTAAATGTAAATGTTAATCTAAATCTAAATCTTAAATGTAAATGTCAAATTTAATTTTAAAAGTTAACTCTAAGTGTAAAATATAAATATAAATATTAAATGTTAAATCTAAATGTAAATGTTAATTATATATGTTAAATAGAAATGTTAAATGTTAAAAAATAGAAATGTTAAATCTAATGTAATTTTTTAATTGAAATATAAAATGTCAAATCAAAATGTTGAATCCACATTCTAAATGTTAAATTTAAACATGTCGCCAAGTGTAAAGCTAAATATTGATCCGCATAACATCCATTCATCATTAAATTATTATTTTTGTCATTACAGTATGACTTTTTTCTCATTTTATAATTATAACTTTTTTTTTTTTTGTCTTTTCATTATCCTTGTGATACTTGGACTTTATTTTTCTTGTGTCACTATTGCTTTTATTTCACTGTGGGTTTCTCCAGCGTTCCAAAATGATGCAGCAGAGATGCATGACAACGTAATGTGCAGGAGCTCTGCCTTAAAGTTCATTAAACTGTTGTCACTCATCCCGCCAGTCAAATCATTAATAGAAAGATTGCTTATGTCTAAGTCAGGCTTTGCACACTTTATGAGGGCCCTTGACCTTGTTTGTTGACTTATTCTCGTCAGTCTTTGTTTGTATGACACCAGATGCCTCACATACAAACACATATTCACATGCATGCATACACACTCTAATTCAGCGACACCCCCGCCTTTGTCTCGTGCCCCACCCTTCCCCAAAAAAAACCCATTGAGTCAACTTTTCACCCCCCTCAGTTCGGACGCACACAGCTGCAAATGCTGAAATTAAAGCGAGACATTGACGCATATATTAGCATGCATTAGTTGCTTTCCCCTGCCCACTTAACATGCAAATCTCCCAGCCCCGTCGCCTCGCACCTTCTGCCACACATTCATTTGCTGAATTATAATTAGACTAATCTTGCATAATTAATAAGAAGTCGAGGACCCTCTGTTTTTTACCCCCTCCTCTATTGTGGCTACAAAAGTTTAATATTGCTGTTGTTTGTTTTTGTTTTGGTAATGTAATACACCCACACACCTCCCCATCCTCAAGGAAGAGATGAAGAGGAGAACATAGAAAGCATGGAACGTCATGCCATGGGGGGATTTGTTTTTTAAAAAAGTGTATTTTTTTTAGTACAGTACATATACTGAGAGAAAACATTAATGAAAACATGAAGACAAATAATGTTTCACTATTGAAAATAAATCATCCAGAATTAAAACAACCAGCCAGACTTTCAAAAAGTTGACACAAACAAAACAAAGACAGAAGTCTTAAACCGAGGGATCACTTTCCACTGTGGAACCACAGGGAGTCTGGTTTTTTTCTCTTCTGTCTTCACTTCTACATCTCTGTTAACCCCTTTTGTCTGCATCTGTTTCAGTTCCCAAGACTAAACACAGGCCTCGCAGCATGCGGGCGACTACGCGAATGGTGACAACTTGCTCAACTTAAAAACTACAACAATCAGCCTTTGGAAGCGTAGATGTAAATGTGCTATTCTCCTTTCCGCCGGGACCCTGCGTTTCACATTTCTTGTCCATTGGGGGCATCTGTTGCACATAATGGGAACACACTGGGCTTTACATATGGGCTTGATCATGACGGGTGCGCTTACGCAGCACAAGACCTCCAACAAAATTTTCATAGGCATTCATCAACGCTAATCTTTGTTGACATAAACTGCCTTTTCACACGGATGTAAAAGACATCCCATTAATTGAGCGCTGTAAATGAACATTTAGTCGTTGCAGCAACTGTTGAGGCATGTGATGCATTTAATCCACTCCTTACGATATTATGGCCAGTGTGTTACGTGTTATCACACTTGTAGTCTGATATCTTACACGTTAGCTACTTCTCTTTGTTTATAATGTTTATAATGTCTATTTTCTATTTCCTGCTGGAACTACTCTCTATTTTATGCTGCTGCTGTCACATATACTGTATATACTGTAATATTGTACATGGTCATTGGTATATATTGTATATATGTTATTGACATAATATAATATATCTGTATATATATTATTCTGTACACATATTATGTGTATATATTCGTACATATGTTAGATTTTTTATCGCTATATTAGTCTATTTATACCTGCATTGTCCTTTCCATCCTTACACTTTCCATCAATGTAACTGAGCTACTGTGTTGAACAATTTCCCTTGTGGATCATTAAAGTTTGTCTAAGTCTAAGTCTAAGTCTAATACTGTCTGGACTAAAAGGCCCCGTTTACACTAAGCCGGATAAGGTTATCCAGGGTAAATCACACCTAACCTTATCCTTGTCCACACACAACAATGCCATTGTTTAACGTCAACTGGGCCTTAGTCTAACAAACAATGCTCAGTTAAGCATATCCTCCTGAGAACCAGCGTCCTCTGCAATGTTTTTTTTTGGTTTTGTCACAGTTAAACATACTTGGGAAAAAAAAGCTAAACACAAAAGTCTACAGGAGAAGACACTGCATGGTTCTTAGGAGGATATGCATCCAAAACATGGGTTTCATACTATCATGGAACTTTTGTTTCTATGGCAGAATCTTCACCGTCTGACATTTTATCAGCTAAATCAGTGGCTCTTAACCTGGGTTCGATCAAACCCTAGGGGTTCGGTGAGTTGGTCTCAGGGGTTCGGCGGAGCTTCCGCCGCGGAGGTCAAGACACACCCGACTCATCGTTTCAATAAAAACTTGTCCTAATCGGCGTATTATGGATACCCCCAAATTTTCCATCTGATTTGCAGGTGTGTAATTTGTTGTGAGTTCATGCACTGTGTTGGTTTTGTTCTTTGAACAAGGTGATGTTCATGCACGGTTCATTTTGTGCACCAGTAAAAAAACATAACTGTTTTGAATTTGGAAAAAAAAACATCTTATTTTTCACTAAAGAAGGGTTCGGTGAATGCACATATGAAACTGGTGGGGTTCGGTGCCTCCAACAAGGTTAAGAACCACTGAGCTACAATGCATAAAGACATCAAAAGGAGATGAGCTGCACTGATGACTTCACTGAACTATAATGACCAACAACAAGCACTTTGTTGAAAAAAGCCAAAACCGTGTATAGAGAGAGTATGTACAACTCGGTTTCAGATGATCTCCTAAATCCTATGTGTCAAAGTCAAGGCCCGAGGGCCACATCCGGCCCTCGAATGAATTATCTATGGCTCCCGGGATGATATTTGATTGGCATTAGAACCGGCCTGCAGGCCACAGCTGCCTGCTGCTGTTTGGCACACACCAATATGTGGTTTCCTGCTGACCCCACTATGGACTGGACTCTTACTATTATGTCGGATCCACTATGGACTGGACTCTCACAATAATATTTGGGGGGGGTACCCAAATATGCGGTCCTCTCCAAGGTTTCTCATAGTCATTCACATCGACGTCCCACTGGGGTGAGTTTTTCCTTGCCCTTATGTGGGCTCTGTACCGAGGATGTCGTTGTGGCTTGTGCAGCCCTTTGAGACACTTGTGATTTAGGGCTATATAAATAAACATTGATTGATTGATTGATTGATTGATTGATTGATTGATTGACCAATACTCCATCAGTGTTAATAATAATAATTATAACTGGGATTTATATAGCGCTTTTCTAAGTACCCAAAGTCGCTTTACATGTAGAACCCATCATTCATTCACACCTGGTGGTGGTAAGCTACTTTCATAGCCACAGCTGTCCTGGGGTAGACTGACGGAAGCGTGGCTGCAATTTGCGCCAACGGCCCCTCCGACCACCACCTATCATTCATCATTCAATTCACCGGTGTGAGTGTGTTGGCGCTAGGAATTTTCAAAAAGGGGTCCCAGGTACCCCATCAAGTCATAAAAATGGGGTCCCACAGTACATTTTTGTGGTCCCATATTTGTGTAACCGTTTTGAAAACAAATGATAAATGTATGCATTATCCTGTTATATCTCACATTCTATATTGTGTTTTGGAAAAAGGTTGTCATAAACGCTACTTAATTCATTCAAAAAAATAATACAAAAGATAACACATTTGTATGCATATGTAAATGAATTCAGTTATAAACATTCATTCACTTTCTTCTTTCCTTCATGGATCTAAACTTTACCGCTGCCGGTATTTTTATTGTAATATTTTCAAAATGTGTTTGTTCTATTTTGGCCAAAGTAAGACAAAAAAAACAATCTGAAGTTGTCTTTATTTTTGTCTTTTTATTTTAATAGTCTGGCCCGCGTGTGCACAGATTTTCTTCCATGCGGCCCCTGAGCTAAAATGAGTTTGACACCCCTGTCCTAAATAATTGGTCAAAAGCCCCTCACGTGACAACAGGGCGCCATGTTGGACACCAGTTCGTAGTCGCCACTAAGCGACACTGCACTTCCTCATTACACATTTATTTTAATTGAGGAGTTTTTTGCCGCGTAAACATGGCCTGTTGTGCACCAAGGGGACGCTCCACTCGCCAAAAATGCAGGAAGCATTTGCATCGCATTGAAGAAAATAATGGAAAGTAAAGGTTAGCCGGGAAGGCTAGAGTGCCAATAAATAACAACAGTATCTCAGTGTTTTTCAACTTTTTTTGTGACAAAAGCACATTCTTTTCATTACAAAATACGGAGGCACACCAACAGCAGAAAAAGTAAAAAAATTAAACTCCACCAGGTCGTCGTGCCTTATTCTGAGTTTCTTGGTGTTTTCCTTTATGTAGTGCTTTAGTTCTTGTCTTGCGCTGTTATTTTGGTGGCCCTTCCTGTTTGGTTGGTATTTTCCTGTAGCAGTTTCATGTCCTCCTTGAGCGCTATTCCCCGCACCTGCTTTGTGTTAGCAAGCAAGACTATTTAAGTTGTTGCTATCCTTCTTTGTGGGGACATTGTTGATTGTCATGTCACGTACGGATGTACTTTGTGGACGCCGTAAGTTTTTGCTGTCGTCCAGCATTCTGTTTCTGTTTACTTTGTAGCCAGTTCAGGTTTTTCGTTTTGCATAGCCGTTGCCTTTTCCTTTCGTTAATTTTTGGTTTAAGCATTACATACCTTTTTACCTGCACGCTGCCTCCCGCTGTTGTCTGCATATTGGGATCACAACAAACCATCCTCGTCTCACCCGACACATTCCGACTTCTCCAAAGCAATTAACTACCTGCTGCCACCTACTGATATGGAAGAGTATTACATAGTTACCCTGCCGAGTTCTACACAGCATGGACACTAAGCAACGGCACATTATGTGTAGATTAGAATTATTGATTTGCAAAAAAATATTTATTGGACCAATTAGGTGAAGTTGCATAATTTCCCACGGCACACCAGACAATATCTCACGTAGTGTGCCGCGGCACAGTGGTTGAAAAACACTGCAGTATCTTGTGCGAGGTTAGCAAGCATACATACACATAGGAAACCTGCTATATCTCACACTCAATAACAGTGAATTAATACACTTTGCCTGACAAAACTTTGCTTCAAAATTGCACCTTTTCTCCATGTGTCACCAATAATAGAATATAATTAGAGATGTCTGATAATATCGGCCTGCAGATATTATCGGTCGATAAATGCGTTAAAATGTAATATCGGAAATTATTGGTATTGTTTTTTTATTATCGGTATCGTTTTGATTTTTTTCATTTTATTTTTTTTATTTTTTATTTATTAAATCAACATAAAAAACACAAGATACACTTACAATTAGTGCACCAACCCAAAAAACATTCCTCCCCCATTTACACTCATTCACACTCATTCACACAAAAGGGTTGTTTCTTTCTGTTATTAATATTCTGGTTCTTACATTATATATCAATATATATCAATACAGTCTGCAAGGGATACAGTCCGTAAGCACACATGATTGTGCGTGCTGCTGGTCCACTAATAGTACTAACCTTAAACAATTAATTTTACTAATTTTCATTAATTACTAGTTTATATGTAACTGTTTTTATATTGTTTTACTTTCTTTTTTATTCAAGAAAATGTTTTTAATTTATTTATCTTATTTTATTTTATCAATTTTTTTTAAAAGTACCTTATCTTCACCATACCTGGTTGTCCAAATTAGGCATAATAATGTGTTAATCCCACGACTGTATATATCGGTTGATATCGGTATCGGTTGATAACGGTATCGGTAATTAAAAAGTTGGACAATATCGGAATATCGGATATCGGCAAAAAGCCATTATCGGACATCCCTAAATAGAATAGAATAGAATAGAGAAGAAGCCAATCTAATCCAAACTACACGTATAAATGTTCTAGTAAAAAGCAGCATTAGTTCAGTATTCAAGTTAATATAGTGATGATACATTCATAGAGACAAGCAGACAGCAAAACCTATAAAAATTATTCAAAAGATAAAAGTAAAAGCACAAACATACAGTATGCAGCGCAGTGATTACAAACAATACATTGGAGGCAGACACCACAGTTGACATACTTCAAACAAAATATCATAATTTCTCCGTAATTGTTGGTCCAATGAGGGTAATATGTTTATTTTTGGGTGTTGTGTATTTTTTAATGTTAATTGCACCATCGGGAGAGTGTTAGACAGCCTGCTGGTCGCTAAACACTGCATAAACATAGCGACGGAGTGCATCAAACATGGCAAAATATACAAAATGGCCCTAAAGTTATACTTTGACCAAATAAAAGCATGTTTTTTGTAAATTTATGAGCTGGAGTATGTTTAGAATTATATTTAGATTTATTATTCTTTATTTATTTCGTCAGGAAAACGACTGCAATCGTTGGCAACGGTTGTTTAGTTGTCCATACTCTCTTTAAACACGGCTCTGAAAAAAGCCAGGTATGTTTACCTGCTGTATTTACATTCCTGGGGTTGTATTTAATATTTTCACTCAATTATCACCGCCTGGTTTTGCATAATATCAGTGTTTTGGTGCAATCTATGTTCACACTTGACTAACTTAAGACAAGCGTCTGCATGCAGGCCGACCGAGACCGTCTAAGACAGAGGTGTCCAAACTTTTTTTTTTCCACTGAGGGCCGCTGACTGAAAAATGAAAGAATGCAGTGGCCCCACTTTGGTACATTTTGTACTGGGGATGTTCTCGTCAACATTTTTGGCCTTCGATCCCGATCCGATACTTTGACAATAAATCATAGAACTGAGAATGTTTTATAGCATGTAACTAAAGTGAATAGAGCTTATTTGTATTAAATTTATAATTACTTTGTATTTTAAAAATCAGATGATGTATCAATCCCTCCCAAACATAAAAAGAAACATACATTATTATTTGAATTCAAAAAACAAATTGTTAGTAGAATAATTGTTAATATTATTATTGTTTTGCTTTTTTTTTTATTCCGTTCGAGTTAATACAATGAGCATTGTAGCGGACATCTGTTTTACTGTCTATACGTGACAAGAAGGGACAGCAAACAACAAGAAATGCTAATCTAAGAACTGGAAGGTCTGATTAAAAACAAACTAAGTTGTAACCATTTAACTTTTTGCTTTCTGTCCCTCTTCTGTCTGTCTTTTCTCCTCTGGCTGCCTGCTTTCTGACTGGAGCCATGATTCTGCGTCACTTGGGGCGGCGTGGCTCAGATGATAGAGCGGCCAACCGGAAACTTGAGGGTTCCCGGTTGGAATCCAGCATCTGGCATCCTAGTCAATGCTGTTGTGTCTTTGGGCAAGACCCTTCACCCACCTTTCACCCAGTGCCACCCACACTTGTGCAAATGTAGCTTAAATGTAGAAAATGGGTTACTCAATATAAAGTGCTTTGAGTCATTAAAGAAAATATGCATATAAATATAATATGTAATTCACTTAGGACACCGTGTGTGATTAGTAGCGATGGGACTTTTTGGGTACCACACAATTTAATTTCAATTCTTGGGGGGACGATTTGATTCGGAATTGATTATTGATTCCACATGATTCTCCTAATACATCATTTGGCCTATAAATTGGCTGCTGATGCGCAGTTTTGGTCCATTTTTTTAATTTTATCTACAAAAATCGCAGAATGTTAATCAACCTAGAAAAAAATATATAGCAACTCCAACCCAAGCCCAACTTTTACAATACTTAGGATATAAATTTACAAAGCAATTGAGAAGACATACAATGCTTCTTAAACACAATAATAAAAAAGGAGGGGGAAAAAAACATATGAGAGTAACAGTGTCAATAATAATAATAATAATAACAATAATAATTGTTTTATGTTTTTAATCCAAAAATAGTTTGTTGAATTTTATTTTAATTTTTTTAAAATTGGAATTAATAAAAATTGCGATTTGGATAAGAAACCATTTTTGTAGCACCTCTAATGATTACAAGATGCAATAATAAGGGTGGAATAAACCATTTTGCATTTTTTTGCAAGGGTTAGTAGTGTCAGACTCTCTTAATTTGATTAAAACACACTTGTATTTTTTTAATCCTTTTTTTATTCATTAAAAAAAAAACAAAGTTTTGTATCAAAATGTATTTTCTGGTGACATTTATAATATTGGACAAGTTGCCACCTTATCACAGGTTCCAACATGGAGGTTTTTTTTTATAAACATCATCCATCCATCCATTTTCTACCGCTCATCTCTTTCGGGGTAGCGGGGGGTGCTGGAGCCTATTCCAGCTGCATTGGGGTGGTACACACAGGACAAGTCTCCACCTCATCACATGGCCAACACAGATAGACAGACAACATTCACACTCACATTCACACACTAGGGCCAATTTACTGTTGCCAATCAACCTATCCCCAGGTGCATGTCTTTGGAGGTGGGAGGAAACCGGAGTGCCCGGAGGGAACCCACGCAGTCACGGGGAGAACATGCAAACTCCACACGGAAAAACCCCGAGTCCGGGGATCGAACCCAGGACCTTTTTATTGTGAGGCACATGCACTAACCCCTGTTTCACCCTGCTGCTTGCTACAACCAACATATTTACTTTATATTTAAATTAGATTAAAAAAAAAAAGTTTAACTTTACAAAAGCTTTTCTCAAATAGAAAATAAGTTAATCTAACAAAAGTGACAAATTGCAATATGCCATGTTTTTGTGTGCTTGTTGATTTCTTATCAGGCAACGGAAAAAAACTGTACAAAATGTGCTATGTGATGACATCTCAGGCAAATTGAGAAAAAAATCATGATTACGTAGTTTATGTCCAGTATCTAAAGCAGAGGTGTCAAACTCATTTTAGCTCAGGGGCCACATGAAGGAAATTATATTTCCAGTTGTGCCGGACTGGTAAAATCACGGCAAGATAACTTAAAAACAAAGACGACTTCAGGTACATTTTTTGTCTGTTTTATACCTGCATTGTCCTTTTCCATCCTTACACTTTCCATCCTTTGTAACTGAGCTACTGTGTGGAACGATTTCCCTTGTGGATTATTAAAGTTTGTCTAAGTCTAAGATTGTTTTATTTTGTTTTACTTTGGCCAAAAATAGAACAAGCACATTCTGAAAATGTACAAATCGCAAATAATCCTATTGACAAAACCCTTCGAATTCCGACGGGAAAAAAAAGTTTGCGGTTTGAAAAACACAAGGAACTTAGACTTCGTCTCAGTGTATCTACAAAGCAGATAAACATGAAGTCACGGCCTCTCTGGGATTGAACAAAATAAATAAACTTCTAGGTGTCAAATACCTCATTTGTCATGTCCAGGTATTAACCCTGTGCTAACTCAACAAACTACACACACGGAGGTAGAAACTGTTGAAGATGGTTGAGTTACACTAATTTTTGTCATTTTTGACAGAGACATTTAGGGGCAATGAGGGTGCCAAAGAACAATGCGTTCGAAGCAGAAGACCTAAAACTGCAGGTTTTGCGTTTCATTTGTTCGAGGGGAGGAGCCTCCATAGCTATATGCGCTTTACTGCGTACCTCTTGCTTGGCCCCGGTATCAAGCTCAAGTTTGCTTGCCCAACAGATTTGTTATTGCGACATCCAGTGGACACATTTAGAACAGCAGTTTCTTTCATTAAAGGGGAACATTATCACCAGACCTATGTAAGCGTCAATATATACCTTGATGTTGCAGAAAAAAGACCATATATTTTTTTAACCGATTTCCGAACTCTAAATGGGTGAATTTTGGCGAATTAAACGCCTTTCTATTATTCGCTCTCGGGAAGCAATCCGCCATTTTCTCACTTTCGTCGGTGTGTTGTCGGAGGGTGTAACAACACGAACAGGGACGGATTCAAGTTGCACCAGTGGCCCAAAGATGCGAAAGTGGCAAGAAATTGGACGAAATTTTTTCAAAATACGAGGCTGTGGGGAAAGCCGACGAAATGGTCAGTCGTTTGTTCCGCACACTTTACCGACGAAAGCTATGGTACGACAGAGATGGCAAGAATGTGTGGATATCCTGCGACACTCAAAGCAGATGCTGACATCAACTCCAAAACTGGACATATCAGCTTTCAGGAAAAGAGAGCGGATGAGGGTATGTCTACAGAATATATTAATTGATGAAACTTTATTCATTACTCGCGGTTTTACGTAAATTATTATACATAAACTGTGTTATCCAATACTTTAGCTTAAAAACATTTATTTTTTTCAATCATTCGAGTACATTCGGGTAGTCTTGTGTAATGCAGTATTTTGTGTCTATTTAGGTATGGTTAACCTGAGTGCTGAAATCGTGGAAAAATATATGTTCTTAGCGCGCCTGAAATGGGCTGTCTGCACTCTCAAAGTGCATGTTGTTGCCAAATGTATTTCATATGCTGTAAACCTAGTTCACAGTTGTTAGTTTCCTTTAATGCCAAACAAACACATACCAATCGTTGGTTAGAAGGCGATCGCCGAATTCGTCCTCGCTTTCTCCCGTGTCGCTGGCTGTCGTGTCGTTTTCGTCGTTTTCGCTTGCATACGGTTCAAACCGATATGGCTCAATAGCTTCAGTTTCTTCTTCAATTTTGTTTTCGCTACCTGCCTCCACACTACAACCATCCGTTTCAATACATGCGTAATCTGTTGAATCGCTTAAGCCGCTGAAATCCGAGTCTGAATCCGAGCTAATGTCGCTATATCTTGCTGTTCTATGCGCCATGTTTGTTTGTATTGGCATCACTGTGTGACGTCACAGGAAAATGGACGGGTGTATATAACAATGGTTAAAATCAGGCACTTTGAAGCTTTTTTTAGGGATATTGCGTGATGGGTAAAATTTTGAAAAAAACTTCGAAAAATAAAATAAGCCACTGGGAACTGATTTTTAATGGTTTTAACCCTTCTGAAATTGTGATAATGTTCCCCTTTAAACAATTTCCGCTCAATTTTATACTTTGCAAACTCATCTCACAGGCCACGTAAAACCTGTGCGCGGACCTGATCTGGTCCGCGGGCCGTACGTTTGACACCCCTGATCTAAAGGCAGTAAGGGAAAGAAAGAAATTGAATAAAAGAGAGGCGAAGGCGGCGAAAGAGAGATGGAGATTTATCGGTGTCCTGTATTCTGGACCATCACTCATCCGGTATACAACGCACACACACACACACAAACTCACACACCACCCAGAAAAAACTAAATAGTGTCTCCTGGTATGGGGGGGTGGAATTAGGAAACCAGATGTTAAGCATTAAAACATACTGACATGCTGAGGGCCTTCCTCTGCCACACTCACACACTGAAGCACTAACTCACAGAACAGGCCACGGACTTATGTATGCATGCAAAATGTACCGAGCATCCATGTGCACACTATTAATCATACGTACATTATGTCAATTACACAAGAGCAACAAAAAAAAAGCTACGCGTTTGATGATAATTAATGCATGTAATGACTTTGGGCTGGAATTTGGATAAACCCATGTTGACCTCAGAATGTTCCACCTCTATGTGAGGCGTCAGCGTATGGACGTGCATCCAATTAGTGCATGTACCAAGGCCTAAGACCGGCCGAGGGTTGGAGGGATTGAGATGTTTTGTTTTCCTCTGTGGGGAGAGCTATGTTTGGGGGAGCTGAGGAGGAGGGGGCCGTAATAAATACCCCCGGACCTGAGTCCCCTGGCAGACTGGAAGCTAGACTGGTCACCAGGGTTAACACCCGGGGCACATGACCTTTGACACTGCTAATGGGGCACAGAAAACCCTCAATGAACTGATACCCCCTCTGTCGCATACCACCACAGGACCTTTCACACTCGCCCTCCAGTCCACAGACCCCCTCTTAAAACACCATATCACTGGCATCAGTTTCTCACAGCCAAACCGACTCCTTGTCCGTTGTTGTTTTTTCTCTTTGGTAATTTCAGATGAGTTTTGCATGAAATCAAGTGTGTGTTTTATTGGCTCGGACAAGACTGTTTAAGCTTGAAACGGCCAACATGTCGTCAGCATCATGGGCCAGGGGGAGGGATTGGAGACACCGGGGCTGTGGAGGTGGGCCACCCCTGGACAAATTACCGAGTCACTTGCACACATGTAGACACAAATTCACACCTATGGGAAAGTTAGAGGCTTGCAGTTAACCTAACGGGATGGTGTGGCCCACACAGACACAGGCAGGATATGCAAAGTTCACCACAAAGAGCCTGCATGCAAGTACGCACAGACACTGTAATATGTACTTACAGTGTTTTTTTTATTATAATTCACCATTATTTTTTATTCAACCTCTATAGAGGCTGGCAAACACATTGCAGTCCAATTTCAAAAATTCTTTATTATTAACTTAAAAACAATATTTATAATAATTATTCACCTGCTGAGTTTTGTTTTCCATCTCAGGAATGCAGAACCAACTTGTGCCCAAAGGCCTACTGAAACCCACTACTACCGACCACGCAGTCTGATAGTTTATGTATCAATGATGAAATCTTAACATTGCAACACATGCCAATACGGCCGGGTTAGCTTACTAAAGTGCAATTTTAAATTTTGCGCGAAATATCCTGCTGAAAACGTCTCGGTATGATGACGTCTGCGCGTGACGTCACAGATTGTAGAGGACATTTTGAGACAGCATGGTGGCCAGCTATTAAGTCGTCTGTTTTCATCGCAAAATTCCACAGTATTCTGGACATCTGTGTTGGTGAATCTTTTGCAATTTGTTCAATGAACAATGGAGACAGCAAAGAAGAAAGCTGTAGGTGGGAAGCGGTGTATTGCGGCAGGTGTTGTGGCGGATAACGCACCCCCGCCGTAGAATGCACCCCTTGACTGTTGTGCCGGATAACACAGCCGGTGTTTCATTGTTTACATTCCCGAAAGATGACAGTCAAGCTTTACCATTGGTCTGTGGAAAACTGGGACAACAGAGACTCTTACCAGGAGGACTTTGAGTTGGATGCGCAGACGCGGTACCGTGAGTACGCTTGCAGCTGCGGCTTCCAAACATTTGATCGCTTGCCCGTACGTGCGTGCCGCTATGTGCATGTCACGTACGTAACTTTGGGGACTTTGGGGAAATATATGCGCTATATGAACTTTGGGGAGGTGAACGGTACTTTGGGCTGTGGGATTGAGTGTGTTGTGCAGGTTTTTGAGTTGTATTGGCGGGTTATATGGACGGGAGGGGGGAGGTGTTTGTTATGCGGGATTAATTTGTGGCATATTAAATATAAGCCTGGTTGTGTTGTGGCTAATAGAGTATATATATGTCTTGTGTTTATTTACTGTTTTAGTCATTCCCAGCTGAATATCAGGTCCCACCCGCCTCTCACAGCATCTTCCCTATCTGAATCGCTCCCACTGCCCTCTAGTCCTTCACTCTCACTTTCCTCATCCACGAATGTTTCATCCTCGCTCAAATTAATGGGGAAATCGTCGCTTTCTCAGTCCGAATCGCTCTCGCTGCTGGTGGCCATGATTGTAAACAATGTCCGGATGTGAGGAGCTCCACAACCTGTGACGTCACGCTACTCGTCTGCTACTTCCGGTACAGGCAAGGCTTTTTTATCAGCTACCAAAAGTTGCGAACTTTATCGTCAAAGTTCTCTACTAAATCCTTTCAGCAAAAATATGGCAATATCGCGAAATGATCAAGTATGACACATAGAATGGACCTGCCATCCCCGTTTGAATAAGAAAATCGCATTTCAGTAGGCCTTTAAGTACAGCAAAGCAAAAGTGGGCAGTTGGTATTTATTCTTATTTCTTACTGTCAAATGTGTGATTTTTAGCAAAATTACTTGAATTTATGTCGTTATTGTTTTCATCGTTACAATGATGATTATGAATGAAAGGTGTTCTTTTTGGCTAAATGTATTATGAGCCCCTTTGGTGTTTGATGCTAGAATAAACCTTAATTATCCTCTATTCTACTCATTATATTTCAGTATAACATGTTTCATTATGACCAGTATAACTTAATTGATGGGCTTGCTGTGAAACATTCCCCTACGGCATCTGGTTACCAAATACGGTTCCTTCCCATACTAAAATCTACAAGCATTTTTATACTCTCTTTTGACTTCTGTGAAGCCTTTTTTATGTTAGATGGACACAAGTCCACCAGAGCACACGCCAGTTTTCATCCGATTCAGTTTTCAATTATAATTTTTGACAACATTTTGGCGCAGTTTTCATATTTGTTATGGTCATATGCCCAAACAAGAATCCGACCCACCAGTCATTTTTTTAATTGCGTAGAACTGCAGAATAAGCCGAATAAAGTACTTTGAAGAAGGTGAGAAACACTATTGAAGTCAAGAAAGTTCTCATAGACACTCCAACATACAGTAAGGCTCTACTTTTCAAAGCACCCTTGCTTGATGCTAATTTACATATGATTACCTTAGACATGCTACTGATTAACATTAGCAATTTTACATGGCAATTTCAACACCTTCAAATGTAGTACTGAAAACTACAACAAAGATGCATGTATCAAACAGCTGGTGTGTAATCAGTACTTTGTAAACAGCAAAATACGAGATTCAACTTAATGGCAAAGACTACTACAGTACCAGTACAGTACGAGGCAACATAATATAGCCTATACACTACTGCCATCTAACGTCTTGGAATTGCAACTGCATGCAAAGTCTACAACATAATACTTGCAAATGAGAGTCAGAAGTGTAAGAAAACCAGAAATAACAACTGGAAAGCACCATTATTATTTTCAGCTCACTGTTGTGTGTTAAATAAAACAATCAGATTTTATTACTGAATTAATGAATACACATTTATTAACATACAATAAAAAATACAATTGGCATCGGTATCAATACCCAAGTACTGGGACAAGGTACTCTAATGATTCAAATGTGAAAGGTACCGGTGTCTAGGTAAAAGTGAAGTTAAATATTCATTTATCCATTTCATTCGTCAGTTATACGTACACACTTCTGCAATATACCGTCTTGGAATTGCTACTGCATGCAAAGTCCACTAAATAATACTTGCAAATGACACTCAGAAGTGCAGGAAAATAAGATATAACAACTGGACAGCTCAGTTACCATTATCAGCTCACTGTTATGTGTTCAATAAAAGCGAGTTTATTACTAAATAAATAAATAAACACAGAAGTTCCAAAATTTTTTACCACTGAACACAGGTAGCAGATCTCAGCTACCAGGAATTTGTACCGCATCAATTCAAATGAGAAAGGTGTTATTTATCCATTTCATTCCTCTTTTATACGAAATTTGCGTAATTTTTTTTTAACATAAATCTATAATTATTGTCTATTAATTTTTTTTTGGAGTTACTATTTTTAGGTGTCTGCATCAGATTAATTGGACTCACATTATTTCTTATGGGGAAATTTGCATTGGTTTTCGTACGAAAGGTACCACTGTTTGTTTTTGGTTGTGTTTTTCTTTTCAAAAAGTGCAGGTCAGAGAGCTAAAAGACTCTGGAATGCTTTAAACTGCAGTTTGGCTGTGTCCTCTCCAAATGTCTGACCCACCTCTAAACTTGAGAACTGTGACAAAACCAAACATGTAAAGCACGAGTGCTGATTTATAGAGCTTAGTGGTGCTGTAAAAGTTTCATGTGTTGCGAAGAGGAAAAGAAGGTTGCAAGGACAAAACTGTGTGTGGGTGGTGGGGGCGGGGAGGAGGGTAGGGATGTATTTAGGTATTTCATCAAAGAATTTCCTCGCATCATACTTTTTATTAAATGGGATCGAATCAATTCTCCCAGCTTAAAGGGGACCTATAAAGAATGTTGTATTTTTTTATAAACCCCGTTTCCATATGAGTTGGGAAATTGTGTTAGATGTAAATATAAATGGAATACAATGATTTGCAAATCATTTTCAACCCATATTCAGTTGAATATGCTACAAAGACAACATATTTGATGTTCAAACTGATAAACTTTTTTTTTTTTTGCAAATAATCATTAACTTTAGAATTTGATGCCAGCAACACGTGACAAAGAAGTTGGGAAAGGTGGCAATAAATACTGATAAAGTTGAGTAATGCTCATCAAACACTTATTTGGAACATCCCACAGGTGTGCAGGCTAATTGGGAACAGGTGAGTGCCATGATTGGGTATAAAAACAGCTTCCCAAAAAATGCTCAATCTTTCACAAAAAAGGATGGGGCGAGGTACACTCCTTTGTCCACAACTGCGTGAGCAAATAGTCAAACAGTTTAAGAACAACGTTTCTCAAAGTGCAATTGCAAGAAATTTAGGGATTTCAACATCTGCGGTCCATAATTTCATCAAAAGGTTCAGAGAATCTGGAGAAATCACTCCACGTAAGCGGCATGGTCGGAAACCAACATTGAATGACCGTGACCTTCGATCCGTCCGACGGCACTGTATCAAAAACCGACATCATTCTCTAAAGAATATCACCACATGGGCTCAGGAACACTTCAGAAAACCACTGTCACTAAATACAGTTTGTCGCTACATCTGTAAGTGCAAGTTAAAGCTCTACTGTGGAAAGCGAAAGTCATTTATCAACAACATCCAGAAACGCCGCCGGCTTCTCTGGGCCCGAGATCATCTAAGATGGACTGATGCAAAGTGGAAAAGTGTTCTGTGGTCTGACGAGGCCACATTTCAAATTGTTTTTGGAAATATTCGACATCATGTCATCCGGACCAAAGGGGAAGCGAACCATCCAGACTATTATCGACGCAACGTTGAAAAGCCAGCATCTGTGATGGTATGGGGGTGCATTAGTGCCCAAGGCATGGGTAACTTACACATCTGTGAAGGCACCATTAATACTGAAAGGTACATACAGGTTTTGGAACAACATATGCTGCCATCTAAGCGCCGTCTTTTTCATGGATGTTTTGCTTAATCAATATGGGTCCAAAAAAGCAAACAAACCAGCCTGGAAAGAAGGAAATTACTGTAGTTAAAGTTAAAGTACCAATGATTGTCACACACACACTAGGTGTGGCGAAATGATTCTCTGCATTTGACCCATCACCCTTGATCACCCCACGGGAGGTGAGGGGAGCAGTGGGCAGTAGCGGTGGTCACGCCCGGGAATCATTTTTGGTGATTTAACCCCCAATTCCAACCCTTGATGCTGAGTGTCAAGCAGGGAGGTAATGGGTCCCATTTTTATAGTCTTTGGTATGACTCGGCCGGGGTTTGAACTCAGAACCTACCGATCTCAGGGCTGACACTCTAACCACTAGGCCACTGAGTACAGTAGACTTGACAAAGACTATTTGTGAGGAGTACGCCAATGGCGTTCACAATTGTAACCACTATAAAAAAAAAGATGATATGGTTACTGACTTTGCCAAAGGAGTTCAATATCTTTGCAAGGACACAGAGAAAGTGCAAGACCAGGTTGAAAAGCTGTTGCTTGTGTAGATAAATTAGAATTTTAAATGGCGACTAGAGGTGACCATGCTGGAACCTGCACGGAAGACCAGGAGAGCCGCGGGTGGTTCGAAAAGTTTAAAAAGACGGCCGGGACACAAACCGATGAAGGATCAGCTCACTATTAGTTTGTATTAATGCTAGCCGTGACTGTAAGGCAAAGTCACTGCTTTGAAACTCCCACTCTGGCTTCCTCCCACCTCCAAAGACATGCACCTGTTTGATTGGCAACACTAAACACTATGTTGTCTGTCTATCTGTGTTGGCACTGCGATGAGGTGGCGACTTGTCCAGGGCGTACCCCGCCTTCCGCCCGAATGCAGCTGAGATAGGCTCCAGCACCCCCCGCGACCCCGAAAGGGATAAGCGGTAGAAAATGGATGGGATGGATGGAGGACCCATGTTCAAAAACCGATTAAGTTCGTAAATCGAGGTTCCACTGTATGTTTAAAATCAAAAGTGAGATTACTAATTCAGTGTTAAGATTTGAGCCCCTTTATAGTGGAAAGGTTGGGGCCTGAGGTCAAAAGGGTTAAGAATAGGGATGTCCGATAATATCGGCAGGCCAATATTATCGGCCGATAAATGGGTTAAAATGTCATATCGGAAATTATCGGTATCGGTTTTTTCTTATTATCGTATCGTTTTTTTTGTTTTTATTTTTTTTATTAAATCAACATAAAAAACACAAGATACATTTACAATTAGTGCACCAACCCAAAAAACCTCCCTCCCCCATTTACACTCATTCACACTCATTCACACTCATTCACACAAAAGGGTTGTTTCTTTCTGTTATTAATATTCTGGTTCCTACATTATATATCAATATATATCAATACAGTCTGCAAGGGATACAGTCCATAAGCACACATTATTGTGCGTGCTGCTGGTCCACTAATAGTACTAACCTTTAACAGTTAATTTTACTAATTTTCATTAATTACTAGTTTCTATGTAACTGTTTTTATATTGTTTTACTTTCTTTTTTTATTCAAGAAAATGTTTTTAATTTGTTTATCTTATTTTATTAATTTTTTTTAAAAAGTACCTTATCTTCACCATACCTGGTTGTCCAAATTAGGCATAATAATGTGTTAATTCCACGACTGCATATATCGGTTGATATCGGTATCGGTTGATATCGGTATCGGTAATTAAAGAGTTGGACAATATCGGAATATCGGATATCAGCAAAAAGCCATTATCGGACATCCCTAGTTAAGAACGCCCGGTCTACTGTGCAAAACATGCTTCAGTCCAAATTTTGCGTAGATTTAGTTTTACAGACCATCTTTAATAACCTGACTCTCGCCAGATCCTTGTAGTTCGCTGAGCTCCACACAAGGATCTGGGACTTCTCAATAGGAGATGTATTTGAGAAGGTGGGGCCTTGTAAAAAAAAATCATTGTATGTGATTGGATAAACCACTTGTCCGTTATCTTGAATGACGTGCTACTTCAACCACTCACATCGAAATCAACCCGTGAAGCTGATGAGAGCGACGCTGGGAAATCCAAAACGGAACAGCCGACAAATTGGATAACGACAGAGCGAAAAGTTAGATAACTTTTACTGAAACAACGCAGCGATGACA
The DNA here is from genome assembly GCF_033978685.3 of Nerophis lumbriciformis. Classification (NCBI taxonomy): domain Eukaryota; kingdom Metazoa; phylum Chordata; class Actinopteri; order Syngnathiformes; family Syngnathidae; genus Nerophis; species Nerophis lumbriciformis. The sequence continues at coordinate 30,083,201 of NC_084559.2, read as the reverse complement.
GTAGACGATCGATGACAGTTGCAATAGCAGAATCAATGTCAGCCATTGTTGTTTGAATCAAACAGTCGCTTCGGCGCTACGTCACATCTATGAAATCCCGTCCGGCGATCCTGATTGGTTCATTATTTTTTGCTATCTTGAAGGGAGTTTGCATTGCCCTCAAGCCCAGATCCCTGTGTGGAGCTCAGCGAACTACAAACCCTGTTTCCATATGAGTTGGGAAATTGTGTTAGATGTAAATATAAACGGAATACAATGATTTACAAATCCTTTTCAACCCATATTCAATTGAATGCACTACAAAGACAAGATATTTGATGTTCAAACTCATAAACTTTTTTTTTTTTTTTTTGCAAATAATAATTAACTTAGAATTTCATGGCTGCAACACGTGCCAAAGTAGTTGGGAAAGGGCATGTTCACCACTGTGCTACATCACCTTTCCTTTTAACAACACTCAGTAAACGGAGACACATTTTTTAAGCTTCTCAGGGGGAATTCTTTCCCATTCTTGCTTGATGTACAGCTTAAGTTGTTCAACAGTCCGGGGGTTTCCGTTGTGGTATTTTAGGCTTCATAATGCGCCACACATTTTCAATGGGAAACAGGTCTGGACTACAGGCAGGCCAGTCTAGTACCCGCACTCTTTTACTATGAAGCCACGTTGATGTAACACGTGGCTTGGCATTGTCTTGCTGAAATAAGCAGGGGCGTCCATGGTAACGTTGCTTGGATGGCAACATATGTTGCTCCAAACCTGTATGTACCTTTCAGTATTAATGGCGCCTTCACAGATGTATAAGTTACCCATGTCTTGGGCACTAATACACCCCCATACCAGATGCTGGCTTTTCAACTTTGCGCCTATAACAACCCGAATGGTTCTTTTCCTCTTTGGTCTGGAGGACACGACGTCCACAGTTTCCAAAAACAATTTGAAATGTGGACTCGTCAGACCACAGAACACTTTTCCACTTTGTATCAGTCCATCTTAGATGAGCTCAGGCCCAGCGAAGCCGACGGGGTTTCTGGGTGTTGTTGATAAACGGTTTTCTCCTTGCATAGGAGAGTTTTAACTTGCACTTACAGATGTAGCGACCAACTGTAGTTACTGACAGTGGGTTTCTGAAGTGTTCCTGAGCCCATGTGGTGATATCCTTTACACACTGATGTCGCTTGTTGATGCAATACAGCCTGAGGGATCGAAGGTCACGGGCTTAGCTGCTTACGTGCACTGATTTCTCCAGATTCTCTGAACCCTTTGATGATATTACGGACCGTAGATGGTGAAATCCCTAAATTCCTTGCAATAGCTGGTTGAGAAAGGTTTTTCTTAAACCGTTCAACAATTTGCTCACGCATTTGTTGACAAAGTGGTGACCCTCGCCCCATCCTTGTTTGTGAATGATTGAGCATTTCATGGAATCTTCCCAATTTGCCTGTTCACCTGTGGGATGTTCCAAATAAGTGTTTGATGAGCATTCCTCAACTTTATCAGTATTTATTGCCACCTTTCCCAACTTCTTTGTCACGTGTTGCTGGCATCAAATTCTAAAGTTAATGATTATTTGCACACACAAAAAAAGTTTATCAGTTTGAACATCAAATATGTTGTCTTTGTAGCATATTCAACTGAATATGGGTTGGAAATTATTTGCAAATCATTGTATTCCGTTTATATTTACATCTAACACAATTTCCCAACTTATATGGAAACGGGGTTTGCACAAGGATCTGGCGAGAGTCAGGTTACATCTTTAAGCCGCTTTCTTCAGAATGCGTCGTTTTGTGGGTGGTCTTATTTACGTGCCGAAGCCCTCCTCCAGGCCAAGGCACCTTCGACTGACTAAAACTATAACAGATTAAAATCACCATAGGTCCAAAAGAGTTTAGCCTCAGGCTTTGGACAACGGTCAGCCTGCCAAATAGATGGATATGGAAAGATATTCCGAGTCTGGAGAACGTGAATTCACAACCAGGACAGGGAATATAAGTCCCATCAGTGGCCTGACCTCTCCCAGAATGTTTGGTGCTTCCTGAGGGACAAGGATTCAAAATACATTCTCATAACTGTCAAACGCTGACACGGAGCCTCCTCTACAGCTGAACAGATCTGCACACGCCAAAAGGTCGTCTGCAAATACGCCGCCGCTAAACAGGCTTTTTCAATATCAATCAGCCACCAATCAGTTTCACTGCTACCATGTGTAAATCAAAGCTTGACCCGAACATGGAAGCATGGATGGAATGAGAGAAGCAGAAGCAACAACAGAAGAAGAGATGTCTTCTTAATTAGCCAGTAATGATAAGATCTGACAAACAACATCTGTTTCCTGAAAGCCAGTGAAGAGGGAGGTATAGTTTGGAGGGTGTGGGGGGGGGGAAGAAACCTGTGAAGTCTCCACACTACAGGGACCTGCTTGTAAGAAAGTAATGCATGTGTGAGGGAGGGAACGCCGTGTAGCGTGACACAATAGGATGAGGAGGAAGACAGACGGACAGGGGGAGAGAAATCTGACAGGGTTGAAGGAGTCTAAAAAGCCAGGATGAGTTTGACAGACAGAGGAGGGGGGAAAGCAGATCAAAATGAGAGGAAAGGAGGGAAGATAGAAGGTGTGCAGGGTAATAGCCCTGCAGGGAGGCGAAGGAAGGAGCCGAAGGAACGTGTGAAGAGTCGGGAATGGAATTGCTCGGAGGTCCAGGGGGCTGTAATTTACTGTGCGTGGCTAATACACAGCAAATGTGCACGGTCCGGGGCGGCGAGAGGGAAAAGAGGAGCTGAGTGTTGTAGGGTTGGGTGTGTAATGTTATGGGGGGGGGGGGGGGGGGGGGGCTGCGCCAACTTTTGGGGGCTCACAGCAGGCCTGCTGGGAGCCTGTCAGCAGTCACATGGCCCCCTGCCCTCAACCCTGACGGATTCATCAGGGCCAACTATACCGGCGGCACACGCTCACGCGGCCGCAAGTTTATTGTGACATTGAAACAGTTAAATCCAGACTCATATTTTGCTTCCCCTTGAGGGGGAACGACGCAACATCTGCTGCGTGAACATCGAAGCACAAACTAAAGCGTTGCAGCAGATGAGTCATGATTTCAGGTTTATTTACTGCCAACAGGATATCGTCCATCAAAAAAAAAAAAAAAATCTAATCATTCAGTCAGTCAAGTGCTTGCGGTGTACGCCAAAGTCAACACATTAGACCTAAAATGGAGTCGTGGTTTTGATTCATTATTTCTTGTTGACTAGTACAGCACGTAGTTTGAAAAAAAATGCGTTGACTTACGGTTATCTGAACACATTTGTTTATGTTTAACTGAAATAAAAGAGGACATGCTATGATTTTCAATTCAAAACACTTCCTTGTGGTCAACATAACATGTAATCGTTATGTTGCTGGCCCCATATGGACTGAACTCTCACACTATTACAAACCCCGTTTCCATATGAGTTGGGAAATTGTGTTGGATGTAAATATAAATGGAATACAATGATTTGCAAATCATTTTCAACCCATATTCAGTTGAATATGCTACAAAGACAACATATTTGATGTTCAAACTGATAAACATTTTTTTTTTGCAAATAATCATTAACTTTAGAATTTAATGCCAGCAACACGTGACAAAGAAGTTGGGAAAGGTGGCAATAAATACTTGAGGAATGCTCATCAAACACTTATTTGGAACATCCCACAGGTGTGCAGGCTAATTGGGAACAGGTGGGTGCCATGGTTGGGTATAAAAACAGCTTCCCAAAAAATGGTCAGTCTTTCACAAGAAAGGATGGGGCGAGGTACACCCCTTTGTCCACACAACTGCGTGAGCAAATAGTCAAACAGTTTAAGAACAACGTTTCTCAAAGTGTAATTGCAAGAAATTTAGGGATTTCAACATCTACGGTCCATAATATCATCAAAAGGTTCAGAGAATCTGGAGAAATCACTCCACTCCACATTGAATGACCGTGACCTTCGATCCCTCAGACGCACTGTATCAAAAACCGACATCAATCTCTAAAGGATATCACCACATGGGCTCAGGAACACTTCAGAAAACCACTGTCACTAAATACAGTTTGTCGCTACATCTGTAAGTGCAAGTTAAAGCTCTACTATGCAAAGCGAAAGCCATTTATCAACAACATCCAGAAACGCCGCCGGCTTCTCTGGGCCCGAGATCATCTAAGATGGACTCATGCAAAGTGGAAAAGTGTTCTGTGGTCTGACGAGTTCAAATTTCAAATTGTTTTTGGAAATATTCGACATCGTGTCATCCGGACCAAAGGGGAAGCGAACCATCCAGACTGTTATCGACGCAAAGTTCTAAAGCCAGCATCTGTGATGGTATGAGGGTGCATTAGTGCCCAAGGCATGGGTAACTTACACATCTGTGAAGGCACCATTAATGATGAAAGGTACATACAGGTTTTGGAACAACATATGCTGCCATCTAAGCACTGTCTTTTTCATGGACGCCCCTGCTTATTTTAGCAAGACAATGCCAAGCCACATTCAGCACGTGTTACAACAGTGGGGCTTCGTAAAAAAAGAGTGCGGGTACTTTCCTGGCCCGCCTGCAGTCTAGACCTGTCTCCGATCGAAAATGTGTGGTGCGTTATGAAGCGTAAAATACGACAGCGGAGACCCCGGACTGTTGAACGACTGAAGCTCTACATAAAACAAGAATCGGGAAGAATTCCACTTTCAAAGCTCCAAAAATTTGTTTCCTCAGTTCCCAATTGTTTATTGAGTGTTGTTAAAAGAAAAGGTGATGTAACACAGTGGTGAACATGCCCTTTCCCAACTACTTCGGCACGTGTTGCAGCCATGAAATTCTAAGTGAATTATTATTTCCCCCAAAAAAATAAAGTGTATGAGTTTGAACATCAAATATCTTGTCTTTGTAGTGCATTCAATTGAATATGGGTTAAAAAGGATTTGAAAATCATTGTATTCCGTTTATATTTACATCCAACACAATTTCCCAACTCATATGGAAACGGGGTTTGTATGTTAGATCCACTATGGACTGGACTCTCACACTATTATGTTAGATCCATTATGGACTGGACTCTCACACTATTATGTTAGATCCATAATGGACTGGACTCTCACACTATTATGTTAGATCCACTATGGACTGGACTCTCACACTATTATGTTAGATCCATAATGGACTGGACCCTCACACTATTACGTAAGATCCACTATGGACTGGACTTTCACACTATTATGTTAGATCCACTATGGACTGGACTCTCACACTATTATGTTAGATCCAAACTGGACTCTCACGCTTTTTGGAGTATTGCACTCTCAGAAATTATCAGACCCAAGTTTGACACCCTGGATAATCACAGATAACCTAATAATAATAAAATAATAATAATATTAATCGAATGCCACGTCAGCACACTGTAACTGTAAAGCATAATTGGGAGAATTATGTTCTCATGTCGCTTCACATTTGCTTTATGTGGAGGCTACAGTCCGGATAGGAGGAGAAGTATAACTACCATAAAAGTTCTTCGACCAAGCACACAAAGTTAATGCAAAGTGGGACTGTTACTTATTTTAGATTATTTTTTACTTACAAAATATTTTACCTGAAATGATCCAAACAAACATGACGTCCTCTGCACGTCACATCTCGGTTGATTGAAGCAAGCCATGCTCGCCTTCGCCATTAAATGATATTTTCAGCCGCTTCCCGTTTGTCCAGAGATACGCTTAGAAATGCGATGCAAGCTAGAAATATCTCTCCCACCTTGGTTGTGGCAGTTACCAATGGCACACGTCGTCAGTCTTATTCATATTACCGTATTTTTCGGACTATAAGTCGCAGTTTTTTTCATAGTTTGGCCGGGGGTGCAACTTATACTCAGGAGCGACTTATGTGTGAAATTATTAACACATTACCGTAAAATATCAAATCATATTATTTAGCTCATTTACGTAAGAGACTAGACGTATAAGATTTCATGGGATTTAGCGATTAGGAGTAACAGATTGTTTGGTAAACGTATAGCATGTTCTATATCAGGGGTCCCCAAACTACGGCCCGCGGGCTGGATCCGCCCCCCAGCATCCAAAATCCGGCCCACAGGAAGTCCCAAGTTAGAAATGTTTTTATTTTATTTTATTTTTTATTTTTTTTTAATCTTTCCTTTCTAATCCATTGTCTACCGCTTGTTACTCTTGGTGTCTCCTAGCCGCTCAGGCAAATCATATTGTCTAAAAATTTATTTTCCAATCGATAACGTGACAATGTTAAATGTTGATGAACATCAATGTTAATTGATGTTAAATGACAAAACGGATTACAAAGACAATGTATATATATATATACAGCCTGGCCCCCGGCCAAATGTTTTTAACCCAATGCGGCCCCCGAGTCAAAAAGTTTGGGGACCCCTGTTCTATATGTTACAGTTATTTCAATGACTCTTACCATAATATGTTACGTTAACATACCAGGCACGTTCTCGGTTGGTTATTTATGCCTCATATAACGTACACTTATTCAGCCTGTTGTTCACTATTCTTTATTTATTTTAAATTGCCTTTCAAATGTCTATTCTTGGTGTTGGGTTTTATCAAATATATTTCCCCAAAAAATGTGACTTATACTCCAGTGCGACTTATATATGTTTTTTTTTCCTTCTTTATTATGCATTTTTGGCCGGCATTTTTGGATAAATTATCGGCGACAATTAGCGTTTCACTAACTTCCGACCTTCAATATGGTGATCGGCAATGCATTGTGGGAAATCTGAAAAAATCAGACCCCTCCATAGTACGCCTTGTGGCTTTGTTTTAACTCAGATTCATTCGTATCAGTATCTATCAGTTCAGTGCATTCAAAATCATTTCGTAAGGGACAAGCGGTAGAAAACTGATGGATGGATGGCTACTGGAGTCTGTGTGTGGGCCCTAGCAGGCTTTGGGCCCTTAATAGTCATCACCTTTCCCCCTTATACGACGGCCCTGCCTATAAGTAAAGGTTTCATGATACCAACAGCATCAACACAGTATTGATGTGACAAAGTGACAAATAACCATCTTTTGTTGGATTTGCAGCAATAAGAAATGTTTAATTAGGTTCCTGTAGGAATTTTGATTTCTACATGTGAAAAAATTATTTAAAAAAAAAAATCAATAATTTAAGTGTGGCCTGCAGTTGTGTTGAGTCTGTTAATAATACAGAAAATATGAATTTAAGCCTATGTTTTTTAGATGTTTTTGTTTTATTCAACACACAAATAATGACAATTTCCTGACAGGGGTCCGGAGTTGAGAACTGTTTCAGGTTTATTAAAGTGTAGATGTTAGGCATTCATACATGTTTTCTTATGAAAGAAATTTCAAAGAAATTTAACTCCTGGGAAATTTCAATCCTGTCCAGATTGCTGCTAAACAGACAAACAAACAAACTTGGGTGACTTGCAGAGTCAGTGTAACACCAGGGGGCATTGTTAAATCATTAGTGAAATTTAAGACCTTTACACCAGAGGATGACTGAGCTCCATCACACACACACGCTCTTACACGCACACACACACGTAAACTCCAACAACATCACTAGTATCCAACCAAAGAAATGTTAAAAATACACTTTGCAACACACATAATCCTGATTACACTGACAAAGAACTCCATTTCCAAAATTAATGATAATTTTGCCCGACATCAATACATCCACATATGAAGGAAAGAATAACAACACCGCCCATTTGCTTGCAATCTGAAGTGCCCTCTAAATCATGCTAATCTGCCCTCTCTGATCCTCTGAGCCCCCATCCAGTTAATCTCAATGCTGCTCAAGCAAAGGTGAACCCTATTAGGGGCCAGATAAATGGGAGTGTTTGTCCCTGCTACTCTGCAAGTGTGAAGCTTTTCAAAGTGCCTTTGAGCTGCAAACCCATTCATTTAAAACTAGTTTAAAACAATGTTGTTTGACCATTTCTTAACACAAGAACAATTTTTTTGAAGCCCTATAAGGCAGTGGTCCCCAGCCTTTTTTGCACCACGGACCGATTTAATCTAGGCATTATTTTCAGGGAGCGGCTTTCCCATACTTGCCAACCTTGAGACCTCCGATTTCGGGAGCTGGGGTGGGGGGCGTGGTCGGGGGTGGGACGGGGGCGTGGTTGTGGTTGTGAGCGGGGGCATATACACACACATATATATACATATACACACACATATACATATATATATATATACTATATATATATATATATATATATATATATATATATATATATATATATATATATATATATATATGTATATATATATATATATACATCCTGAAAATATGCAAACAAAACTGTGTTTGGATAATTGATACTTCAAACTTGCATAAATAAATCTTAAGGAATAGAACATAACTTGGCTTCTGACAGCTTCAAAATGTAATGAATAAAATGCTAAAGTTGTTGATAAACAAGCAATTATTTTAATAATTAAATATGGTCATTTTAAATGAATTATTATGATCATTTAAAATTAATTATTTAAAAATATGTTTATTTTAATGTATAATTCTATGGCTGATGTAATAAGGAGTCAGAAAAAATACAAATAAAAACACAATTAATTTTGATGTTTTTAGCAAAATATAGTAAAAATGTATTTAGTTTTTTTTTTTTAAATTAATAAATATATTTATTATTAGGTAAGATAAACATAATAATACAATTTATCTCTAGTTTGGATGATTTAGTTCTTGTCACCCTGTTGTTCTCCCGTCATAAAAAAAGGCTGTCCTCACTCAGGTGCGCATGGAGGCCACGCCCCCTCCAGCTCCTGCTGAAAATCAGGAGATTTTCAGGAGAATATTTGTCCTGGGAGGTTTTCGGGAGAGGCGCTGGATTTCGGGAGTCTCCCAGAAAATTCGGGAGGGTTGGCAAGTATGGGCTTTCCACGTGTGCCAGATAAATACAGCAAAAATAAGTGCATGAAAAATACAACTGACTATAACACTGAACTTGTGTTTCTTTGCAATGAGATGCAGATGGAAATCAGCCACTGGCTACAATCTATCATATTTATATGTTGATTAATGCAGTGATTTTCAACCACTGTGCCGTGGCACACTAGTGTGCTCTGAGATATTGTCTGGTGTGCTGTGGGAAATTATGCCACTTCACCTAATTGGTCCAAAAAATATTTTTTGCAAATCAATAATCATAATAATGTCCCGCTGTCTAGTGCCTGCGCTGTGTAGAGCTTGGCAATCCCAATATGCAGAGCACAGCGGGAGACAGGTAAAAAGGTATGTAACGCTTAAAGCAAAAATTAATACAAAAGGCAAGTCCCGCTAGGAAAAGGCACTGAAGCATACGGATGGCTATGTAAAACAAAAGTAAAACTGAACTGGCTACAAAGTCAACAAAAACAGAATGCTGGACGACAGCAAAAACTTACAGCGTGTGGAGCAACGACGGGCGTCCACAAAGCACATCCGTACATGACATGACAATCAACAATGTCCCCACAAAGAAGGATAGCGTACGCACAACTTAAATAGTCTTGATTGCGAAAACAAAGCAGGTGCGGGCAGTAGCACCCAAAGGAATGCGTGAAGCTGCTACCGGAGAACACCAACAACAGGAAGGGTAAGCAAAATAACAGCGCAAGACAGGAACTAAAGCACTACACACAGGAAACAACAACAAACTCAAAATAAGGCACGACAACCTGGTGGAGTTTCATTTTTTAACCTTTTCTGCTGGAGGTGTGCCTCCGTATTTTTTTTTTATGAAAAAAATGTGCCTTGGCTCAAAAAAGGTTGAAAAACACTGGATTAATGTGCATTGTCACAAAGTTATAACAAACATAACAACTTCCTATGAGGAGTTTTATTGTACATCTATAAACAAGCTTGTCGGTGTGTCTAGTGGGACAGGCCAAAGTTAAGTAGGAGAAAATGCAGTCCTTTATAATTTAGTTCATGTTTCTCTGCGGCCCGGTAGCAAATGCCTCACGGACCGGTACCGGTCCCCGGACCAGTGGTTGGGGACCACTGCTATAAGCCAAACATTAGTACTACTCAGTGGCCTAGTGGTTAGAGTGTCCGCCCTGAGATCGGTAGGTTGTGAGTTCAAAGCCCGGCCGAGTCATACCAAAGACTATAAAAATGGGACCCATTACCTCCCTGCTTGGCACTCAGCATCAAGGGTTGGAATTGGGGGTTAAATCACCAAAAATGATTCCCGGGCGCGGCACCGCTGCTGCCCACTGCTCCCCTCACCTCCCAGGGGGTGATCAAAGGGGATGGGTCAAATGCAGAGGACAAATTTCACCACACCTAGTGTGTGCGTGACAATCATTGGTACTTTAACTTTTTAACTTTATTAGCAGAGATCCTTGATGTGAATTTTTTCAAACTATTGTTGATTGATTGATTGATTGATTGAAACAATTATTAGTAGATTGCACAGTACAGTACATATTCCGTACAATTGACCACTAAATGGTAAAACCCGAATAAGTTTTTCAACTTGTTTAAGTCGGGGTCCACGTTAATCAATTCATGGTTAATGATTGATGCCCATTGCTGTTAAAGGGGGCTGTTTGCAACTTGCTCAAGTTAAATCTTTTGCACCAAAAAACGAAACAAGAACTAACTGGTTTAACTGAACATATATATTTTTCAAAATTACTCCATTATATTGAATAGAAATTGCTTGATTAGCGACCAACCAGTTGCAGTCATGTTGTTGGTAGGATACAGTCAATGAAAGCTAACGTTAGCTAGCCAAATCGCTATCATTGGCTAAAATGCACAAAGCTAATGCTAATACACATATGTGTAGAAGTAGTTGACATCAGAACAAATTTAAAAGTGCTTTGTTGTGCAAACTTTGTCTCAGTGTACAATGTTTCATCTACCTAGTGTGTGCCTGCAGTACAGCCATTTTGTGCCCGGCAGCACAGTCATTGTGGGTGGCGTGATCGATCTCCATCTCTATGCTGCTCATAGGTACTGTGCCACTTCGTGTGCCTTCCAAGTATTGTTTACTTTTTACAACGGTTTTCTAGTTTATTTTTAGCTCAATATCAGTCCTACACTGTTTTAATGTCCATTTCTCAGATGATATAATTGTTGATGACTGAAGTGCTGATATCAACCAAACCTAACCCCCCCCCAATCCCCTCCACATCCCACCCCCCGGATTGTAAATAATGTAAATAATTCAATGTATATACTCTGATGATTAACTTGTGTGATGACTGTATTATGCTGATAGTATATATTTGTACCATGAATTGATTAACGTGGACCACGACTTAAACAAGTTGAAAAACGTATTCGGGTGTTACCATTTAGTGGTCAATTGTACGAAATATGTACTGTACTGTGCAATCGACTAATAAAAGTCTCAATCAATCAATCAAACCAAAGAAAGCAATGGACAAGGGATATGTGGTTTGAAACATCCAGGTAGTATCCACAGCGTTGTCGACACCGCCTTCCTCCCTAGTCCCTCTCCCTTTCGCGACAAACCAAGAAAATTAACCAACAAGATAAAGTGATTTTTACATTTATTAAACTATGGACTTTTTTTGAGGCTGGAAACCATTATTCGTGTTTACATTGTTTCTTTTTGGAGAATTTTGCTTCAATATACAAACTTTTCTCTTTCCGAACCCTGTTCAAGAGCCCATTAAGGGCCTGATTTACTAGAGGTTTGCGTGCAAACTTGATAGCAGACGCAAAGCTGATGTACTAAACGTGTGCAGAATAATAAGTGATCAGAATAAGGCGTGCGATTCATTTTGCGTCTCTCTCTCTTAAATAATACGCAAAATATATGCTGATCATCAAAAGGCCCACAATATTGGGAGGAGGAAATGCAAATATATTATATAGCACATGCAATGTGATTTATCAACACTCATCGTTTTGGGAGCAATATATTGCGTATTATTTAGCACTTGTGAAAAGGAAGCGCAAATAGACACAGTTCCACACATGGCTGTGAGAGAGGAGTGCTCATGCTGCAAAGACAGATGATGGACAGAAATTCCTTCATCCTACGTGAGTGTGCAACATATTTGAATGGTCAGAAATAAAAAATACTGGACATATCTTCTATTCAGTAACATAATTTTATAATTTCATAACTGCTAGATGACTTAACCTCTGAAGGCCTTAGTGGCCACATGCGTGGACAGCACCTTTTAGCTCTTATTTCCAAAATTGTATACACTGCTGAATTGGGGTCTTATGCCGACATATGGACACTTATACTGCTATCTGGTGGTGTCAGAAGAGTATAACATACAATCGAATTTGGGGAAAAAAAAGGAAAAATAAACATTTACATGTCACTACACATGAAGTACACGTTTGTGTACTTATGGACTAAGTACATCATATTAAAAGATCATTTTTAGTTTTTATTCTAGTTAGGGTCCAATAAGCCTAAATAGCAAAGAGAAATAAAAAAAAGTATGTAAACAAACACCTTGGGCCTTAAGAGGTTAAGCAGATGATTAAAATGAATTCAATTGATGCATTTTGATGTCCTTTAGTTTTTTTTTAATAACGTTCGTTTTTTCACAGATAATTTGTATTACTAACATATATCCTATATGATAAAAACTTCTTGAAGGATGCATTTTTGTGTCCTGAGCACAGTAGTGCACCCTTCCTCCCATACACCCTCAGCGGAAAAAAAAAAAAAAACAGAAAGAAAGAAAAAGTCAATGTAGATGCACGGCAGCTTCTAAAATGCCCATAAAAAGTAGTGCATGTCTCCTGCATGTTTGAAAATATATCAAAACGCCAAAACGTAGCAAAACGTAAATGAGTGTCCCGGTGGTGATGCCCGTATTGTACAGGCAAAATCCTCATTTAAATAAGGCGGTCACCACCACTTTTCAATTGCACACGCAGTCTTAGTAGATCACACTTAACATGCCAACTAATAGTACACACAATTGTATTGATTGCAAATGCTGTTTAGCGCAAGGGATTTGGATCTTAGTAAATCAAGCTCTAAGTTTGCAATTCCAGGTTCCACTGCACTGTCATTACTGTCAAATGGCAGTGCTTGCAGTGATGCTGTATACAGTAGTACATTACATTTTCAATATACCCTGCAGTACATTCAGTACAACTAAGTCATTGTCCAGTAAACACACTTTATTTACATCCATCCATCCCCTGTGCAGCCCATACAATACATTCTTATTTCAAAAGCTACTTTTTCCACACGTGTTTCATTGTCTAAAGCGGGGGTTTCAAACTCATTTTAGATCGGGGGCCACATGGAGAAAAATCTACTCCCAAGTGGGCCGGACTGGTAAAATCACGGCACGATAACTTAAAAACAAAGACAATTTCAGATTGTTTTCTTTGTTTGAAAATAGAACAAGCACATTCTGAAAATGTACAAATCATAATGTTGTTGGAGTTTTTTTTACATGTACATCTTTATTTGTCGTTGTTTATACTTTCTTAATACATTATGTGATAATGTTCATCAGTCAACTCATTGGTGTTCATTTTCAATCCATCAAGATAAAAAAATGATATCAAAATCAAATTGTGGGAATGTCAGAGAATAAAAGAGTTATGGTTCAAAACAACAAAAGAAGCCATTACATTCCTTAATATAAACATTCCAATGACACTGCAAACTTGTATTCTTGGTGATCTGTATCAATTTAGTAACTTGTCATCAAAGAGTAAAAATGCATTTATTTCAATATGCACCATAACAAAAAGGGTAATATTAAAAAAATGGATAGATGTTGATAGTCCAACTCATACTGACTGGTACACACAAGCTATGGAGATGATATCAGTAGAAAAAACTGCATTTAGTTTAGATAATAATGACTCATATATTGGAATATAGGATCCATTATTTAAATTAGTTTTAACTATTAAATGAACAACAAATATGACTTATTTTATCCTTGTGGAAAAATCACAATGTGTTGTCAAGCTTATGAGATGTGATGCAAGTATACGCCACAGTAACACTATTGTTAATTTTTAAAAATTTTAATTTTTTATAAATGGCTTTAATAATAATGTCAATGAGGGATTTCTAATCACTGCTATGTTGGAATTGTTATTAATATTGATACTGTTGTTGATAATATTCATTTTTGTTTGACTACTTTTGGATTGTTTTATGTCATGTTTGTGTGTCCTCTCAATTTCTCTGTTTATTGCTATTCTGAATGTTGCTGGGTCGGGTTCGGTTTTGGAATTGAAATTGCATTATGATGTTATTGTTGTGTATTGTTTTGTGTTGGATTGATTAATTAAAAAAAAAAATACAAAAAATCTAAAGATACAAAGATACAAATAATTGCTATTGCGACATCTAGTGGACACATTAAGAACAGCAGTTTCTTTTATTAAAAAACTTCGGCTCATTTCTATACTTTGCAAACTCATCCCTCGGGCCGGATAAAACCTGTTTGCGGGCCTTATCCGGCCCGTGGGCCATATGTTTGACACCCCTGGTCTAAAACGATCGTTGAATGTGACGCACAGCAAAAGTGATTCCACTGATTACAGTAGATCACTCATCAAACTTTGCTGTATTTTAGCTTCACCCTCCAAAAGTACATATTTCCAGCAGCCCAAGTCTGACAGAGCTGCTCAGACAGTACCTGTCAGTAAATGTGATCTTTGTGGACTATGCATGCTCTCTCCCTAGCTGTCTGTCTTTTTGTCTCCTTCTATCTTTGCCTTGCCCCCCAGGGAGGAGGCATCCCATGGTCCTGTGCCAGCTGCTCAGTGGTCCAGCCTGTGAGAGTGCAAGTGAGGCGGTGTGCAGTGGAGCCTCAGGGCCCTGTCGCCAGGCTGCATGGCCCCCACTTGTCTGATGGACTTACTGACAGGGGGTCTGAGGGGAATGTCCAGGGCTCGCCCACTAGGGAGCGACCCGGTGGCAGTGGAGCGGAGGGACCAGTGTAGTGTACCTGACTTTGCCTGTGAAATACATGCATTTAGAGATCTGCTTTGGTGGTAGGTTTTAGCAGGGGTGTCCTAAAACAACTTTTTTACTGCCGATACGACACAACGATATTGGAATCTTCACTATTGGCCGATGTTGAACCAACAAAATATCAGCAAGAATCACACATACATTTTATTATTTTGTAATGTTGAACATCGGGCGGCGTGGTTTGGTTGGTAGAGCGGCCGTGCCAGCAACTTGAGGGTTTCAGGTTTGATCCCCGCTCCCGCCACACTAGTCACTGCATTTGTGTCCTTGGGCAAGACACTTTACCCACCTGCTAAATGTACCTTAAATCAGTGGTCCCCAACCTTTTTCTAACTGTGGACTGGTCAACGCTTGAAAATTTGTCCCACGGATCGGGGGGGGGGGGGGTTGGTGTATTTTTTTTATTTTTTTTTTATTTTGTCATAAAAAAATACAATCATGTGTGCTTACGGACTGTATCCCTGCAGACTGTATTGATCTATGTTGATATATAATGTAGGAACCAGAAATATTAATAACATAAAAAAACAACCCTTTTGTGTGAATGAGTCTAATGAGTGTAAATGGGGGGGGGAGGTTTTTTGGGTTGGTGCACTAATTGTAAGTGTATCTTGTGTTTTTTATGTTGGTTTAATAAAAAATAAATACATAAATATCTATATATATATATATATATATATATATATATATATATATATATATATATCTATATATATATATATATTTTATTTTTTAATTTCTTGTACGGCCCGATACCAATCGATCCACGGCCCGGTACTGGGCCGCGGCCCGGTGGTTGGGGACCACTGCCTTAGATAATGGGTTTCACTATGTAAAGCGCTTTGAGTCACTAGAGAAAAGCGCTATATAAATAATTCACTTCACATTAAAGATTTGTCAGAAAAACACGGAATGGACTTATGACGACTTTAGGTTAAAGTGGAGTGGTAATTTTTGGGGGCGGATTTTTTTTTTTTTTTGTGACACCTACAATCCATTAATCATGATGCAGTAAGTTGAGTGACGCGGCCACTTTTGTTACTGGATACTTTCTAACACGCCCTTTGCCCTGGAGACTTTGTATCTGCAAGTAGTATGCAACTATAATTATTGATACCTGCTTATATTGACAAATGTGTTTTGGACTGCAATATTGTTCAATTATCATTTTTTAATCATATTTATTTTTATATTGGTTTTATATGTATTTATTTTGTTTTTATTCAGTCATTCTTGGAGGTAAAGATAGTATTCGAATCTTGTTTTTTTTAATATTTTTGTGCAGCACTTTGGAAACATTTTTGTTGTTTAATTAAATGTGCTGTATAAATTTAGTGGATTGGATTGGATTGGATTGAATTAAGGACATTTATTACATGTCTAGCTCGTGTGCTATTGTGTGCTTAGCTGTTGTGTAGCTACTAGCTCCTGGTAGCCTATAGCCTACCATGTTTACCTTTTGTTAATGACTTCACTAAAATACAAAAAAATACCAACCTTGTGTTCTTATTGGAGGACATTTAAATGTTAACTGGCTGTCCATCTTACACTTGATTTTTTTTTTTGTCATCAAACCGATATCCGATACCAATATTGGATGGGGACACCCCAAGTTTTAAGCATAGAATACCGTAGTACAGACTAACTTTAAAGGTATGACCACAAACGTCCATCCACTAAGGCAGTCTAGTTTCCCAAGAAAGTGAGGGAAAAACAAGTTCCATCCAAATGTAATGTTTTTCAAGATTTTTTTTCTTGACCCGTCCCAGAAACCTACACCATGTTTGGTGAGAATCAACCCTGTAGTTTTTATACCACACGCTACAAGACCTCCACAGTGGAGGTAAAAATACTTTTCCCTGAACTTTTTTTTATTTTTTTTCTCAACTCTCTAGTGAGTAATACAATGAACGTCTGGGATGCCAGATATACAGCGGACATAAAACAAACATACAGTGTGCATCTCTTGATTGATTATGTAGTTATCACTTTGTCATGTTCTAAAGATTTATAAAACGGGGTCTGAGATTTGGAAACATTTCATGTAGGCTCGCTCGGTTTCCAGCAGCAGCTGTGATTTAGATTGGAGGTGCAAGTGTCAGCTTGCAACAAGTTTGCAAACATCAGCAGCATCTCTTTCCATTGTGAGGAGCGCAAATGTGCACATACTGTGTGATTATTGGCTCAGCCCAGTCTTGCTGTCAGTTATCAATTAAATGTTAATTTTACATTTCATTAACAACGGTGAAATCTACAAAGAGCTTGCTCTACTAAGATCCAACCAGTCCAGGGACATGGCATAAAATTCATCCTGATTGGCAACCACGGGGACAGGTATGTGCTGATTGCCAGTCGGGAACAAGTGAGGGAGCCAGCGCTCAGACAAGAGAGGTGGCAGAGGCAAACAGGAAGTGGAAACAAAAAATAAGACCACTGTCAGGAAAAAATACAAAAACTAAGGAAACTGATAATGAAGTCCAAAGTGTCATGTGAGATCATTACACCAGGGCCGACAGGCGACACAGGCAGCTACCTGGGGCACAATCTGCTGGTGGTGGGGGGCCAAATTGCAGAATTTACAAATAAAATAATTGAATAAAATGAAAAAATACCTAAATACAAAATTAATTTATGACGAAAGACACTATTAGGGAAGTTTACTTTTAAATGAATAACAATAAAACCTCAATACTGTATTTAAAGTCTTTAAATCAGGCGAGTATTTATAGTAAAGGACTGTAGTCAGGGGCAAACTTACCATTAGGCAAACGCAGGCAGCTACCTGGGGGCCCCTAAACATCTCATAGATAAGATGTATAAAGATGCATTATATTAAAAACACATGTTTATTCATTTTTCCCGCGGGAAGTCCCAAGTTGAAAAAAATGATATATATATATATTAGAGATTTCCGATAAATGCTTTAAAATGTAAAATCGGAAATTATCGGTATCGGTTTTTTTTTTATTATCGGTAGCGGTTGATTGTTTTTTTTATTTATTTTTTATTTTTTATTAAATCAACATAAAAAACACAAGATGCACTTACAATTAGTGCACCAACCCAAAAAACTTCCCTCCCCATTTAAACTCATTCACACTCATTCACACAAAAGGGTTGTTTCTTTCTGTTATTAATATTCTGGTTCCTACATTATATATCAATATATATCAATACAGTCTGCAAGGGATACAGTCCGTAAGCACACATGATTGTGCGTGCTGCTGGTCCACTAATAGTACTAACCTTTAACAGTTAATTTTACTAATTTTCATTAATTGCTAGTTTCTATGTAACTGTTTTTATATTGTTTTACTTTCTTTTTTATTCAAGAAAATGTTTTTGATTTATTTATCTAATTTTTTTTTTTTTTTTAAAAGGACCTTATCTTCACCATATCTGGTTGTCCAAATTAGGCATAATAATGTGTTAATTCCACGACTGTATATATCGGTATCGGTTTATATCGGTATCGGTTGATATCGGTATCGGTAATTAAAAGTTGGACAATATCGGAATATCGGCTATCGGCAAAAAAGCCATTATCGGACATCCCTAATATACAAATATATATATATATATATATATATATATATATATATATATATATATATATATATATATATATATGATTATTATTTTTATTATTTAAAAAAATATATATTATTATTATTTTAAATCTGTCTTCAATTCCCATCAATAACATGACATGATCGCGCTCGGAATATATATATATATACACACAGCCCGACCCCCGGCCAATGCGGCCCCCGAGTCAAAAGGTTTGGGGGACCCCTGGCTTAAACGTTAATTATATTGGGATTCAAGGGAAAGAGTATGAAGAATTTACTGACTTTAAAATGGTACTGTTTCGACTTGCACTCTTTTCTGTCTATTTGAAAATGTCAATAAAAAGAGTTGGATTAAAAGTTAATTATAATACTCAATCAATCATGATTTTTTCAACGGCCCCCTCCCTTTCTCACGCTATGAACTACTCCATGTTCCTGCCCATTTGCAGACTTGATTGCGGAAAAACATTCCAAAACATTTACTCCCACGTTTTTGGGAGTTTCATAAGAAGAAAGCATGTTTGTTTGTTTTAAACTACCTAATGTGTCAACTGTCAAGCTTTTTGTCAGTGACAGCGAATTAGGTGTTGTACAACAGCAGCAGTCAGCAGCAGCATTGCTACCTATAGATGCAGAGCTGAAAAGGAGCGTGACAGATAAGTGAGTATTAAAGCTCTCCTAATAGTAGTATTGTGTTGTAACTGAGGGCTTGGTAACACGAAGCAAAGCAGAAACTCGAGAGGCACTTTTTTCTTGTCAACAGCCTTGTCTAGAGCAGTCTTGTTCCTACGCGACCACCGTCAAGAATTCCTTTTTACGCACAATAACACTGTACGTCATATGGTTTACGATAAATGGTTGCACTGTATCATCTGATTTCTCTCAATTACAGTAAAAGTTGGGATCAGTGGCAGAAAAACCCCCAAATGATTAATATGCAGCTCGCATGGTAGTTTCTAGCAATCACTACATTTAGAAGTTTTAGTTCTTATTTTTTCAGGGAAATAATTTAAATAGCTTATATTTTTTTCCGATTGTTGTGTTGCAAAGGTATTACGTTTAGATTGTACAATATATAATACATCTATTTGTGGCAACATAGGAGAAAGTTATGCTTAACTTTCACTTTTGCATTTAATTGCTCATAACTTGTGACAATCGGACAATCGGTTTAAGTTATAAACAGGGGCGTCACAAATTTTTAAAGACGAGGGAGATTTAACCCCCAGGAAGTGTACTACCAATAATATAATCATAATAATGAGGATGTATTTTTATGATTCGTATTATCTACAGATGACAATCCTATGTGAATCAGCTAATCTCTAAGTTACACTATTAAGTAAAGGAAAACTTAAAATATTTATAATCATATTTAGATTTAGATCAGGTGTGTCAAACGTACGGCCTGAGGGCAGGATCAGGCCCGCGAACAGGTTTTATTCGGCCCGCTGGATGAGTTTGCTAAGTATAAAAATGTACCTGAAATTTATGAATAAAAGCAACAGCTGTTCTAAATGTGTCCACTAGATGTCGCAATTGCAATTATTTGTATCTTTGTACATGATGCTACATATGTACAAAATAAACCACATATTGTTAGTACATCAGTTGAGGAAAATGATCAAAATACATAAATAACATACTGTAATTTTTATATAATTTTGTTATCTTAATAGATATAAAAGTAACACCAATGAGTTCACTGATGAACATTATCACATAATTTATTCAGAAAATATAAATAACGACAAATACAGATAGAATACTATTAACCACAACATGTAAGTGTAAAAAAAAAAAACAACATTATGTTTTGTATATTTTCTGATTGTGCTTGTTCTATTTTAAAAAAAGAAAACAATCTGAAGTTATCTTTATTTTTAAGTTATCGTGCCGTGATTTTACCAGTCCGGCACACTTGGGAGTAGATTTTTCTCCATGTGGCCCCCGATCTAAAATGAGTTTGACACCCCTGATTTAGATGAATAATGACATATTCAAAATTAATATGATGGCCACTTTATACTGAATTTGTTGGCACTTTTTTTGAAGAAAAAAAAAGGGGGCAGGGGTATACAGATAGGTTCTACATATGTTGGTGCTATAGTTAAAAAGTCAAAACCAAATAAAAGTTTGCTCATGTGTTTTAAAAAGCTGTTTTCAACCAAATCCATGCAATGATTTGTCGTAAAAGTGCATATGAACAAGTGTGTGGGTGCAGTGAGTCTTGTGTACGGGGCCTCGGATTTTGTTGCTACGCCCCTGGCTGTGCATGTACTGTGATGAATAACAGGGCGTTTTTTTGGTACTCCACTATACATTTGGGAGACGGGAGGAATTAAACCTCTGACACGATCCAAAACTGCATTTTTGGGGGGAGTGAGAGTTTAATGTTCCATCGAAAAAGAGTTCTTGGACTGCAGGGATATGCTACCAAATCGTTTTGGGGACCACATTTCCAGAACGCTAAGGATCGGGAGGCTGTACTTCTCCCTTTACTATTAGCCTTATTTTGTATATTCCGGAGAACCAGTGTTTGATTGTGGTCTGTTTATTTTGTCAGATACACTCTGCTGTTTTAAGGACCTTCTGCAAAAAACCTAATCAAAGATCATCCCTATGACAGCATTTTAGTGTTTTTAGGGGATCTGCTGCAAAATGTGAGTCTCTCACATGTTTTTTGAACTGAACTTGCGGGCCACCATTTGAATAGCACAAATGATGAAACCTTGAGGAACACCACTAGTATACCAAAATAATTTGAACAAATTATTGCTGAATGCATCTGAAGTAAACAAGCTTCAGCAACACCTTAGTTACATAAATCACATTATGAAAAAAGATTAGTAACTGCAAAAAATGAGAGGACCCATAGAGGAACGCCTCAGTTATGTAAATCACCTCGGTGTTCTTACACTGCAAAAAGTCAGTGTTCAAAAACAAGAAAAAAAGATACAAAAATTAGGGGTATTTTACTTGAACTAAGGAAAATTATCTGCCAATAGAACAAGAACATTTCCAAAACAAGTAAAATTAGCTAACCTCAATGAACCCAAAAATACCTTATATATTCTCACTTTTCTTGATAGAAAAAAAAAAAGAGACCTTTTTTCTCAATATGTTGAAAAATATTCTTAAATTAAGTAAATGCTAGTGCCATTATCTTGACATAATGATATGCGCCCGGCATTACATTTCTTGAAACCAGCAAACAAAGGCAACCCCTTGTTACTCTCAGGGTCTACTAGCCGCTCAGGCAAATCATATGGTCTAAAAATGCATTTTTGCATTTTTCCATCGATAACATGACATCATCGCGCCAAGTGCGTGCTCTTTCAGTCAATTAGTGCGCGAGGAATATATATATATATATATATATATATATATATATATATATATATATATATATATATATATATGTATGTGTGGGAAAAAAATCACAAGACTATTTCATCTCTACAGGCCTGTTTCATGAGGGGGGGTACCCTCAATCGTCAGGAGATTTTATATATATATATATATATATATATATATATATATATATATATATATATATATATATATATATATATATATATATATATATATATATATACAGCCCGGCCCCCAGCCAAATTTTTTTTTATTATAATTTTGAATAATTTACCTGAATGTGCATGAACTATTTCTGTTCAAAATAGTTTGAAATGTCACATGTTAAATGTTTAAATATTAACTGTCCGTTTACTGTACTGTGCCGACTGTACTACAATATGAGTACCGTATTTTTCGGACTATAAGTCGCAGTTTTTTTCATAGTTTGGCCGGGGGAGCGACTTATGTGTGAAATCAACACATTACCGTAAAATATCAAATAATATTATTTAGCTCATTCACGTAAGAGACTAGACGTATAAGATTTCATGGGATTTAGCGATTAGGAGTGACAGATTGTTTGGTAAACGTATAGCATGTTCTATATGTTATAGTTATTTGAATGACTCTTACCATAATATGTTACGTTAACATACCAGGCACGTTCTCAGTTGGTTATTTATGCCTCATATAACGTACACTTATTCAGCCTGTTGTTCACTATTCTTTATTTATTTTAAATTGACTTTCAAATGTCTATTCTTGGTGTTGGGTTTTATCAAATAAATTTCCCCAAAAAATGCGACTTATATATGCTTTTCCTTTTTTATTATCCATTTTCGGTTGGTGCGACTTATACTCCGGAGCGACTTATACTCCGAAAATACGGTACGTATTTTCTCTTGTTTCATTGAAAATAAAACCGCAAAGTCCATTTGGCTGTCATCTGTTTTAATTATGAGACACAATTGTGTCAAAGTCATGAGTTTTTTGTTCATGCTTGAAATAAGAAGTGATTACTTTGAAAAAGCAGTTTTATACTCGTGAGTGTTGATGACACAGCTTTGCAACAGTTGATATTCTAGTTTCAAGCATGTTTTACTCAATATAGGTCATAAAATCTCAGCGACATGCTGTAGTATCTTACTGAGATAATTTAGGACCAAAACCCTTAAAACAAGTAAAACACTAACATAAAATCTGCTTAGTTGGAAGAATTATCTTATCAGACAGAAAATAAGCAAATATCACCCTTATTTGAGATATTTCATCTTACTTAGATTTCAGTTTTTTGCAGTGTATGTTTGCTACCAAAAATTAAATGTCAATTGCCAATGTGTTTACAATGGTCTGAGTTCCTCTTTACAACAGGAGCACTCTCCTGTTTTCAGGAATTTGCATCAAACATATTGTCTACCAAGTTTTGAACTGAACTCAGGGGCTGTTGGGTAGGCTGTTATTCCCAGTTGAATATCCCTGATGCACCGTATCCTCATTTAAGAAAGAGGTATTAGCCACTGTTAGTAGCTTGGGGCTAAGCCGTCAAATTCAGAAGCAATCCTCCTCATCATGCCTAGTTTGTTTTTCAAATTGGTTTAAGTCAGGCGTGCTCAAGCAGGTGGAGCGACCACCATCGTAACAGATGGTCTCCGAGACCCCGCAAGACATTTACATACAACAATAAGTGATATCTGAATAGTTTTTGTGTGCTGCTCAGACACTGCTAATCCATTCAAAGAAATGTTGGGTACAGATAAACCGCAACGACCAAAGAGATTTCATGTTTCTAGAGTTGGGGGCATCAGATAAATCTATGAGTAAGGAATATATAGAGAGGACTGTAAGAAAAAAAGAGTGCACAGACTAGTTGAAAAGACACTGGTGGTGCATGTACATAACTAGAACCAAGACCACAAATGGATCAATACAACCCACAAGCCTAGATTAAGACTAATGGATTCCACTCCGGTCGAGCATCTGAAGTCAAGCCGCTGCCTGACACACATAATGAGTGCTCTTAGAGGAAAGCAAAAATGTTTAAAACGAATGTTTACAAGTCACACACAACATCATGTTATGTCCCAAATTTGTGTCTCATCATTTGACTTTTAAGGTTGATCTGAGCGCCTCAGTGAGCTCATTTTAAGTCTGGGGGGAGGGTACAAGCATATTGACAGCATTGGAAAATTCCTATTGATTATTCTTCTTTTCTCGGAGTGCCGGCTTGTTAAAAAAGGCCGCTCTTGGAAACACGATCAATTAGTGAGATAGTGCTTGCCATTGATCACCCCCACAACCCCCCCCACACCACAAGGCCACAGCCTTACGATGGATCCCTGCACACACTCCTCATGACCAACTATTGATTTTTGCTTCTTAGCCCAATATAAAAGCACACCCCTCCCCAACCCTCCCAGTGAACGCTGACCTCTCCAATCCAAAGCACACGGCCCATTCTTACTAATACTAATACTGACATCTGCTTGTCTCCATTGTAAAGCCACAACGGCACTCATAAATACAGAGGTCAGCTTTGGCTCGAAACCAATATAAGTTCTAGCTCAGGGGTCAGCACACCAATAATAGCGTCATTAAAGAAATCTCCCTGGGTTAATACTGAGCATTGGAAAATAACAGTGTCTTTTAATTGTTAATCGCACTAAACTGTAGTGCTTGCAAAAATAATGAGTTGACTCATGTGATTGATCACAAAAAAATGATCGCATTAATAATGTGTATACACAGATTAAAGCACACGATTCATTTTGCGTTCAGTCTTCAGGTCAATGCCTACGTCAGTGCAAAGAAGAGTGAAGTTAAAAATTTAACGTTAAAGTACCACTGATAGTCACACACGCACTACGTGTGGTGAAGTTACCCTCTGCATTTGACCCATCCCCTTGTTCCACCCCCGGGGAGGTGAGGGGAGCAGTGAGCAGCAGCGGTGGCCGCGCCCGGGAATCATTTTGGTGATTTAACCCCCAATTCCAACCCTTAATGCTGAGTGCCAAGCAATGAGTCCCATTGTTATAGTCTTTGGTATGACTCGGCCGGGGTTTGAACTCACGACCTACCGATCTCAGGAGACTCCAACTGGTGTCTTCGCTGGCAAATTAAACTTCAGAATACACCCTGACTGGACATTGAATAAAAACTGTGAAAACACGTCTATTTTTGTGCCAAACGTAACTTTTGTATAAGTTTAAATGTGACCTTATCTGACCATAACACATTTACTGGAAGATATATGACATGTTCTTTATTAGCGAATAGTGGTGCAAAAACTACACCAGAAAATGTTTCTTCCAAATACTGTAGCAAAATCTTCAGATGTCTTGAAAGATGAAGAGGAATTTGACCTTTCAGCATAACAATGCCCAAAAGTGTAAGGCCAAATAGACAAAATAATGACTACACCAGGAAAAATTATGCTCAGCCAGAAGCATGGACCAAATTCCAACTAAAAATATGTCATCTGAATACAAGAAATGAGCTCACAATCTGACAGATTCGGAGCACTTTTGCAAGAAAGAGTGGGTAAATATTGTCAAATCAAAACATCAATAAAGGTTTCTCCCACAGAACATTCGTTTTAAAATGTGCACAACTGTGCATGGTATTTATATTTTGTCTACACAACTCTTAAAAGTATGTGCGTATCAGTTTGTTGTATATCAGGTGATTTTGTACTGTAATGCTGATCAAGATTCAGATTATTTTATCTGAGTGATGGAGCAGGACATTCTGAGTTTTGCTTCTTCCTGCTCCTTTTCGGACACAAAAATGTTTATTTTTATACATTTTATTTGACTGTATTCAACAATATTGTATTGGAGATTTTTGTTTTGTTTTTCCAAAATAAATTAAGAAATAGAAATACACATTGCCCCTTGAGAAAGTTTTACTTTTCAGTAATTTTCTCTATTATTTCTACAAAAACGTTTTGTAATAATTTATGATGGTGTCTTTTTTAACATGATAAAAATCTGGTATTTTCACATTTAGGTGTGTGTTCCCTATCTCTATAAACTGTACACGTACAGTAAGGGTGTTCAAAAAAATAGATTTATATCCAAATCACGATTCTTAATTAATCCGATTATAAATGGATTCATCATTTTAAAAAATCTATTCAAAATCATAATATGTTTTTTTATTGGTTAATTTACAATTATGAATCAGTTCAGAATTTAAATATTACATTATGTAATATAATATACATTAGGGGTAGAATCTTAAAATAACTCACGATTTGATTCAATTCCTATTCTTGGGGTGACAATTTGATTCAGAATAGATTCTCGATTCAAACAGATTATTTGGTGTAAAATGTATAAAAAAAAGATTTCAGGTTACAAAAGCTCTTCTTGGCTGCTGGCTTATCACATACCTAATTAAGCACGGATATAGCCTAAAAAATATTTTCAAAATTAGATTCTCTAGGAAAATATACTTTTTTCCCTAGTTTCTTATTTATTCCAATTCTAAATCAATTCATTTTTTAACTTGATTTTAAAAAATCACTTTTTTAAAATATATTTTTTAATAATGAAAACGATGATAATACTTTTTTAAATAATTTTTTCCATTAGGAATTGGTTTAGAATCTGAATAAGTAAGTATTGAGGTAAAAATGCTTATTTATTCATTTTAGTTTTGTCATATTATGATTTTTATGATTTTTTCACTACATTTAAACCATTTCCTTGTGGTCTACATAACATGCAATGGGGGTGCTTTGGTCAACATTTTGCATTGATTATGTTTTACAGACCATCTTCAAGCCGCTTTCTGACTATCTCTTTAGAATGCGCCGTTTTGCGGGTGGTCTTATTTTACATGCCAAAGCCCTCCTCCAGGCCAAGCACCCTTTGACTGCGTCTTCTCCCTGTCAGCCATGTTGTAGTTTTTAGCGCTTCCATATGGAGTCTGCTGACAGATATAAACTCGAACTATAAACTACTTTGAAATGGAAACAGCAGAGAATGCATGTGAATAACCCCACAACAAGAAGATGGAGAAAAATAAGGAACTTATTGACAACAACTTTGGACTAGTAACTAAACAAAAATTACGGACTTGCGCAAAACTCTTCGGGTAAACCTTTACCATATATGGATATATCCTCGAACGTAACTACTGCAGAATACGTCACTAAAGTCTTATTTTCTAAACGGGTCATTTTGGAGCAAGTTTGGAAGAAGGCAATATTGTGTTATAAATATCTCCGTCACATCTCCATAGTTTGAATTCAAATTTTCGGGACTTGCGAGGATCCCGAATACGCAAAAACAGGTACCAACAGGTCAGAAAAGTTGTTTTTGTATAATAGGACCCATTTAAAGAAACTATATTTAAAAATATGTTTTTTAGGCCGTTTTCTCATGTATGTCAGCACCCAAGAGGAGCTCTAGTAACATGTTATCATTTTTACATCAAATCAGTGGTGTGCCGTCAGGGCCAGCAAGGCCTTTCCTGCTGGCCTAACATAACCAGAAATCATAAAAGTAATTTTTTAATTTACTTTCTCTAAATATCTAAAAGTATTCATATTCTCTTCATATCATATTATGCTCCTTCTAGCGCTGTTTTTAGGTTATAGAGTTTTTTATCCAATCAGAATTCAGCTAGCTTATGTTGCCATAATGTACCAAATCCCGGGGCCTTCAGAATCAACAATACAGTGTCCGTTCAACTGTAAGTGAACGGACACAAACATTTGACAGACAGTTGCGATAGCCAATCAGATCACGAGTTGTTGTCAGTAAGGCCTTCTAGCTGGCCGAAGGCAGATATATATTTTGATGTTATGAGCTAGGTAACATAAGAACTCCATTACCCAGCATGCCACAGTAGTGAAGAGCATGTTTACGTTGTTGAATGGAGAGACATGCCGTCAGCTGGATGTTATCGACGAGCACGTTGTGGAGTAAACTTTAAGAAGTCAGCCAACACGCCTCGTCTGCATCTTTTATGATTAGACAAGACAACACATACAGTATATTTGCAAGGCCATTTTGAAGAAGGATATTTAAAGATAAACTACATCTTGTGAGACGATGTTGGTCAACCCCGGAAGCTAGCTGAGCTGTACCGGTGATGAAATGTGGGTTGAGGTATTTTATTTCTTAATTTTTTTCATGTTTATTTTGTTTTTTGCAATTTTAATTTTGACAGTACCACATAAGATATGTTTTAATTGCTGATGCGGGTTTATGATTTTTAAATGCGCCAGAAAATAACCCGTTTTGTACAATGCCCAGTAGTGCGTAAATGTGTTTCTGTATAGTATTTCTCCAGCAATGGGCATGTGGTGAAATCAATGATGGTATTTTGAGAGGTAATCATTGAAGTCGGACATCACTGAAGGCCTAGGTGGGAAACGCACGGCCCGCCACTGCATCAAATAATATATTGCGAGAATGGGTTGGAATCAAGAATCGTGTTGAATCAAGAATCCATTCGGAATCGAATCGTCGCTCTGATGGAAAGTATCTTACAAACCCCATTTCCATATGAGTTGGGAAATTGTGTTAGATGTAAATAGAAACGGAATACAATGATTTGCAAATAATTTTCAACCCATATTCAGTTGAATATGCTACAAAGACAACATATTTGATGTTCAAACTGATAAAAAAAAAATGTTTTGCAAATAATCATTAACTTTAGAATTTGATGCCAGCAACACGTGACAAAGAAGTTGGGAAAGGTGGCAATAAATACTGATAAAGTTGAGGAATGCTCATCAAACACTTATTTGGAATATCCCACAGGTGAACAGGCAAATTGGGAACAGGTGGGTGCCATGATTGGGTATAAAAGCAGATTCCATGAAATGCTCAGTCATTCACAAACAAGGATGGGGCGAGGGTCACCACTTTGTCAACAAATGCGTGAGGAAATTGTTGAACAGTTTAAGAAAAACCTTTCTCAACCAGCTATTGAAAGGAATTTAGGGATTTCACCATCTACGGTCCGTTATATCATCAAAGGATTCAGAGAATCTGGAGAAATCACTGCACGTAAGCAGCTAAGCCCGTGACCTTTGATCTCTCAGGCTGTACTGCATCAACAAGCGACATCAGTGTGTAAAGGATATCACCACATGGGCTCAGGAACCCTGTGGACGTCGTGTCCTACGGACCAAAGATGAAAAGAACCATCCGGATTGTTATAGGCGCAAAGTTGAAAAGCCAGCATCTGTGATGGTATGGGGGTGTATTAGTGCCCAAGACATGGGTAATTTACACATCTGTGAAGTCGCCATTAATGCTGAAAGGTACATACAGGTTTTGGAGCAACATATGTTGCCATCCAAGCAACGTTACCATGGACGCCCCTGCTTATTTCAGCAAGACAATGCCAAGCCACGTGTTACATCAACGTGGCTTCATAGTAAAAGAGTGCGGGTACTAGACTGGCCTGCCTGTAGTCCAGACCTGTCTCCCATTGAAAATGTGTGGCGCATTATGAAGCCTAAAATACCACAACGGAGACCCGGACTGTTGAACAACTTAAGCTGTACATCAAGCAAGAATGGGAAATAATTCCACCTGAGAAGCTTAAAAAATGTGTCTCCTCAGTTCCCAAACATTTACTGAGTGTTGTTAAAAGGAAAGGCCATGTAACACAGTGGTGAACATGCCCTTTTTCAACTACTTTGGCACGTGGTGCAGCCATGAAATTCTAAGTTAATTATTATTTGCAAAAAAAAAAAAAGTTTATGAGTTTGAACATCAAATATCTTGTCTTTGTAGTGCATTCAATTGAATGTGGGTTGAAAAGGATTTGCAAATCATTCTATTCCGTTTATATTTACATCTAACACAATTTCCCAACTCATATGGAAACGGGGTTTGTACATAAGGAGTCAATTAAAAAAGAATAGATCTGGAGAGTGATTGGTTTTTAGCGCACGCAAAGTGAGGAGACTTAGCAAAAGATTTATGGTGATGAGCCCCAAGGAATCAATCTATATATCAGTCTATCGATCAGCCGTCCAACCAATCAGTGGCAGGCCGGTCTATCAGTCAAAGATAAGCATGGCTCCCCAAACAGAGACCTCACATTGGGCCCGAAAGTGTGCCGAGGAGCCGTAGCCAGAGTTAACATTAGACAATTGTAAAACTATTAGACACAGCAGGCAGCGGCCTATTAGATCATCCTCTGCCTCAGACAACTTGAGAGTCATCTCTTTTGGGGCCCCCGTTTTCCCGCTGCAGCCCCCCATGCCCCCCTCCTCACGGATCAGCTGTGATCTCCCTTTCTCCTTTCACTCAAATCAGGATTAGGGAGAGAAGGGGGCGGGAGGGGCGGCAGCAGGAGCAAGAGGAGGGGGAACTGAAACAATATGGAGAGGAGATTAGAAAAGTGGGGGTTTGAGGCGTTTGGGGAATTGCAAACTACCTTGTGCTTGGGTAGGTGTCCTAATGACGGCGCCTAATTATGGCCAAATTAGACAGGCCAAGGAAAAGGCATCGGGGGGCTACTCAAAGGAAAAAGGAAGGGGAATTAGAGAGCAAAGTGTGTAAGAGCATGTGGGGCAACATGAGATAAGAAGAAGTTGGGAATAACAACAAAAAAAGAGAAAGGAGCAAAGCATCATGGGCAATGAGTATAGACCCCAGCATGCTGCATGTTAATTGGAGAACAGGTGTTGGGGCTGTGAGCAGGAGGCTGATTACTGGGAAAATAAGACCCCCCCACCCCCCAACACATTCACACACACACACACACACACACACACACACACACACACACACACACACACACACATGAATAATTGAAGACCCAAGCAGTGACTGAGGAAAAAGGTCAGCATAGGGGTCAGTGAGACACATATACAATTGCACATACATTCATATACATAAATAAACGTGCGAGGTGGGACAACATTTTTGGCGCGCGTGCGAATGCTCGACGACGCTCAGCCGAGCATGTAAGTTTGCAGACACGGCGAGGAATGAAGGTTGAAATAAAAACCGCACCGCAACCAAAGTCTCCCGGCTTATCGGAAATTAACTAGCTCCTAATGGGCCCGCTCCCAGAGGAGGGGATTTTGCGGGATAGTCAAGAGGGAGAGAGACCCCCACCAGGACGGGACGTGTGCCCTGTGCGATTAGAGCGAAGCGGAGGTCAACGATTCGGCTTAAATCAATCCTCGCAGTCGCACCACACCCCTGCCAGCGCGCTCGCAACGGGAAATATACTAGGACTGTCAGAAATAACGAGTTAACTCATGTGATTAATCACACAAAAAATACCCCATTAATCATGAATGTATGCAGAGCCGTCACGTGATTTATTTAGACCGTACATGTTCCTTTAGCTGAACCGTGGCTGGTGACCTGAAAAGCGGTACCATACTTGCCAACCCTCCCGAATTTTCCGTGAGACTCCCGAATTTCAGTGCCTCTCCCGAAAATCTCCCCGGGACAACCATTCTCCCGAATTTCTCCCGATTTCCAGCCAAACAACAAGGCACGCCCCCTCCAGGTCCATGCGGACCTGAGTGAGGACAGCCTGTCGCCACGTCCTCTTTTTCTCCATATAAACAGCGTGCCGGCCCAGTCACGTTATAATATCTACGGCTTTTGGAGAGTGCACAACTGCACACACAACAAGAAGGAGACGAAGCAGAAGAACGAAGAAGAGACAGTCATGGCGACGACGAGTAAGAAGAAGAAGTACGCTTGTAGGTCATCGAGAGGGTGTGGTTAGAAAGATAGTAACAGTGAATAGAACGACAATGGACAATTCAACCCTAAACTCACTCCTTTCCTGCAAATTAAATTTCACAGATGCTACCCATACCTATGCTCCTTCAAAGGCTGTGCTACTGGCTGCAAAGCATTGCACTTTCAAATACAACAATGAGTGTTAATTGTGCATATGCATACCTGCCAACTTTTGAAATCAGAAAAACCTAGTAGCCAGGGTCCAGGGGCCGCAGACCCCGGTAGGTCCAGGACAAAGTCCTGGTGGGGGGTTCAGGCTTCGCCCCCCGACGCAAAATGATTATTAGCATTCAGACAGGTTAAAATGTTGCTAAAACCATCACTTTTCTATCAGTCACAGTGACTTTTCAAAACAAAAATATTACAGCAAAAATCATATGGGTTGATTGACATGTTTATTCTGTAAGCTAACTTCAATAGTTTGAAATTATTTTGACAGTTAATGCCAGTTATCCTGTCAACCTTTCACAAGACTTCAATTTGTTAATTGAAAGTATAAACAGTATAAACACTTTTTACAGTAAACAAATGGTAAAACAGTACTAAACAATTCCATAAAAAAAAAAATTGGTGCCATTATTAACTTTCTGTCCAAGCTTGTATAATCTACTGCCTTGTTCAATTGTATAAAATATTCTGTGCCTAAAATTCACATTTCTATCACAATTATCATACTGTAAACATGGTAAGCTAACTTCATTAAAATTAATAGTCCTGTCAATAGCATGGAATTACAATTCAAATGTAGTTTTTTTGTAAGCCTTTCAAAAGAATTCAAAATATGAAAAATTAATGAAAATTAATTTAAGCCATCAGACACTTGAAAAGTGGCACATCACATCTCTAATGTAATCATTTTAACTTTTCAACAGAAATAGCACTGCAAAAATATTAAGGACATACTTCTGTATTTTGGTAGTTATGCTGTCAACATTTAACAAGATTTCTTCAACTTGGACTTGAAAGCATAAATAGTATAAACACTTTTAACAGTATAACAGTACTAAACAATTCCAATAGATAACATTGGTGTCATTACCTTTTTGTGGCTAAAATCCGAAAAACGTTGAAAGTTTTCCACTTGTATCGCTAGCAACGGCATCAGACTTGTGTTTTTTTGTCCCAACGTGGTCTTTTACATCGCTAATTCCTCCGTGTCCGATCGAAAAATCTTGTCTGCACAAGGTGCAATTTGCGTAGTTTTCACCCTTTTTGGAACGGATAATTATTCCCGGATAGGCTTTTGAATATTCTTCACGGAATGACTGCAGTTTTCTTTTCGGTTTAAGACTCGTTTGCGATTTTTCTCCGGCTGATTCCATGATCGTTCGCTCGTTTGGAAACAATGGCAACAGGTGCCTCGTGCTTGGCAGCGGTGCTATAAATAGCCTCGCGCATTTAAAAAAATTTTTTTTTTTTAATTAATGAAAAACCGTATTTTTTATCACTGCAACCGTAACCCGGAATAGGTTGATGAAAACCGTACTAATTACGGGAAAACCGGAGTAGTTGGCAGGTATGCATATGTGTAAATAAATGAACACTGAAATTCAAGTATTTCTTTTATTTATATATATATATATATATATATATATATATATATATATATATATATATATATATATATATATATATATATAATAAAATAAATATATATATACATAGCTAGAATTCACTGAAAGTCAAGTAATATATATATATATATATATATATATATATATAAGAAATACTTGAATTTCAGTGAATTCTAGCTATATATATATATATATATATATATATATATATACATATATATATATATATATATATATATATATATATATATATATATATATATATATATATATAAGAAATACTTGAATTTCAGTGAATTCTAGCTATAAATATACTCCTCCCCCTTAACCCCGCCCACCTCAACAACCCCCAACCTCCCGAATTCGGAGGTCTCAAGGTTGGCAAGTATGGGCGGTACGGGTTGTTGTACAGTCCTAGTCATCAGGTTAATGCCTACGTCAGTGCAAAGATGAGCAAAGAGACTCCCGTTCATTGGAAAATTTTACTTCAAAACAAACCTAAATTGGGTTTATGGTAAAACTGTTAATAAGTTTTGAGCAGTGGTGTGCCGTCAGGGCCAGCAAGGCCTATCCTGTTGGCCGAACATAACCATAAATCATGATCATAATTAAAGATAAAAGTATTTTTTATTGACTTTCCCTAAATATCTAAAAGTATTCATATTCTCTTCATGTCATATTATGCTCCTATCAGCGCTGTTGTTTTTAGGTTAGAGTTTTTATCCAATCAGAATATAGTTGGCTTATGTTGCCATGCTGTACGAAATCTGCCAGAGGCCTTCAGAATCAACAATGCGGGCGTCTGTGCACTGTAAGTGAACGGACAAAAACAGTTGATAGACAATTGCGATAGCCAATCAGATCACGAGTTGTTGTCAGTAAGGCCTTCTCGTTGGCCTCACGTTGAACGTGACATTTACGCGTCCTGTGATTGGATACTCATCAGGATTGTTAGCGGATGAATTTGAGAACACAGAGTTGAGAGACAGTTGTGATAGCCAATCAGATCACAAGTTGTTGACAGTAGCCTCTCGAGGTAGCCTGATGTTAACGAGACTGCGATTGGATGCTCACTTGTCTTTCCAAAGTGAGTATCCAATCACAAGTTGCAATTTAGCAGGAAGCGGGAAGTGTTGACCCACAAAGAAGGAGAACAAAACGTTGATTAGGTGGCAGATATATACTTGCAAGGCCTTTTACAAGAAGGATATTTAAAGAGAAACTACATCTTGTGAGACAATGTCGGCGATGAAATGGGGAAATGCCCGCCATTTCCATTCAAATCAACCGACTACGAGGGGCTATACGACATCGAATGGGTGCTACAAATTGTGATTTCAAATATTTTATTTGTTAATTTTTTCACCTTATACCGTATGTGTTTTTTTGCACTTTTAATTTTGACAGTACCACATAAGATATGTTGTAATTGCTAATGCAGGTTTATTGATTTTTAAATGTGCCAGAAAATGTGTGTCCATGAGTGTCCGCCCTGAGATCGGTAGGTTGTGAGTTCAAACCCCGGCCGAGTCACACCAAAGACTATAAAAATGGGACCCATTACCTCCCTGCTTGGCACTCAGCATCAAAAATTGGAATTGGGGGTTAAATCACCAAAAATGATTCCCGGGCGCGGCCACCGCTGCTGCTCACTGCTCCCCTCAAATAAATATCTCCGCAATGCCTCCACAGTTTGATTTTACATTTTCGGGATTTACACAGATCCCAAATTACACAACAGCAGGTACCAATATGTAAGAACATTAGGTTTCGCA
This sequence comes from Nerophis lumbriciformis, assembly GCF_033978685.3. Lineage (NCBI taxonomy): Eukaryota > Metazoa > Chordata > Actinopteri > Syngnathiformes > Syngnathidae > Nerophis > Nerophis lumbriciformis. Next base: position 30,048,200 of record NC_084559.2, on the reverse strand, counting down.
TAATAGCACGCGATTAATCATGATTAATCCCAATTTAGAAGTGGGATTCATGGAACTTGAAAAATGAGTTATTTGCAGAGGTGGGTAGTAACGCGCTACATTTACTCCGTTACATCTACTTGAGTAACTTTTGGGATAAATTGTACTTCTAAGAGTAGTTTTAATGCAACATACTTTTACTTTTACTTGAGTATATTTATAGAGAAGAAACGCTACTTTTACTCCGCTACTTTTATCTACATTCAGCTCGCTACTCGCTACTAATTTTTATCGATCTGTTAATGCACGCTTTGTTTGTTTTGGTCTGTCATAGTGCCTGCGTTTCAACAAATACAGTCACTGGTGACGTTCACTCCGTTCCACCAATCAGATGCAGTCACTGGTGACGTTGGACCAATCAAACAGAGCCAGGGGTCACATGACCTGACTTAAACAAGTTGAAAAACTTATTGGGGTGTTACCATTTAGTGGTCAATTGTACGGAATATGTACTGTACTGTGCAATCTACTAATACAAGTTCCAATCAATCAATCAAAAGTGTGAAGGAAAAAAGACCATTTTTTATTTCAACCGTACACCCCGTCAAAAGCCTAAAGACTGACTGCACAGTTCCTGTCTTCACAATAAAAGTGCCGCTCCATCGCGCCTGCGCTTTCAAAATAAGAGTCTCCGAAAGCCTGCGCAAACAAGCTAGCAAGCTACGGAGTTTGCCGCCAATGTATTTCTTGTAAAGTGTATAAAAACGAATATGGAAACTGGACATATAAGATGCCAAAAACCAACCACTTTCATGTGGTATTAGACAGAAAGGAGGAACTTTTTTTCTCCTCCATTTGAAAACGTGGACGTTTGTCATCACTACTGTCTGATTACAATCAATGCAAGTCATCAGAATCAGGTAATACACCAACTTATATTCTTGTCTTCATGAAAGAAAGGAATCTATATGTGTTAAACATGCATGTATATTCATTGAAACACTATTAACATGTAAACAAAAACGGCAAAAATAAATAAACATAAATTATATACTGTATATATCAATGTATATATATATATATATATATATATGTGTGTGTGTATATATATATATATATATATGTATATATGTGTGTGTGTATATATATATATATATATATGTATATATGTGTGTGTGTATATATATATATATATATATATATATATATATATATATATATATATATATATATATATATATATATATATATATATATATATATATGATATGTGTGTGTATGTTACTCATCAGTTACTCAGTACTTGAGTAGTTTTTTTACAACATACTTTTTACTTTTACTCAAGTAAATATTTGGGTGACTACTCCTTACTTTTACTTGAGTAATAAATCTCTAAAGTAACAGTACTCTTACTTGAGTACAATTTCTGGCTACTCTACCCACCTCTGGTTATTTGACAGCACTAAAATAGAGATTGCCAAGACACTTAAACGGAGGATTATGGCATGTAAGGAGGAAGTATACAGTATATGGGATGGAACGCCTTGAGAATAATGTGCAAATGAGAAAAGCAGCTGTTCCAAAGCATTCTGGGAACACTGAAAAGACAACAGCCCGAGTTTTTTCCACGATATGAAAAATATCCTGAGCAGAACTCCTTTGAGACAAACTGTCAACAGGCAGCCAGCTTGAACTGAGAAGGGAAGAAAAGGGTCCTTGACACAAATGAAGTGTTTTCCCCCCGCAATTGTTACGAAAGTGGGATTGAAGGGAAGGTGGAAGGAGCTGATGAAGGTTGATGACATCACAGCAAAAGTATTTGAGCTGACGAACATTCATCACGCAAGCTGACAACATGGCGTGAAACCTCCGAAATCGCTGGGCTGTGAGGGCCTTCACACACGCTGATTACCGCGGTGGTTAAAGTGCGATAAGTAGCGGTCAGGCTGAACATTGACTACATGTGTGAGCCTGCACGCAGATATCAAACATCCACATGCTTCCCATATGAGCAGGAATGCATTTGCACACGGTCACGGGAAGGACATAACGATACTACACTTAACTGGACACTTCATTAGGCACACCTGCAAGCGCTCCAAAATTCTCCAAATTTGACTGAATGCTTTACGAGGCAAAAATAGGCAAAGACAAACAATGATTACAATTAATAATAATAAATAATAAATCACCAAAATGATTCCCGAGCGTGGCCACCGCTGCTACTCAATGCTCCCCTCACCTCCCAGGGGGTGGAACAAGGGGATAGGCCAAATGCAGAGGGTAACTTCACCACACCTAGTGTGTGTGTGAGACAATCAGTGGTACTTTAACTTTAACTACACAGTCATACTGAACAACAAAGACAAGAATGTTTATTTTATTTACTTATTTGTTTTTCTAATTATTTCATTCAATTCTAATTCACAAGCATGTTTCTAATATAATAATTCCCAGCATGCCGAGCTCTCGGCAGTAGTCGTTTATAACCTTTCCCCGCAGTAATAATAATCGTAGTGTCATCTATCTGTTGTGTGTTTCGTTTGCTGCATTATGGTTATAGTGGTTATTTCATATTTTTTTACTATAGATTACCTTTTCGGGTACGCGATGAAGTTCGTATACGCCATCGCTCGCCCCCAAAAAAGGCCTCTCATTCTCAAGCAAAGCTGAAGGGCTGCTGGACGTCTATTCTACGATGGGAATAAAACTGAACTCACTGGTGACGGTGGCAGAGAAGAGGACTGTGGAAAAACTAGTGAGCATCCTGGATGATGCCACTCACCCTCTGCATACCGTTATCAGTAGCCAGAGGAGCCTGTTCAGTGCTAGACTGCTTCATCCCAAGTGCAGGACTAATAGACTCAAAAACTCATTTGTCCCACTCGCCATTAGACTGTACAACTCCTCTCTGGGGGGCAGGGGGGGTACTAGGATGACAGGGGATGCAAAACAATAACAGTGCAATACTTTTTCATAACATGGTCACTACTGCCTAGTTTCTCTTGTTATATTCTTATTTTACTGTTATATGTTTATTCTCATTGTTCCTATTTATTGTTATTCTTATTGTAATATTTTTCTATTTTGTTTCCATTTATAACCCCATTATTTACTTTTTACTTTTTAAATTCGATCTTAATTCTGTACACTGCTGCTGGAATTTTAATTTTCCTTAGAGAACTCTCCTGAAGGAATCAATAAAGTACTATCTATCTATCTATCTATCTATCTATCTATCTATCTATCTATCTATCTATCTATCTATTCATGGCTCAAAATTGCCATGTTGTAGTATGTATTAAAATTATTATGGTTATGTACAATATGGCACATCTCATATTTCCAGTTTCTCATTACAACATGTCCAAAAAGGAGTAGGATGAAGCAGAGCTTATTTATTCCTGTCCCTTCTCCGTTTCATAGCTTTCAAATGCTACGAATAGCACTATTGTAGTTTTACTTAGATTCAAAGATAGTCTGTTTTTGTCAAACCATTTCTTTAATTTATTAATTTCTTCTGTTACTATGTGTATTAGCTTCTGTGTGTTCTCTCCTGAACAAAACGCGGTCGCATTGTCTGCAAATAATACTAATTTGAAGTCGTTTGTACCTTTACAAATGTTCATACAGAGATTGAACAATGTTGGTCCCAGTATTGATCCCTGGGGTACGCCGCCACATACATTTAGAGCTGTAAGGTGTGTTTCCCATGCTTCACTTATTGCTTCCTGTTGGTTAAGTAGCTTCTAACCCAGTATGAGACCAACCCTCTGATGCCATACGGCTCTAATTTTTTAATTAAGATATTACTGGACTCTAGAAAGAGGTTCCGCAGCCTCCGAAGCAGAACCCCCAGGTTCTGTAACAGCTTCTTCCCTCAAGCCGTAAGACTCTTGAACGCATCATGATTAAATGATCCCCTCAACTCCCCCCAAAATGGATTAACTCGCTGGAATAAAAAAGACAATATAACATACATCCATAAACGTGGACGCATGTGAAAAAGTGCAATATATTTATCTGTACAGTAATCTAATTATTTATTTATATATATTTATTTATTTTATATTTTTATTTATATATTATTTATATATATTTATTTATTTATATATGCACCTTATTGCTTTTTTATCCTGCTCTACCATGAGCTTATGTAACGAAATTTCGTTCGTATCTGTGCTGTAAAGTTCAAATTTGAATGACAATAAAAAGTAAGTCAAAGTCTAAGTCTAAGTCTATTACTGTACGATTTTGTTAAATCCATAAACACTGCAGCTCCACACTGTTTTCACTCCCTTCCAGTGGTCATTTCCTCGTTATTTCAATTAATGCCATCGATGCTACGATGTTTGCTCTGTACCGTATTTTTCGGAGTATAAATCGCACCGGAGTATAAGTCGCACCTGCCGAAAAGGCATAATAAAGAAGGAAAAAACATACATAAGTCGCACTGGAGTATAAGTCGCATTTTTGGGGGAAATTTATTTGATAAAACCCAACACCAAGAATAGACATTTGAAAGGCAATTTAAAATAAATAAAGAATAGTGAACAACAGGCTTAATAAGTGTACGTTATATGACGCATAAATAACCAACTGAGAACGTGCCTGGTATGTTAACGTAACATATTATGGTAAGAGTCATTCTAATAACTATAACATATAGAACATGCTATACGTTTACCAAACAATCTGTCACTCCTAATCGCTAAATCCCATGAAATCTTATACGTCTAGTCTCTTACGTGAATGAGCTAAATAATATTATTTGATATTTTACGGTAATGTGTTAATAATTTCACACATAAGTAGCTCCTGAGTTTAAGTCGCACCCCCGGCCAAACTATGAAAAAAACTGCGACTTATAGTCCGAAAAATACGGTATATATATTGGTTGTGAGCAAGCAAAATGAGAGTAATAGAGAACATTCTGAGTTTGACAGCTAATTATTATTAAAAAAATATGCTGCAATAAATGACTGCAATGCCTAAACGACAAATGCCATGCTTTTGTGAAACTTCTTTACATAATAGTAAAAGTATATTTTGGAATTACATCATATTTTTGTCATCCAACAATACGATGTGTTGTTGGATGACAACACATGTGTGTGCGTTGGTCAAAAAAAAGTAATCGTCCAAATACTGATGGGAATTACTGTGCTTTAGATTTACTCAGCAATTTAAAAAATACAATGAAAAGTTTATGCTTTATACTTGAGGACTTAAATATCGCACCACTAAATTGTGTTTGCAATGTTTCAAGTAACCCTGTGTTGGCCCTGGGATCAGCTGGTCACTCTTCCAGGGTGTTTCCTGCCTTGCATCCAAATGGATGGATGGATGGATGGATGGATGGATGGACAGTCACACTAATGGTAAAGAATCACTTAATTAAATATTCAAACACAGTGTTACTGTTCAAACTGTGTGTAATGTTACAGTGGCCCAAAATATTAAATATACTTGTTAAATAAAATGTCTGTCTTGTTTTAATTAACAATTAGGTCTATTTCGCTACTGTATTTAAATTTTGGTCATTAAGGTAGTACTTGGTGAAAAAAAGTTTGAAAACCACTGACCTAATGTATAAGAAACAGCTCTCAGTTTTGTACACCGTTGCGAACTGTTAAATGAATACCTTCCATAGTCTATGCCAGTGGTTCTTAAACTTGTTTCACCAAGTACCACCTCGGAAAATACATGGCTCTCCAAGTATCGCCATAATGACCAACATTAAAATACAGCAGCATAGTAGGCCTAAGTGTTCATTAAAAACAAGACAGAGGTCTTGTTTAACAAGTATATTTAATAGTTTTGGCCACTGTAACATTATACACAGTTTGAACAGTAACACTGTTTGAAAATAGGAAAATAAAACATTATTCTTTAATCAAGTGATTTTTTTTTTTTTGTCGTACCAATAGTGGTACCACTAGAGCATGGGTGTCAAACTTGTTTTCATCGAGGGCCACATCGCAGTCATGGCTGCCCTCAGAGGGCCGCTTGTAACAGTGAATGTAAGAATATAAAAGTATAATCGCCTCATTATGTTATTGCCAATGCAATTGGTTATTTGATTTTTGTACATACAAATTGATGGAGAACTTGCTTTGAAATCGTAATCCAAGGTGACAAGCATATATTTAAGTATTTATTGTTATTTTTACAAACTATCATACGGTATATAATAATTAGGGGTGCTAAAAAATGTTGTTTTTATCACATTCGAATCCCTTTTTTTTTGTGTAATTTTAAACAATCTAATTTTTTTTTTTTTTTGGACAAATTAATTTTAAAAAAAACAAACGTTTTTTTAGGCCATCTCTATGCTTACTTGGTGCACCAAAAATGAGGTTTTGTAACCTGTAAGCTGTTTTGTTAAGGCGTTATTATTGTTATACCAATTAATACATTGCAAAAATCAGTTTGAATTGAGAATCATGTTGAACCGAGTATCGATTATGAATTAAATCCTCACCCCAAGAATCGGAATCGAATGGCGAGGTGCCTAAAGATCCACACCAATAACAATTGAATATTATATTTATGCATGAGAACATTTTGTTGTAAACTGTGAGCTGTGTGTGTTAAAATCATGGTTGTTTTTACAAATGATGACAGATGTGAACAAGAGCATGTATTGTCTATGTGTGATGATGTAAATGAGGTGCGGTTGTATTGTATAATAAGTATGTGTCAATGAAAGGGCATTTTGTGACTTTTCCTAATTTGATTACATGCTATAGTATACTTGTATTGTTATAATGTTATTGCATGATATTTGTATCTCTTTAATTTAGGTAGGCAGGGACTGCAGATGGAAACGAGCTATTTAGCTATAATCTGGTGCAGAACATATCTGTCTTTGAGCTTAATGTTTCTGTGCATTGTCCCTTCAAATAAAGAGTAAACTAATATTTGTATATATCAAAGTTTAAAACATATGAAATGTCATGTATTACATGATGGAAACAATGGACAATTTGAGTAAGAAAAACATTATTTCAAGGCTTTCGCTGGCCACATTAAATGACGTGTCGGGCTGGATCTGGCCCCCGGGCCTTGAGTTTGACACAGGTGAACTAGAGAATCACTGATATATATTATATACCAGTGTTTTTCAACCTTTTTTGAGCCAAGGCCCATTTTTTTCATTGAAAAAATACAGAGGCACACCACCAGCAGAAACAATAAAAAATGAAACTCCACCAGGTTGTCATTTTTTTTTAGTTCGTTGTTGTTTTCCTGTGTGTAGTGCTTTAGTTCCTGTCTTGCGCTGTTATTTTGGTGGCTCTTCCTGTTTTGTTGGTGTTTTCTTGTAGCAGCTTCATGCCTTGCTTTGAGCGCTATTGGCAATTAAGACTATTTCAGTTGTGCGGACGCTATCCTTCTTTGTGTGGACATTATTGATTGTCATGTCATGTACGGACACACACTGTAAGTCTTTGCTGTCGTCCAGCATTCTTTTTTTTGTTTACTTTGTAGCCAGTTCAGTTTTAATTTCGTTTTGCATAGCCATCCCTATGCTTCAGTTCCTTTTCCTAGCGTGACTTGCCTTTTGTTCATTTTTGGTTTAAGCGTAACATGCCTTTTTACCGGCACATTGTCTCCCGCTGTGCTCTGCATATTGGGATCACCACAAACCATCCTCGACGTGTTCCGACTTCTACAAAGCAATTAACTACCTGCCGCCACTTACTGATATGGAGTGTTACATGGTTACCCTGCCGAGCTCTATACAGCACAGACACTGGACAACGGCACATTATTTGCAGATTATAATTATTGAATTGCAAATAATATTTTTTGGACCAATTAGGTAAAGTTGCATAATTTCCCACGGCACACCAGACAATATCTCACGGCACACGGTTGAAAAACACTGTTATATACTATACACGTGGTACATGTACCACAGTTTGAGAATGGCTGATCCATGTTCATACATACCGTATTTTTCGGAGTATAAGTCGCACCGGAGTATAAGTTGCACCTGCCGAAAATGCATAATAAAAAAAGGAAAAAAACATATATAAGTCGCACTGGAGCCCGGCCAAACTATGAAAAAAAACTGCGACTTATAGTCCGAAAAATACGGTACATAATTATGAACTTTCTAAAAGCATAATTTTTGATGGCGCTCTTGTTTGATCAACATATTGTTTCAATAGTCACCTTGCGTTGGTGCACTGCCAACTGATATGGGAAAAAACAGAACTTCTACAGTTGTAAACACTTCACACATCCACTGCAGGATGTCATCCAGCCGGAAACCTGGATTAAGTTGTAGTAAAAGTGCAACAGTGTGTTGTGAGAACTTGTTTTCTCAAAACCACAATCTCTCTCAAAGTGTAAATAAGTATGTGTGTAAAAAAAAAAAGGAAAAAAAAGAGCATCCTGGGGTATGAGTCAGTGCTTTGTGTTCGGTATCGGAGCTCCTTACCTGTCAATGATGACTGGGTCGGAGGGCGTCTCATTTCGGTTACCGCAACTTTTCTTCTCACAACAGCGGCTGAGTGGGCAATTAAAGGGACAGAAAAGACAACAAGAGGGAAAAGTCAGCGCAGGAAAAAATAAGCAATTTAAACAGGAGAGGAGCGCCGTCATTTGGCCACAGGCGCACCAGACCCCACCCCCCGCCCCCCCAGCAACCCCCTTTTTTGCTTGGCCGGCAGTCCACCAACATCCAGCAGCACACAAAGGAGGCATGAGAGGGGAGGGTGCTAGGGGACAAAAGAATAAAAAAGAGGAAGAAAAGGTACAACAACACACCCTACAAACAGTGAGAGACCATTCAAAAGTGAAAAGGCAGCCAGGCAATCTGTCACATTGATTTCGAAATCAAATTCACCCCCCCAACACGCACACACACACACACACCCACACCATTCGTCAGCAGTCCTGCTGGCTACCCCCCACCCCCCCAAAGTCCCCTTCACTGCATAACAAAAGTGCCCCCACCCCTAACCATCTGCCACCCCTACACCTCGCCTCACCCTCTCGTGTCCCAGCTTGGCCCTGCCCTGCCCCCCCTGTCAGACGGCCTCACTCCCCAGCTGTGACGCTTGCCCTCTGCCTCTCCGGCTCTGTTATTAGCCAGCTGTGAGTCACATTCGGGCATCTGCTGGCTACACAATGGCAGAGCCCACTCCATCTTATAGGCCCGACACCCGCCTCCATCTTTACCCTGCTGCTGCTGCTGCTCCCCAACTCTGGGTCACCGGCCCACTTATTGCACCTCTACCTCTTCCTTCCCAAACTTTCCATCCATCCATTTTCTACCGCTTAATCCCTTCGGGGTCGCGGGGGGTGCTGGAGCCTATCTCAGCTACAATCGGGCAGAAGGCGGGTTACACCCTGGACAAGTCGCCACCTCATCACAGGGCCAACACAGATAGACAGACAACATTCACACTCACATTCACACACTAGGGCCAATTTAGTGTTGCCAATCAACCTATCCCCAGGTGCATGTCTTTGGAGGTGGGAGGAAGCCGGAGTACCCGGAGGGAACCCACACAGTCACGGGGAGAACATGCAAACTCCACACAGAAAGATCCAGAGCCCGGGATTGAACCCAGGACTGCTCAGGACCTTCGTATTGTGAGGCAGACGCACTAACCCCTCTATCACCGTGCTGCCCCTTCCCAAACCTATTTACCAATTTACCTTAATAGACCACATGGTTATTTTGGCGCCCACGTAGCTGACGAGGTCTTCACAGTCACTTATGACAGCTACATCTGCTGAATGTGTCCGTCATCACACGCCAAACAAAGTTGAAACAGGCTGTCTCCGCTCATTCCCCGAGTGTCAATTTGATGAAGGAAATGTAATGACAGTCCACTTTGGCGCTTCTGGTTATGTCAGCTGTCGTATCTCTGCACAACTATGGTTGGCGACGTGTTACTTAATAGTTGCTTTGGATGGGGAGTTTATGAGACCTCAAAAGTACGGAGCCCCTAAAGCAGGGGTCGGCAACCCAAAATGTTGAAAGAGCCATATTGGACCAAAAATACAAAAACAAATCTGTCTGGAGCCGCAAAAAATTAAAAGCCATATTACATACAGATAGTGTGTCGTGGAATTAAGAGGACTTAAATGAAACTAAATGACCTCAAATATAGCTACAAATGAAGCATAATGATGCAATATATACATATAGCTAGCCTAAATAGCCTGTTAGCATCGATTAGCTTGCAGTCATGCAGTGACCAAATATGTCTGATTAGCACTCCACACAAGTCAATAACATCAACAAAACTCACCTTTCATGCACATCCTTAAAAGTTTGGTGGACAAAATGAGACAGAAAAAGAAGTGGCATAAAACACGTCCTAGAAAGTCGGAGAAAGTTATACATGTAAACAAACTATGGTGAGTTCAAGGACCGCCAAAATTAGTAGGACAAAACGGCGCTCGCCAAATACTCGAATCAGTGAAGCATGTTTAATATAAACAGTGTGCTTGGTAACAATTAGGGAAGTGTGTGTCATGTTTGTCCTCCTACAGAAACCATATTAAAACAAAAATATATTTTTTTCCCCTCATCTTTTTCCATTTTTCATACATTTTTGGAAAAAGCTCCAGAGAGCCACTAGGGCGGCGCTAAAGAGCCGCGGGTTGCCGACCCCTGCCCAAAAGGGACATGGAAGTTTGTGAATGTGCGAATTATATTTATATAGCGCTTTTCTCTAGTGACTCAAAGCGCTTTACATAGTGAAACCCAATATCTAAGTTACATTTAAACCAGTGTGGGTGGCACTGGGAGCAGGTGGGTAAAGTGTCTTGCCCAAGGACACAACGACAGAAGCGGGGATCGAACCTGGAACCCTCAACCGAGCTATGCCGCCCCTAGCAATACTTTTGCAAAAGTTTTGCAAGATCTCGCAAAAGTTTTTTTTCCTATGTCAGTGAACCGGAAGTAAAACAGACACAGCGATGGAGGAGCGGGAGCATGCCTGTGCTCTGTTGTGGGACCATAATACGATTTGATGTCTTTATATGTTCGGCCAATACTAAAATAGAAATCAATAAACTTCTCCCACGGATGATGGGTAGGCTCCTCCATCGCTTTGTCTGTTTCACTTTCGGTTCACCGTCACTGTGTATGTTTTACTTCCGGTTCACCGACCTAGGAAAAAACCTTTTGCGACATCTCGCTAAAGTATTTTTTCCCCTCCATAGGGGCTCCGTACAAAAGCCACTGTTGCAATGGAGAAAGTTGGAGCTTTTAACTTTACAAGTTGGACGTTTCAAAAAGTGATTGCCGTACACATAGTCTGTCTTTCGTGGTTTCCCTGATCACAGAGTTAGGAACAAAGTTATTTTTGTTATGTCATAACTAGTGTTGTCAAGATACCAATATTTTGGTACCGGTACTAAAATTATTTCGATACTTTTCGGTACTTTTCTAAAAAAAAAAAGGGGGACCACAAAAAAATTGCATTATTGGCTTTATTTTAACAAAAAATCTTAGGGTACATTAAACATATGTTTCTTATTGCAAGTTAAGTCCTTGAATAAAATAGTGAACATACTAGACAACTTGTCTTTTAGTCGTAAGTAAACAGGCAGAAGCTCCTAATTAGTCTACTGACGTATGCAGTAACATATTGTGTCACTTATCATTCTATTATTTTGTCAACATTATTAAGGACAAGTGGTAGAAAATGAATTATTAATCTACTTGTTCATTTACTGTTAATATCTGCTTACTTCCTGTTTCAACACGTTTGATCAAGAATTATTAAAAACCAGTGCTTATTTTCAATAAGATTAATCACGAGGGCTGTGTATCTTTGGGCACCACACGTTTCGATTCAATTCGAATCTCGATTCAAAATCTATAGTTTTTTAATAACATTGGGTGCTAGTTGTATGATTAACTACAATTCTCGATAAAATAGATAACAGCTCTGATAAATGTATATATTAATTAAAATAAATGTGTTTTTAATTGATAAAATGCTGCCCAAACATTTAATAACGTCAAATACAAATAAGGCAACAAGAGAAGTATCCAACACTTCTCTATTCTAAAGTAAATCTGTACAGCAAATATAGGGATTTACATCAACAACATGATTTGACTTAGTGGTTGGATAGGACAGATTAAAAATAATAATCCACCCATCCATCCATCCATCCATCCATCAATCTTCTTCCGTTTATCCAAGGTCTGGTCGCGGGGGCAGCAGCCTAAGCAGAGAAGCCCAGACTTCCCTCTACCCAGCCCCTTCGTCCAGCTCCTCCCGGAGGATCCCAAGGTGTTCCCAGCCGGGAGACATAGTCTTTCCAAAGTGTCCTGGTCTTCCCCTTGACCTCCTACCGGTCGGACGTGCTCTTAACACCTCCCCTTCTTTACCACAACGGATCGATCCGCCTGTCGATCTCACGATCCACTCTTCCCTCACTCGTGAACAAGACTCTGAGGTACTTGAACTCCTCCACTTGGGGCAAGATCTCTTCCCCAACCCGGAACTCAACCCTTTTCCGGGCGAGAACCATGGACTCGGACTTGGATGTGCTGATTCTCATCCCAGTCGCTTCACACTCGGCTGCGAACCGATCCAGTGAGAGCTGAAGATCCCGGCCAAATGAAGCCATCAGGACCACATCATCTGCAAAAAGCAGAGACCTAATCCTGCAGCCACCAAACCAGATCCCCTCAACGCCTTGACTGCACCTAGACATTCTGTCCATAAAAGTTGTGAACAGAATCGGTGACAAAGGGCAGCCTTGGCGGAGTCCAACCCTCACTGAAAACGGGTATGACTTACTGCCGGCAATGCAGAACAACAGAGAGCGGACCGCGACAATCAGACAGTTCAATACCCCATACTCTCTGAGCACTCCCCATAGGACTTCCCGAGGGACACGGTCAAATGCCTTCTCCAAGTCCACAAAGCACATGTAGACTGGTTAGGCAAACTCCCATGCACCCTCAAGGACCCTGCCGAGGGTATAGAGCTGGTCCACAGTTCCACGACCAGGACGAAAACCACACTGCTCCTCCTCAATTTGAGGTTCGACTATCTGGCGTAGCCTCCTTTCCAGTACATCTGAATAGACCTTACCGGGGAGGCTGTGGGTTGTGATCCCACAATAGTTGGAACACACCCTTCGGTTCCCCTTCTTAAAGAAAGGAACCACCACCCCAGTTTGCCAATCCAGAGGTACCGCCCCTGATGTCCACGAAATATTGCAGAGTCTTGTCAACCAAGACAGCCCCACAGCATCCAGAGCCTTGAGGAACACCGAGCGAATCTCACAGAGGAGCTTTTAAACTACCGCGGCAACCTCATCCCCAGAAATAGGAAAGCCCACCACAGATTCCCCAGGCACTGCTTCCTCATAGGAAGACATGTAGGTGGGATTGAGGAGGTCATTGAAGTATTCCCTCTACCGATCGACAACATCCGCAGTCGAGGTCAGCAGCACACCATCCTCACCATACACGGTGTTGACAGTCCACTGCTTCCCCCTCCTGAGATGGAGGATGGTGGTTCAGAATCGCTTCGAAGGCGTCCGGAAGTCATTTTCCATGGCGTCCCCGAACTTCTCCCATGTCCAAGAGTTTTTGCCTTCGCGACCGCCGGATCCGCGCATTGCTTGGCCTGTCGGTACCTGTCCGCTGCCTCCAGAGTCCCATGAGCCAAAAGGACCGGATAGGACTCTTTCTTCAGCTTGAGGGCATCAGGGTTCTAGAATTACCGCCACGACAGGCACCAACCAATTTATGGCCACAGCTCCAATTGGCAATAGAGGGATGGAACATGGTCCACTCAATATCCAGCACCTCCCTCGTGACATGTTCAAAGTTCTTCCTAAGGTGGGAATTGAAACTTTCTGTGACAGGAGACTCTGCTTGACGTTCCCAGCAGATCCTCACAATGCGTTTGGGCCTGCCAGTTCTGTCCGGCATCCTTCCCCACTAACAGAGCCAACTCAAAGCTCCGCCACTCTCTTCACCCGAGTGTCCAAAACATGAGACCGCAAATCCGATGACACAACTACAAAGTCAATCATGGAACTGCAGCCTAGGATGTCCTGGTGCCAAGTGCACATATGGACACCCTTATGTTTGAACATTGTGTTTGTTATGGACAATCTGTGACAAGCACAAAAGTCCAATAACAAAATACCACTCAGGTCCAGATCCGGGCGGCCATTCTTCCCTATCACGCCTCTCCAGGTTTCACTGTTGTTTCCAATATGAACGTTGAAGTCACCCAACAGAACAAGGGAATCATCTGAGAGAGCACTCTCCAGTACTCCCTCAAGGGAATCCAAAAAGGGTGGGTACTCCTAGCTGCTGTTTGGTGCGTAAGCACAAACAACAGTCTACCGGGTTGACCTCCAACGTGCAGGCTTTGAGCCGGGGGGAAACAAGAATTGCTACCCCAGCTCGTCGCCTCTCACTGCGTGCAACGCCAGAGTGGAAGAGAGTCCAGCCCCTCTCGAGAGAACTGGTTCTAGAGCCCTTGCTGTGCGTCGAAGTGAGTCCGACTATATCTAGCCGGAACTTTTGCATCTCGAGCACCAGCTCAGGCTCCTTCCCCCCTAGCCAGGTGACGTTCCACGTCCCAAGAGCTAGCTTATGTAGCCAACGATCGGACCGCCAAGTGCCCTGCTTTCGGCTTCCGTCCATCTCACATTTCACCCGACCTCTATGACCCCTCCTATGAGTGGTGAGCCCATTGGAGGGGGGACCCACGTTGCCTCCGTAAGCTGTACCCGGCCGGGCCCTGGCTCCAGAGGGGGGGCCCGGTGACCCGCGTTCGGGCGAGGGAAATCTGAGTCCTTGTTTTCTGTTTTTCATAAAGGTCTTTGAGCTGGTCTGTGTCTGATCCCTCACCTAGGACCTGTTTGTCTTGGGAGACCCTACCAAGGGGCATAGAATATGCTCTTAGGATCATTGGGACACACAAAATCCTCTACCACGGAGAACAATAATAATAATAATAATAATAATAATAATAATAATAATAATAATAATAACATTATAATATTATATATTAAATATTAATATAATATATACAGGTAAAAGCCAGTAAATTAGAATATTTTGAAAAACTTGATTTATTTCAGTAATTGCATTCAAAAGGTGTAACTTGTACATTATATTTATTCATTGCACACAGACTGATGCATTCAAATGTTTATTTCATTTAATTTTGATGATTTGAAGTGGCAACAAATGAAAATCCAAAATTCCGTGTGTCACAAAATTTGAATATTGTGTAAGGCTAATACAAAAAAGGGATTTTTAGAAATGTTGGCCAACTGAAAAGTATGAAAATGAAAAATATGAGCATGTACAATACTCAATACTTGGTTGGAGCTCCTTTTGCCTCAATTACTGCGTTAATGCGGCGTGGCATGGAGTCGATGAGTTTCTGGCACTGCTCAGGTGTTATGAGAGCCCAGGTTGCTCTGATAGTGGCCTTCAACTCTTCTGCGTTTTTGGGTCTGGCATTCTGCATCTTCCTTTTCACAATACCCTACAGATTTTCTATGGGGCTAAGGTCAGGGGAGTTGGCAGGCCAATTTAGAACAGAAATACCATGGTCCGTAAACCAGGCACGGGTAGATTTTGCGCTGTGTGCAGGCGCCAAGTCCTGTTGGAACTTGAAATCTCCATCTCCATAGAGCAGGTCAGCAGCAGGAAGCATGAAGTGCTCTAAAACTTGCTGGTAGACGGCTGCGTTGACCCTGGATCTCAGGAAACAGAGTGGACCGACACCAGCAGATGACATGGCACACCAAACCATCACTGATGGTGGAAACTTTACACTAGACTTCAGGCAACGTGGATCCTGTGCCTCTCCTGTCTTCCTCCTGACTCTGGGACCTTGATTTCCAAAGGAAATGCAAAATTTGCATGGTTGGGTGATGGTTTGGGGTGCCATGTCATCTGCTGGTGTCGGTCCACTCTGTTTCCTGAGATCCAGGGTCAACGCAGCCGTCTACCAGCAAGTTTTAGAGCACTTCATGCTTCCTGCTGCTGACCTGCTCTATGGAGATGGAGATTTCAAGTTCCAACAGGACTTGGCGCCTGCACACAGCGCAAAATCTACCCGTGCCTGGTTTACGGACCATGGTATTTCTGTTCTAAATTGGCCCGCCAACTCCCCTGACCTTAGCCCCATAGAAAATCTGTGGGGTATTGTGAAAAGGAAGATGCAGAATGCCAGACCCAAAAACGCAGAAGAGTTGAAGGCCACTATCAGAGCAACCTGGGCTCTCATAACACCTGAGCAGTGCCAGAAACTCATCGACTCCATGCCACGCCGCATTAACGCAGTAATTGAGGCAAAAGGAGCTCCAACCAAGTATTGAGTATTGTACATGCTCATATTTTTCATTTTCATACTTTTCAGTTGGCCAACATTTCTAAAAATCCCTTTTTTGTATTAGCCTTAAGTAATATTCTAATTTTGTGACACACGGAATTTTGGATTTTCATTTGTTGCCACTTCAAATCATCAAAATTAAATGAAATAAACATTTGAATGCATCAGTCTGTGTGCAATGGATAAATATAATGTACAAGTTACACCTTTTGAATGCAATTACTGAAATAAATCAAGTTTTTCAAAATATTCTAATTTACTGGCTTTTACCTGTATATTATTATTATCATCAATTTTTTGTAAGGATTTAAGAATCAATACAAATAAGAATTGTGATTCATTCCAAAATCACACACCTCTATTAATCATACTTTTGAATTTGGATGATTAATCACAGGTTGATATATTTTGACACAAATGCATTTTTATTGTCAGAATGTCAAAGTTTTATCTAAATCCAGTCAGGGTGTATTTTGAAGTAAACTTTTGCCCGTCTTCTCACTCGTCTTTGCAGTTGCGTATGCATTGTCCTGATCACTGACCCTATAACAACCCGTACCACCTTTCACGTAACCATTCGCGGTTAATTTAAAAGAGCATGTACAGTCAAAATAAATTGTGTGATTAATCTGCGTGTATACATAATTGATTTCTTAGTGATCAAACACATGAGTTAACTTGTTATTTTTGACAGCCCTACTAAAAACTAAAAGTATATTTTGTGTTTTTTGGGGCTGTCAAATGATTAGAATTTGCAGATCAATCACAAGGTTGAGGTGGATTAAATTTGGTTATTCACAATTTTGAATTCATTCATTTTTAATCTACATTAGAGACTCTAAAAAGCATGATAGTGAAATAAAAGTTTTTCGAGTCATTCTGCGCTGCTGTCAATGTATTCAGAATAATCACGAGGATCCGTTAAGTTTGACAGCTCTAGTTTTGTTTTTGTTTTTTGCATTCAATACCGGATAGATGATTCTTTAAGTGACAAGGATTCTTCGGAATGGTGCAACATGTCATGAACATTGCTTGTTTGCCACTTTCCTGGCATAAAAGTTTACTTTAATGCCAACTTTGGCGAAGGTATGCATCATTTTAGGCAAGTACTTGTTCAAGCTGCCTGTAAATTCAGTGCTCACCGAGTGTAAATGCAACGTTTCGGTGACAAAGGGTTCAGACAACTCTGAATGCAACATGATCTGGAGCAGTTTAGGATTAGTACTTGTGTAATAACACCACAAAAACAAACAAATATATACAATACATCCTACTCAACAACAATGAGGATGGTATATAAATAAAATGTTATAGACTATTCCGTTTATCAAACAGTTTTGCTTGGATTCACTAATCAAAGAAAAATTGTTAACGTTATTGTACGCTTGCTAGCTGGCCCTGTAAGCCAATCTCAAATCTGGTTGGTTAGAGAAAAAATGTACATTTCTCAAACAGTTTAAGTGACATGAGGCCTGCACTAATAATTGACTTGGCAACACACAGAAGGTGAAATCTGATTGGACAAAAAAATCTTAAATCCATATACTGGAAACAGTACAGCGAAGATTATCACCAATCATTTATTACTTTATGTACATACACGGATTAATTATAAATTGTGCAATAATTCAATATTTTCAGACCAGTATATATATTTAGTCTGATTTTTGAGATGTATTTGAATAGTTTTTTTCAGCACTTTTTACACACAAAGTGAACTTTATATAAATATATACAAGTTATGCTATGACTAAAAAAAGAAAGGGTAGGATTACTGTAAATATAAGCTTTTCGGTCATGTTGAATCGTGCAAATATAGACATGTGAAGTTCCTTCATGTATCTTGTTAAACATGAATAAATCATAGCCATAACCAAGAGACACACGATGAAATGAAGATAATAAACTGGAATAATTAATGTCATTTCATGGAACAAATACAAGAATTTAAGTAAATGTAGGTCAGTGCTTTTGATAGTGTTTAGGGCCGCCATTAACCCATACACAGTTTAGTTTAGTTTCCATAGGCTATAAACTGTGTGTGTGTGTGTGTTCTTGTATTGCTACCCTTCTTGCGATATCAAGGAAAAGTACCTCCCATATGAGGACAAGTTAGGACCGAAATCATGGTCCTAATACGGAAAACCATTGCATCTGATAGAGAGCCAAATACTAGAGTCCGTGAACATTGCTCCAAAGTCAGGATTTTTTTGTTGATTTAATGTGCAAAGGCAGCAATATATGATAAAACACGACGGCAGCTAAAGAAGGACTTCCCTATTCATCCCCGAAAAAACCCGCCAGGTGAACAGCTGACTTTTGTCATAATTTTGCCAAGTATAATTCCGATTATTATTATAGTATTGCCAAAATGTTAGTTTTCTTATAAAATTGTGATTTTTGTCGACTCTTTTCATAAAATTGCCAACATTTTAAGCTTTTCTTGTAAAATTGTGATTGTTATTGAGTAAAATTCCAGCTTTTATCATAATATTGCACAAATGTTCAGCTTTTCTTGTAAAATTTTGACTTGCGTTGAGTAAAATTACGACTTTTATCATAATACTAGAGGTAGGCATTTTTCGGAGATCTCAAGAAGGTAACAAATACAAGAAAGTGTGTGCGTGTGTGTGCGTGTGTGCGTGTGTGCGTGTGTGCGTGTGTGTGTTAGATTGTAAATAGCACCCACCTGCACATGACCTCATGTGTGAGCAGAACTCTACACATTTCTGGATTCTTGTTTTGTCCTTCATACGCTATGGGCTGCAAGAAGGGGGAATAGGCAACAAAAAATGTCAGTTTCATGTAAAAAAAAACAACATTCAAGCATGCTGTTTCCTTGAAAGTTGTTGAATTCCAGGAAGAAATTATAGTCACTTACCTGTTTTGTGACTGAGTCGATGAGTCGTGCATAAAGATCCTGCTCTGTGCGAACCCCTGCAGAGAATACCAACAAAAGACGATGATACTTGGTGAAAAATTATATGACAACCATTTATGACAGGGGTGTCAAACTCATTTTAGATCGGGGGCCACATGAAGAAAAATCTACTCCCAAGTGGGCCGGACTGGTAAAATCACGGCACGATAACTTAAAAATAAAGACAACTTCAGATTGTTGTTTTTTTGTTTAAAAATAGAACAAGCGCATTCTGAAAATGTACAAATCATAATGTTGTTGGGTTTGTTTTTTTTACACTTACATTTTGCGGTTAATAGTATTCTATCTTTATTTGCCGTTATTTATACTTTCTGAATAAATTACTGTATCTGATAATGTTCGTCAGTCAATTCATTAGTGTTAATTTTCAATCTATCAAGATGAAAAAATAATATCAAAATCAAATTACAGGATGTTATTTATGTAGTTTGCTCATTTTCCTCGACTGGTGCATTAACATCATGTGTTTTTTTGTTTTTTTTACATATGTAGCATAATCTACAAAGATACAAAGAATTGCTATTGCGACATCTAGTGGACACATGTAGAACAGCAGTTTCTTTCATTCAAAAATGTTGGCTCATTTTTATACTGAGCAAACCGCGGGCCGTATGTTTGACACCCCTGGTTTAAGACAACATGTAATCGCCACAACAATAATTTAGAGAATTAGCACACACACACACACACACAAAACACAACTCATTTTAAACATGTCCTTTTCGAGATGAATTATTTCCCAAAATAATGAAAAACAAACAACGTTTTCATCGGAAATGTAATTAAGTGGAAAGTCAGAGGGGGAATCCAGTTCACTATGCGCAAACATGTTGATTTTGCTCAGATAATAATAATAAATTAAGGCTTATTCGGTTAACCCGAGCAGTGATATACAACTTCTACCCTTCAAGTCTTTCCAGCCAGTTGATAAAAACTGCAACGCACTGGGGATAGTCAGAAAATAAAAGATTTATGATATAAATCTTTACCCCCCTCCCAACCCCATCTCCTCATATTCTAGTTAAAAAAACACAACATTGAACTCCATCCAGGCAACATGGAGAAATACGATTGGCATGCACCTCATATTTTATTTTTGATAGTTTCTTTGGGGATTGAGAGTTATTTGATGTTTGATGATTATTGGTCGTGTTCTGTTTGAGGACAGAATTTACAACAGCTCTCTTACAATTTATCAACTATACGCTCATGACTTGAGTTGGGGACTACAGAGCAGGGATGTTCAACTAAATTGTTTTGTGAGCCACATTTCTAGAAAGCTAAGGACCCGAAGGCCGGATTTCTACCTTCACTATACCGGTAAGTCTTATTTTGTATATTCTGGAGAACCAGCGTCCTCCACAGTAGAAACTGGATTTTAATCTATTTGTTTGGTCAGAGTTAAAGAAGCGCTCTGCTGTTTTTAGGGGCCTTTTGCAACAAAAAAAAAAAAAATAGTTAACAATTATTCTAACGACAACATTTCAAGAATATGCTACAAAAATGTGAGTCTCTCACAAGTTTAATTTCAACTGGGGGCCACCAGAGGAACACCGCAAATGATGAAAAAGAGAGGACCTAAACTGGAACCTTGAGGAACACCACAAGTATAACTAAAGATGTTAAACAAATGACTACTGACTGCAACACCTTAGTTACATAAATCCATCCATCTATCCATTTTCTACCGCTTGTCCCGTTCGGGGTCGCAGGGGTGCTGGAGCCTATCCCAGCTGCACACGGGTGCACCCTGGACAAGTCGCCGCCTCATCGCAGGGCCAACACAGATAGACGGACAACATTCACACTGTGACAATCATTGGTACTTTAACTTTAAAGGGGAACATTATCACAATTTCAGAAGGGTTAAAACCATTAAAAATCAGTTCCCAGTGGCTTATTTTATTTTTCGAAGTTTTTTTCAAAATTTTACCCATCACGCAATATCCCTAAAAAAAGCTTCAAAGTGCCTGATTTTAACCATTGTTATATACACCCGTCCATTTTCCTGTGACGTCACACAGTGATGCCAATACAAACAAACATGGCGCATAGAACAGCAAGCTATAGCGACATTAGCTCGGATTTCAGCGGCTTAAGCGATTCAACAGATCACGCATGTATTGAAACGGATGGTTGTAATGTGGAGGCAGGTTGCGAAAACGAAATTGAAGAAGAAACTGAAGCTATTGAGCCATATCGGTTTGAACCGTATGCAAGCGAAACCGACGAAAACGACACGACAGCCAGCGACACGGGAGGAAGCGAGGACGAATTTGGCGATCGCCTTCTAACCAACGATTGGTATGTGTTTGTTTGGCATTAAAGGAAACTAACAACTATGAACTAGGTTTACAGCATATGAAATACATTTGGCAACAACATGCACTTTGAGAGTGCAGAAAGCCCAGTTTTCATCAATTAATATATTCTGTAGACATACCCTCATCCGCTCTCTTTTCCTGAAAGCTGTTCTCTGTCGCAGGATATCCACACATTCTTGCCATCTCTGTCGTAGCATAGCTTTCGTCGGTAAAGTGTGCGGAACAAACGTCCAATTTCTTGCCACTTTCGCATCTTTGGGCCACTGGTGCAACTTGAATCTGTCCCTGTTCGTGTTGTTACACCCTTCGACAACACACCGACGAGGCATGATGTCTCCAAGGTACGGAAAACAGTCGAAAAAAACGGAAAATAACAGAGCTGATTTGACTCGGTGTTTGTAATGAGTTTGAGAAAATGGCGGATTGCTTCCCGATGTGACGTCACGTTGTGACGTCATCGCTCCGAGAGCGAATAATAGAAAGGCGTTTAATTCGCCAAAATTCACCCATTTAGAGTTCGGAAATCGGTTAAAAAAATATATGGTCTTTTTTCTGCAACATCAAGGTATATATTGACGCTTACATAGGTTTGGTGATAATGTTCCCCTTTAACATCCACACACTAGGGCCAATTTAGTGTTGCCAATCAACCTATCCCCAGGTGCATGTTTTTGGAGGTGGGAGGAAGCCGGAGTACCCGGAGGGAACCCACGCAGTCACGGGGAGAACATGCAAAGTCAACACAGAAAAATTCCGAACCCAGAATTGAAGCCATGACCTTCGTATTGTGAGGCACATGCACTAACCCTACCACCACCGTGCTGCACATTGTAACTGCCAAAAATGAGAAGTCTTAAAGGGGTGCCTTGAGGAACACCTCAGGTATGTTTGAACCCCAATGTTCTATATTTGCTTACAAGGTCAAATGTAAATACAAGGAACTGCCTAATGTGTTTACAGTGGTCCAAGTTCTTCTATAAAAGAGGAGAACGCAAGTGTTTTTAGGAATTATTTGCAAAAATGTTTGTATCCCAAGTTTTGAACCGAACTTGGGGGCCGGATTTGGCATCTGGCACTCAAATTGAATAGCCCTGCAAATAAGCTACAGTATTCACACTAAAAGCTACAACAACAATAACCAGTTTGGCCGCTTCACTTAATCGCAAACACACTCTCAACTCTTGACTTGCGTAAAAAAACTCAACAGTAAATCACACCAGAGATTAAAACAAAGTGAAATGTATTGGTTTTATATCAGGAGGTTGGAGACTAGTGCTTTTTTAAAAAGTGTTCCCTCTCATCAAAGTCTCCATTGAAAGGCCTTTGATATTGCATAGGGAAAGGGATAAAGAGGAAGTGTTGTTGGTGTGCTTCTATGGAAGCAATGCATGTGTGTGTGTGTGTGTGTGTGTGTGTGTGTGTGTGTGTGTGTGTGTGTGTGTGTGTGTGTGTGTGTGTGTGTGGAGTGTATAAGAGGGTTGCTGGAGAACATGTCTTTTATCTTCTCTCCCATGGGTGCCACTGCGATGGCAGAGTAGAGGCCGCCGTTGCTCATGGGAACTACATCTCTCTGTGTATCCCTGATGTGATGTGGGAATTACAATCGAGGGGTGTCGGATTGATTTTTGATCTCAGGGTTGTGGGGTGTCAACATGTGCTTCCTTAGAGATGACCGTGTGATTAGTCGAAGCAGAAGAAGGTTATTGTACCTTTGGGGTTGCGGTTGTTTGTTGCTGGGGTGGTACCCATAAATGGACGGTTTCTGTGCCCTTACTTAAAAAATGACTGAACATAGCTGCGACCTGCATTTAGCTAGTTCAGCAGTTTTTTTTACGGAGTAAAACAATGGACCGGTTTGAGCAATGAGTCAAACAAGCTATGAGCTGCAGTATAAGCATATGGTGTTCACAGGATACATGGAAGAAGAACATTGCTGAGAACCACAGTCCCCACATATCATGTATCCGGAATTCTACGAAAACCAAAGTGCCTGATATCATTTACTGTCAATCAAATGTACTTTTTACTAATATTTGTTTACTATATAGTGTCGGCAGCACGGTGAAACAGGGGTTAGTTTGTGTGCCTCACAATACAAAGGTATTGGGTTCGATCCCCGGGCTCTGGGTCTTTCTGTGTGGAGTTTCTCAAGGTTTCTCATTGTATCCCATTAGGTGGAGTATTTTCTTGCCCTGGTGTGGGATGTTGTTGTGGCTTGTGCAGCCCTTTGAGACACTTGTGATTTAGGGCTATATAAATCAACTTTGATTGATTGACTTTGAGTTTGCATGTTCTCCCCGTGACTGCGTGGGTTCCCTCCGGGTACTCCGGCTTCCTCCCACCTCCAAAGACATGCACCTGGGGATAGGTTGATTGGCGGCACTAAATTGGCCCTAGTGTGTGAATGTGAGTGTGAATGTTGTCTGTCTATCTGTGTTGGGATAGGCTCCAGCATCCCCCGCGACCCCAAGAGGGACAAGCGGTAGAAAATGGATGGATGGATATACAGTGTCAATGTTTACTAATTATCTTGATTTTTGATTTGGTTTTCATGAAGGATCCCCATTAGCTGGTTGCCTCAACAACCCACTAGTCTTCCTGGGGTCCACAATTCAATACAATTACAAGTAAAAGCATATAATTATAACTACACAATACAGAAAAAAAAATGATAATAGGCTCCAGCGCCCCCCGCGACCCCAAAGGGAATAAGCGGTAGAAAATGGATGGATGGATGGATGAATAATAAAAAATAAAAGCATCAATAAGAAAACAAGCAAACCATTTACAGTCACAGAAAAATAATTACCATATAAATATAACTGCATAAAATAAAACCAAACAAATCATCAACGAGCAGACTAATTTAAAAACTCAGATAAAATATTACTCTCTTTTTAAAAACCTGTTTACTTTCAAAGCCGGTGAGAATCTATTTAGTCTATTTCTTCAACCAACTTGATGAACCCTACTATGACACTGTTTTTTACTTCCCTATGAGAAAAATAATAGTAAGTATATATATATATATATATATATATATATATATATATATATATATATATATATATAATTAAACTCGGGAAATGTACAAGCTCTGCCACTTCTTACTCTTTTACGTACAAGCTGAATAGCGCTCGCATAAACCTGCGATGTTCTTTATTGTAGCTTTGTTAAGCTTGTTCAAAATGAAAGAAACTACAGTAAGTACCTCAACTTATGAGCTAAATTGGTTCTGTGATGGAGCTCTTCACTTAAAACACTTGTATCTCAAATCAACTCTGGCATTTGAAATGAGTTGTAATCAATTTAATTGGTGCTTGGCTCCCCAAAACAGCACAATTTTAACATGTAACATACCTTTTAAAAAGAAAAACAGACTTGTTGGTAAGGGCTTTGTATGAAAAACAATGCAATAGAATGTACTTCACACAACTATGGTAATGTAATAATACTTTTAACTTGCGTTATAGATTAATTCTGCTTCAGACTAGCAGTGATACGCTCCAACCGCTTTGCCAAGTTAGCGAGCTACACGCTCTGTGAGGGTTTTTGGTTATTTATTTCTTTAATTCAATGAATATCGCCCACTACTTTTTCTTAGCATTGTTCAAAGTTATGTCGATCTCTAGCTGTAAGATAATGCTAGTGAGTAAAACCAGATGTTTTGGTTGGATCTTATGGGGTTCACTGTTATAAAAAAAAATAGAGCAATCAAAAATAACGAATTAACTCATGTGATTAGTCACAAAAATGATTGTGTTAATTAGGTATATATGTATATTAAGGGACCTTCGATCTAAAATGGATGGAAATGTAATTTTTATTTGTCCGCACATGCTTATTCACCTTTACCAAGGATGATTGCCTAAAAGGCGGCCAGAGTTGTTATACGATCAGTAATCAGGTCATTGCATACGATGAGTGAGGGGGCTCCAACTGGTGTGCTTACTGGCAAATATTACTCCGGAATACATCTTGACTGGACTTTAGAAAAAAAACGTTTTGAGCAAATAAATGCAGCACATTCAGGTAACACGTTTAAAAAATGCTCCTGACTGACATTTTGACAATAAAATTGCGGTTGTGTCCAAATATTGGGGTTTAGATTAGATTAGATTAGTTTATTTCAAAGGGGACAATGCAATTTCATAAAACTAAAGTTAAAAGTTAAAGTGCCAATGATTGTCACACACACACTAGGTGTGGTAAAATTATCCTCTGCATTTGACCCATCACCCTCACCACCTGGGAGGTGAGGGGAGCAGTGAGCAGCAGCGCTGGCCGCGCCCGGGAATCATTTTGGTGATTTAACCCCCAATTCCAAACCTTGATGCTGAGTGCCAAACAGGGAGGTAAATGGGTCCCATTTTTATAGTCTTTGGTATGACTCGGCCGGGGTTTGAACTCACGACCTACCGATCTCAGGGCAGACACTCTAACCACAAGGCCACTGAGACAGGTACTACTACACATGTTTAAAAAAGCCAGAATTAGCCAGAAGGCTAGTTTTCATCTGTAGTCCCCTGGCCATGATGTAAAAAATGCAGTAAAATTACAATTTAAAAGAAAAAGAAAAGAAAGAGAGAGAAAAGAAAAAAAGCACACAATACATATACAATATGATAAAGAATTAAATACAACATCATAACATAACATTTATCTTAGAGTGCTGGCAGCTGTAGGCGTTGATAAGCCACATTTAATGTTTTTTGTGAAGGCCTTAGTTGTGACCAGTTTAACCTCTTCAGGTACTGAGTTCCACACATTTGCGCTCCTTACTGACCAGGCCGACTTACTGAAAGTGCTCCTGCGCAGAGGAATACAACAGTCACCTCTGACAGAGCCTGGAGTGACACGCTCACGGCTGTTTCTTTGGCTGCTGAACTCTGCCAGAGGATCTGGAGCCAATTCATGCAATACTTTATAGGTCACTTTTAAGTCTGCAAATGTGTGAAGACTGTCCCAGTTTAAAATACTGTATTTTTTTTATTTTTAGAATGGCACAGTGATGATAGTGCCTAGGTTTTTTATCCATAACCTTAATTGCTTGTTTGTACAAGATTTCCAATGGGTTTTTTTTAAAACTCTGACCAGCCTGAGACCAGCTGGTAAGGCAATAGTTGAAGTGGCTGAAAATCATCGAATGCTTTTTTAAGTAACCTGTGATTAATCATGATCAATCCAAATTCAAAAGCGTGATTACTCTGATTTTTTTTTTTAATTATCCTTTGACAGCACTAAAACATCCCAAATAACCAATGCAGAGGATGCTGGTTCTTAGGAGGTTATACAACATTATGTATCATATTGAAGTCATTGGATTTTTGAGGGATAGAAATGGACCTCCAACTTTTTTTATGAATGTGCAAACTGATCCAAGTGAAAGCATCGACTTCTTCTTACCATTGCTATAGAGGAGCTGGAGCTTGTAGTGAGTGCCGTTGTTGGTCTTTTCTCCCGTCTGCTCCTTGGAAACACAGCGCAAACACACACACACACACACACACACACACACACACACACACACACACAGCACAGAGCATGCAGTTAAGCACGTTAGGGACACTGACAAACCCCAACCATCACTACTACTACACGTTGGTACACAAAGCCAATCTCTGCAAATCCTGCTGTCGGATCTTCTCCAGGATGAGAAGTCTCGTTGTTGGAAGCTCAACACTTGAACCGCAGGTCTTCTAAGAAAGCCTATGAGAAGTCCCGAGCTCGGGTGCAGTGGTGGTATGCAACTACAGGTTAGGAGAGCTACAAGTAGTAAGCGGTCGACCTTGACGAAAAAACTTCCTTTGCGCTATCACCCTACTTCCTCCTCCTGTCTCTTAACCCCCCCTCTCGTTCTCTTCTTCTATCTCTACTGGTCTTTCTAAGTGGTCTCAAAGGAATGCTCTCTGGTCCAATAACCCAGGAGGCATCTCCGAGATGAGAGCAAGGGGAGAAGAACAAGAAGGCAACTGGGGAAAAGAAAATGAAGAAGACCAAAAGAAATTAAGATGCATGAAGACAAGTTGGGGAAGTATAGGGAAGTTCCAATTTTAGACATGACGATGTCCAATGTTGAAGGTTTCATCCGTCTAAACAAGGGGCTGTTTATTTTGTCATATGCCATCGCGGTACCTTTGCATAATTACAAAGCCAAAACAGATGCCAGGGTAACCATGCAGAAAATGAACCCACTGGCACCCACTGACAGCTTTCCACCCTGGCATTAACACCCTCACACACACTTTTGCCTGTGACATTCTCAGTAAACCTGACTTGACAAGATCTTGAGAAAACAGAAGTCCCACCTGTCCGTCAACAAGAGACTCGAGGCCACCGTCCAACTCCAGGAATTTGTCTCTCGTTGCCACATAGTTGTCTTTTAAGATGACACTTTGATGATTAGCTCTCTAACAGGAGTGGGAATCATTTGCAATTTTTTTTTTTTTTAAGTAGTGGTCCTTCATCACCCGCAGCCCCACCACACACACACACACTGCTAATGAGGCAAGCTGCTAATTAGTCATTAGATATTCTTTTTCAATCCCACATCATCAGCTCACTGAGGCTTCAGTTAGTGTAAACATGAAGCCGTCAGCTGTTCCATCTGAAGATCAAGAGGAGCAACTGGTTTCTTTGGACGGAATATTCCCCAGTATCTTGTTACTGAATGTGTCCAACTGAAAGTGACAGAGACCGAGCTCTAAACACACCTTGTCGTGTTCCACAAAGTCCACAAAGGACGTCCTCTCCACTTCCACAGGCTGCCCGTGTCGGTCGTAGAGTGCCAGGACAAAGTGGAAGAAGTTGGACTTGCGGAGATTGGAAGGCGGCTGCTTCTCAAAGTGGGCTCTGGAGAGGGCAACTCCACTGCAGGCAACAACACATGTTTAGTGCAATCCACGCTGACCCATTACAGCCTTTAGTCACATGATCCATTTTTGTTTAAAAGAAGAAAAAAAAAGAGGTTGCTTAATTATATAAATTTAAACAAACGTGATCCATATTTGTAAAAAAAAAAAAAAATAAATAAATAAAAATACACCTAGAAAGAAATAAGGCCAATTAATATTATTATTATGTGATAAATGTATGTTAAAAAGAAAATAATCACAAAAAAATTCAGGTAAATACAAATTATTTTCTTCAACAAGCATGTGATCTGTTTCTGTTAAAAACCTAAAAAAAATAGCCAATAATATTATTTTCACAAAGTATATTATCTACTCCTGTTAGAAATAAAATAAACACCAAAAAATAAGTTAAAAATATATTACTTTCAACCAGCATGTGGTCCATTTCTGTTCATTATTTATTAATATTATTTTTTTACGATAAAAAGAAAAATGTATATTATTTTCAACAAGTACCTGATCCAAGCTTGGTTAGAAAATTAAACAAATAACAAATCACCCCCCAAAAAAGGTCAATAAATATTGTTAAAAATTAAATGATATAATTTAAACATATACTTTAGACTTTTTAGACTAATTTAGACTTCCTTTTTATTGTCATTCAAATTTGAACTTTACAGTTTACTTATTCAAATAAACAGTTATTCTCAACTTTATGGCCTTATTAAAAATACCTCGATAGAAATCAGCTTTTTAAGCATTGTTTAAAAAATATCTATACATCAATTACAGAATAACATTGCATCTTCCCCAAAATGTTGGACCATCTTCCTAAAATATACAGTATACATAACAACTTGAAGAAGTCACTTAATTTCTGACAAATATTAAATCAATGCTGCCAATTGTTACCTAAATACAGTTCTTTTTAAACTAGATGAAAATAATCTATTTTTATTTTTAATCACAGCCAATTGAAACACAAATACACAATTTTTTGAATGTGTTATGCATTTAAATAAATATGTTTTAATTTACTTTCTTGGAGGACATGTGCGTTGTATTTTGAGTGCAGCTGTCCAGCGTTTCTGGTTTGAACTTTTAAAACACTTTGTGAACATCATTTCTAAGATATGAGCCTATAACATATAACATATACATACACACACACGATATATATATATATATATAAATCGAAATCTATCAAGTATTGTAGGTAGCCATAAATGTAATTTAAAGAAATAATGGTCAAAGTTTAAAAGTCAGCTGTTTTTTAACAGTGGAGGAACTTGATTGACAGTCGTGTTTTGGTAACTTTTCACTTATATTTCAATTTGTCAGTTGAACTTTATAGGCTTTATCCCTGTTACTTGTGTCAATAAAGCTTTTCTTCCCGCATATTAAAATTAATTGTCATTACTTTTAAACATGTTTGTATTCTTCGTGTTGTTTATTTGGTTTTGCGAGATTTTAAATCAGATAAAAGTCTTTTTTGTAGCAAGTTTTCATCAGCCCTTATAAAAGACAAAAATTACATTTAGACATATAAGTGATAAAACATGCAGTATAAATTACAGTTGTTTGTTTACACATATATACACACACACACATATATATATAAATATATATATATATATATTAATATACGTGTATATTAATATATTTGTATGTATTTATGTATAGTGTACAGTAAAGTACCTTTGCGCAGCGACGTTGGCATCCACCACCCCGACGTTCCGCACCCAGGAGCGGACTGGATCCATCTCCTCCCCAAGACTTCTCTCTTTTAATCCGCTCACTTCTCGCATCAAATGCTCCTGGATCCCAAACATTTAAGCCCTGTCCTGAGTTGTGAGTGCACTTTTTGAAAGTCAACAAAAAAAAGCTCTTCAGCAAACAACCACCCCTCCAAAAAAAGACGCTGCGCTCCTAACTCCAGGGCGCAACAAGACCAAAAATTTTTTTTAAAAAAAGAGCTTTTAGAGTGAAATTGCAGCTGAAGTGTGATGTTTTAGCGCGTGTCTTTAAAGGAAAATCCTCCCACACTTGCGTTTAGATGTGAGAAGTAGATAAATAGATCCTCTCACTGTTCCTAATCATGGTCCAAGTGGAGCGCCGGTAATCACCTGCTCGGTGGATGCAACTCGTCAATCCTGCAAATGTGCACAATTTTATGTGCACGTTTTTTTGTTTTTTTTTGGTTTGTGTCAAAAGAGTAGTTGGTCCGAGGGCCAGGAGGCTTGCAGACTGAACCGCTGTCTTGGAGTATGAATGAGGATGGAGCGTGGAGGAGGAGGGGCCTCGCTGCCATATGGGGGACCGATTGTTGCGATGGATGCTCATTGGTGTAAAGTGCCCCCCCCCCCCCCCCCCCTTTTTTTGGACCGGAGCCAGGTTCAGCATCCACTCGGCGTGGACAACTTTTAACGCTCAAAATCACTTTGAAGGCGCGGGCGTGAAGCTACCCCACTTTAGAGGCGCGTAAATGCAAAACTATTACATTAAAGCTCACAAAATGTTGTTTGTTACATTGATTGTAAGTATAAAGTATAGCATTTTTATTGATCTTTTTATACCCAGCCCAGTGCGCCATGCGTAAAACACGTCCAATGCGCTCTAGGCGTTAAGCGCGTAATTCATGTATTTTTCGTATAATAAAATAGCATCACCCCTAAAATACCACTTTTTCTCCCATTTTTTTGTTTTTTTGTTGCTATAAACGCAAAGTTTTGCCCAGCCCTGGTGACTTCCCCCTTTACCCACGAGACTATTGTCTCAGTGGCCGGGACAATGAGTGTAAATCTCCCCCACATTGAGGTCCCGCCTCAGCCCACCATCTGCTGCCAGCGCGGGACAAAGTCAGATGTCCCCCCCCACACACACCCACGCACCTCCCAGTTATGAAAGCCGTATCGGGGAGTCTCTCCACTCTAACCCCGACCACCTTGTCGTGTCCCCTGCACACGGCCCATCTGACGTGATTGGCAGCTGCACGTCACTCCAAAGTCTGCACACACTTATTGCATTCCTTCACGGTTTACTACTAAAAAATGGGTTGCACATCATGCAATCACTAAATTTGGTTGCATTTGGGTTGAGTTTTTCCTTGCCCTGATGTCGTTGTGACTTGTGCAGCCCTTTGAGACACTTGTGATTAAGCGCTATATACAAACCCTGTTTCAAACTCATAAACTTTATTTTTTTTTTGCAAATAATAATTAACTTAGAATTTCATGGCTGCAACACGTGCCAAAGTAGTTGGGAAAGGGCATGTTCACCACTGTGTTACATCACCTTTTCTTTTAACAACACTCAGTAAACGTTTGGGAACTGAGGAGACACATTTTTTAAGCTTCTCAGGTGGAATTCTTTCCCATTCTTGCTTGATGTACAGCTTAAGTTGTTCAACAGTCCGGGGGTCTCCGTTGTGGTATTTTAGGCTTCATAATGCGCCACACATTTTCAATGGGAGACAGGTCTGGACTACAGGCAGGCCAGTCTAGTACCCGCACTCTTTTACTATGAAGCCACGTTGATGTAACACGTGGCTTGGCATTGTTTTGCTGAAATAAGCAGGGGCGTCCATGGTAACGTTGCTTGGATGGCAACATATGTTGCTCCAAAACCTGTATGTACCTTTCAGCATTAATGGCGCCTTCACAGATGTGTAAGTTACCCATGTCTTGGGCACGAATACACCCCCATACCATCACAGATGCTGGCTTTTCAACTTTGTGCCTATAACAATCCGGATGGTTCTTTTCCTCTTTGGTCCGGAGGACACGACGTCCACAGTTTCCAAAAACTATTTGAAATGTGGACTCGTCAGACCACAGAACACTTTTCCACTTTGTATCAGTCCATCTTAGATGAGCTCAGGCCCAGCGAAGCCGACGGCGTTTCTGGGTGTTGTTGATAAACTGTTTTCGCCTTGCATAGGAGAGTTTTAACTTGCACTTACAAATGTAGCGACCAACTGTAGTTACTGACAGTGGCTTTTTGAAGTGTTCCTGAGCCCATGTGGTGATAACCTTTACACACCGATGTCGCTTGTTGAAGCAGTATAGCCTGAGGGATCGAAGGTCACGGGCTTACCTGCTTACGTGCAGTGATTTCTCCAGATTCTCTGAACCCTTTGATGATATTACGGACCGTAGATGGTGAAATCCCTAAATTCATTGCAATAGCTGGTTGATAAAGGTTTTTCTCAAACTGTTCAACAATTTGCTCACGCATTTGTTGACAAAGTGGTGACCCTCGCCCCAGCCTTGTTTGTGAATGACTGAGCATTTCATGGAATCTACTTGTATACCCAACCATGGCACCCACCTGTTCCCAATTTGCCTGTTCACCTGTGGGATGTTCCAAATAAGTGTTTGATGAGCATTCCTCAACTTTATCAATATTTATTGCCACCTTTCCCAACTTCTTTGTCACGTGTTGCTGGCATCAAATTCTAAAGTTAATGATTATTTGCAAAAAAAAAAGTTTATCAGTTTGAACATCAAATATGTTGTCTTTGTAGCATATTCAACTGAATATGGGTTGAAAATGATTTGCAAATCATTGTATTCCGTTTATATTTACATCTAACACAATTTCCCAACTCATATGGAAACGGGGTTTGTAAATCAACTTTGATTAAAGGATTGATTTTGGTTGTTAAAATTATTTTTGTACATGAAGCCATTTTGACGGTAGAACAGTAAAACCCAGGACACATGCAACCAGGTTAAAATTGGGCCCGGAAGCAGAATTTCATACACTTTTTGTAATTGTTATACTTTTTATTCAAACTTGTATTTATGTTTGATGCATGTTTTATACAAAAACGAATTAATAGGAATTAACTTGTTCAATCATGTATGTTGTAGTGCAAAATAACAAATTTAACATGATGAAAATGTTCCATACAGACCCCTAAATACCAGGCCAGCACTAACATTGTGCTGACCATAACAATAATTGGAGAAATTTGACATTTTCTTATTAGTGCTGTCAAACAATAAAAACAATTTGAAGTTGGATTAATCATGATTAATCACAGGTTATTGCTTTCTTGCATGAATCCAATTAACTTTAAAAAAAGATGCACATATCGGTGGAACAGGGGTTAGTGCGTGTGCCTCACAATACAAAGGTCCTGGGTTCGATCCTGCACGGGCTCTGGATCTTTCTGTGTGGAGTGGAGTGGAGAGTGGAGATAGGCTGATTGGCAACACTAATTCTTCAGAGTTTGCACTGGCTCCCTGTTCATTTTAGAATTGATTTCAAAACCTTGCTGTTTGTTTTTAAAGCTTTACATGGACTGGCACCTCAGTATATCTCGGACCTCATCCAAATTTACACTCCTGCGCGCGCTCTGAGGTCCGAGAGCCAGCTCCGGCTCGTGGTGCCCAAGACCAGACTTAAATCTAGGGGAGACAGGGCCTTTTCTGTGGTCGGCCCTAAGCTCTGGAATACTCTGCCCCTCCATGTTCAAACCGCTCCCACAGTGGAGTGTTTTAAATCTCGTCCTAAGACCCACTTTTATTCTTTGGCTTTTAACACTACGTGAGTTGTGTGGTCCTCTGTCCTCTGTTGTCCTCTGTGGGTTTTTTTCTTTATAAATTTTGATTTCTATTTTCTGTTTTAATTGTTTTGTTTTTTTTCCTTTAAAATCATTTTTAATCATATTTATTTTTATGTTGTTTTATATTGGTTTTATATTTATTTATTTTTTGTTTTTATTCAGTCATTGGTGGAGCTAAGGATAATATTTGAACATTAATATTGTTGTGCAGCACTAAGTAAACATTTTTGTTGTTTAAATGTGCTATATAAATAAAGTGGATTGGATTGAATTGGAGTTTGCATGTTCTCCCCGTGACTGCGTGGGTTCCCGCCGGGTACTCCGGCTTCCTCCCACCCCCAAAAACATGCACCTGGGGATAGGCTGATTGCCAACACTAAATTGGCCATATAGTGTGTGAATGTGAGTGTGAATGTTGTCTGTCTATCTGTGTTGGCCCTGCGATGAGGTGGCGACTTGTCCAGGGTGTGCCCCGCCTTCCGCTCGTGTGCAGCTGGGATAGGCTCCAGCAACCCCCGTGACCCCGAAAGGGACAAGTGGTAGAAAATGGATGGATGAAAATATAAAGTTGCACATGTTCCATAGAGACCCCTAAATACCAGGCCAGCACTAACATTGTGCTCACTATGATAATAATTTGAAAAAAATTGACATTATATTCTTATTAGTGCTGTCAAACAATAAAACAACTGGCTTAATCACACTTTTGAAGTTGGATTAATCATGATTAATCACATGCTATTACTTTCTTGCATGAATCCAATTAACTTTAAAAAGATGCAAATATGTGAACACAAACAGAATTTTGTCAGGATGGAACATTTTTTAAATATGATACTTGAATGCACCACATTTACAGTTTTATCTAAAGTCCAATCAGGGTTTATTTTAACGTGAAATTTGCCAGCATGCAGACTCGGTCCACGGTTAAGGTTTTGTGCGTGTGCAGTAAAATATTACTGTGTGATTAATCTGCGTATATGCACAATTTTTTGGGGATTATTCACATGAGTTAACTCTTTATTTTTAATTATTATCAATGACAGAATGGGAATGTGCCACAAGTACGTTTACAGTAACATTCCATATGAAGCACCCTGTCGTTCATTAATTGACATGTTACATCCGCTTTATACACGCAAAACTGGGGCCCCACCACATACGCACAACACGTGTTTTGCCTATAGCGGGGGTCGGAAACCCGCGGCTCTAGAACCGCATGCGGCTCTTTAGCGCCGCCATCATGCATGGCTCCCTGGAGCTTTTTCAGAAATATGTGAAAATGGAAAAAAACATTTTTTGTTGTAATATGATTTCTGTAGGAGGACAAACATGACACAAACCTTCCTAATTGTTAGAAATCCCGCTGTTTATATCAAACATCCTTCACTGATGAGAGTATCTGGCGAGCACTGTTTTGTCCTTCTAATTTTGCCATTCCTTCTTTGTGTCATTTTGTCCACCAAACTTTTTACGTTATGCGTGGATGCACACAGGTGAGCTTTGTATATGTTATTGACTTGTTGAAGTGCTAATCAGGCATATTTGGTCACTGCATGACTGCTAGCTAATCAATGCTAACATGCTATTTAGGCTAACTGTATGTACATATTGCATCATTACTCGTTTGCAGGTATATTTATGCTAATAATAATTTCCTGCATTTCTGATAGTTGTGTGCCATGTTGTTATAGACCACAGCAAACGTTACCCAGCTTGCAAAGATTGTAATAAATCCAATAGAAGAAGACAACCTGCCGTTTCCTTTAACTTGGACAAACATCTATACCTTTGGCCACTCTAAGCCAGCAATTTCCAGGAGTTATCTCACCCTCTGAGAAGCCTCCCTTTTACTAATGGTTTCTAATGTAAAAATGTGTAGAATAAATATTACATTTCAACATTTCTGTCAACGAAGATTTGCTTCAGCCTTTTGATAGTAGGCTATTATAGCTAATATAGACACTTACGTCATGTGTTGCCTTCATTATAACACTTATATAAGGCTTTTCATTTTTTGCGGCTCCAGACAGATTTTTTTTGTCCAATATGGCTCTTTCAACATGTTGGGTTGCCGACCCCTGGCCTATAGGGAGGAGCGGCTCTGCATGTAACTGACAATAATTGGGGTTCCAGATCTTTTAGTAGGAGTTCTGAAGAGAGCGGCTCCTGCAACTTTACATTGCTGTGCAATAAGTAAAACTAGAAAAGCACTTAGGGAGCACAGACCTCCAAATAGTAAATAATTATTCAAAAAAAATTACACAATCCAGACAATAATCCCTTTCACAGTTCTGACATTTCCTGAAAGTTACATCAAAATCCGCCTGTAACTTTTTGAATTATCTCTTGTCAGCCATCCACGGTCTTGGTCTCTGTGGGTGGAGGCGAGGACGCTAGCATACACACACACACAAATTTGGAGCTCACAATGTCAACAGAAGGTTCAATATGCAATAATGCAATATTTTTAATAATAATGGTTTGATTTATATATCACTTTTCTAAACACTCAATGCATTTTACAGTGAGAACTGAGAACCCATGATTCATTCACACGTGGACGGTGGTAAGCTACATTAGCTGCCACTCGCCTTGTAGTAGACTGATGTAAATGTGGCTTCCAATTAGCGCATACAGCCTGTCCGACCACCACCAAACATTAATATATTTACACACTAGTGTGAGCGGTACTGGGTTGCTGGACGGCCGCTCTACCATCTGAGGCTATGTCTGCACTAAGCCGGATAACCCCTTAAACCATACTTGCCAACCCTCCCGGATTTTCCGGGAGACTCCCGAAATTCAGCGCATCTCCCGAAAACCTCCCGGGACAAATTTTCTCCCGAAAATCTCCCGAAATTCAGGCGGACCTGAGTGACGTGTCGACAGCCTGTTTTCACGTACGCTTTCTCATAATATAAACAGCGTGCCTGCCCAATCACGTTATAACTGTAGAGTGATGGAGGGCGAGTTCTTGGTTTCTTATGTGGGTTTATTGTTAGGCAGTTTCATTAACGTCCTCCCAGCGCGGCAACAACACACAACAACAGCAGTCACGTTTTTGTCTACCGTAAAGCAGTTCGTCTGCCGTAAACAGCAATGTTGTGACACTCTTAAACAGGACAATACTGCCATCTACTGGACATGCATATGTGACAATAACATCTACGGCTTTTAGAAAGTGCAGTGCACACCTGCGCACACAACAAGGAGATGAAGCAGAATGCATAATCAGAGAGGGTGTTCAGCATGGTTAGAAAAATAGTGACAGAGAATAGAACAAGGATGGACAATCCAACCCTTAACTCAACAATGAGTAGATGAGTGTTATGTGTGTGTATATGTGTAAATAAATGAACACTTAAATTCAAGTATTTCTTTTATTTATATATATATATATATATATATATATATATATATATATATATATATATATATATATATATATATATATATATATATATATATATAAATATATATATATATATATATATATATAGCTAGAATTCACTGAAAGTCAAGTATTTCTTATATATATGTATATATATATATATATATATATATATATGAAATACTTGACTTGGTGAATTCTAGCTGTAAATATACTCCTCCCCTCTTAACCACGCCCCCGCCCCAACCACGCCCCCCACCCCATCTCCCGAAATCGGAGGTCTCAAGGTTGGCAAGTATGCCTTAAACGAATAAGTATTTAGCCTAAGCCCCGTTTCGGCCACACTAAACCAGCGTTTAAGGTCCCCCTCCTGTGACATTTTTTTACAGGAATAAGTGTGCCGTCTTTTTCTTGAATCTCCAGCTGTAATCCTAATATGGACTCATTGATCGTTTACAAACTGAGTTCGGAGAGGAAGTGACGCCAGAAAAACCGCGCCCCACACAGGAAGTGACGTCAGAAAGATGGAGGCGAGTCATCCAGACATGCCCGTGTGGAAATCACACATGAATACCTTAAGGGAAGCAAACGCGCGATTGCAGCTATTTCAGATACAACACATCTCAGAAGGCAACATAGACGGTTGAGCGATTGTAGCGGTTGGATAAGGCCTGGAAGAACAGCAGCCTGGTGGGATGTGTTTGTCAACGAGTGTGTTGTGTCAGTAACCTGACTCTCGCCAGATCCTTGTAGTTCGCTGAGCTCCACACATATGGGAGTTCTCAATAGGAGATGTATTTCAGAAGGCGGGGCCTTGTAAAAAATCATTGTATTTGATCGGATAAATCACTTCTCCGTTATCTTGAATGACGTGCTACTTCAACCACTCACATCGAAATCAACCCGTGACGCTGATGAGAGCGACGCTGGGAAATCCAAACCCGGTCGAAAGAAGAGCCAAAACATCCTTGCCGCTAATAAATGCCTTCAAAACCGTTCTCTGTTCATCTTTTAAAGTATTAATATTTGATAGATTCGACTAAACAGTTGCAATAGCAGAATCAATGTCAGCACAAGGCGCAGCGAGGGCTGCGCGCCGCCATTGTTGTTTGAATCAAACAGTCGCTTCAGCGCTACGTCACGTCTATGAAATCCCGCCCGGCGATCCTGATTGGTTCATTATTTTTTGCTATCTGGAAGGAGTTTGCATTGCTCTCGATCCTAGATCCTTGTGTGGAGCTCAGCGAACTACAAACCCTGTTTCCATATGAGTTGGGAAATTGTGTTAGATGTAAATATAAACGGAATACAATGATTTGCAAATCCTTTTCAACCCATATTCAATTGAATGCACTACAAAGACAAGATATTTGGTGTTCAAACTCATAAACTTTTTTTTTTTTTTGCAAATAATAATTAACTTAGAATTTCATGGCTGCAACACGTGCCAAAGTAGTTGGGAAAGGGCATGTTCACCACTGTGCTACATCACCTTTTCTTTTAACAACACTCAATAAACGATTTTCTTTTCTATATCATGTAAATAACTCTACTGCACCGCTGATTTGAGTTGTAAACAAATAGAGGCTCAAAACTACAGGCTACGCTACAACCAACATAATTGCAAACAAAATAACAGTTTTTATAACTTAGTCGTCCATTGCCAAACAAAGTTGTTGAGGTAAGTTTGTGTTTATTTCGAACATGCAAGCATACAACATGATACATCACAATTTCCAGTTTCCCAAAGTCGTTTTTAAGAAAATCATTCTTTATTTTGCCGGTGGACGGTGATGCTATTGTCTAAGAGTAGAAGGCTAAAATAGCTACACAACAACTCGAGCTAACATAGCTAACGACTCATTTGCACATTTCTAACCTACGTTATTACTTACCGCTTCATTGTCTCCTCCATTGCTAGTAATAGTAGTCACTGAGCCCGCCATAAAAAGTAGTTTTTACCAGAAAATCCATCTTTTTGTGAAAGTTTGTGGGTGAAGCAGGACTCTTGGTACACATTAAAAGCGACTTCTTCATAACTGAAGGTACATTCCAGTGAAACAAAAAAGTAAGGCTATTCTTACTTTTTCAGATGAGACAGGAGGTTTGAATATTGTCCTGAATTGGGTAATACAATCGATAACAGCAAATTCGTTCTTTGAGTCAAATGTTGGCCATTTTGTCTTTTAAACTACAGATGCGCGCGCATTAACTAAAAATTGCAGATGCGTGCAAGACATTCTGGGTATATTAATACCAAATATTAAACCTATTCAATTGGCGGCCTGTGGGCCACACACGGCCCGCCAAACTACACCCAAATAGGCTTGATTAAACCATTCAAAACAGAGTTGCTTGCGTATGTAGCACTCCCGCCACCGCGCAGGGGGCAACATTCAAGCATATGTCTCAATGAAGCAGCAGAGGGTGAGTAGAAGAAGATGGCATTACCGACCCAGAAAAAATCCAATAAATCACAAAATTCTGACTCTTAACAGCGACTGGACAACAACTTATGAATGTATTTAAATTGCTGACTTTATGATGTCTTTTGTATTCGTGGTCCTGTTGTGTTTGGCTGTTTAACTCTGGGGATTAAAACTGGTTAAATACATGGAGTGGCGAATTTGACCAGCAGAGGGCGATAAAGCTACACCTTACGTTTAATTTTGTTGAGCTACAGGTGTGCTATATTTGCTGTGTGTATTAACACTAAAGTTTATATTTTATATATAAATCTTATGTAAATGTATGTATTATTTATGTAAATTCACAATGGATGTTATACTCCTGTAATGTTTGTATTTTCAGTCTTACGAACCTACCATACCATACCATACCATACCAACTTTATTTATAAAGCCCTTTAAAGACAAGCACAGTTGAAAAACAAAGGGCTGTACACCACAAAGAAATAGAGGCAAAGGACATACTAAAAAATAACATTTAAAACAGAAAAAATACACATTTAAAAAGCAAATATAAATTACCCTAAGAACAGTTTGTTAGATAAAAACAGTTTAAAAATTAAAAACAGTTCAAAAAGTTAAAAGCTAAAAACAGTTCAAAGTCTCATGCTGCGTTAAAAGCCAGTGAATAAAAATGGGTTTTAAGAAGGGTCTTAAAAATAGCCAAAGAAGGGGCCTGTCTCACATGGAGAGGGAGATCGTTCCAGAGTTTGGGACCCGCAACAGAGAAGGCTCTGTCCCCTCTGAGCTTGCGCTTTGTTTTGGGTACCTCCAGGATCAGTTGATCAGCTGACCTGAGGGACCGAGTGGGGGCATAGAGATGGAGCGGCTCAGAGAGGTACGGTGGGGCAAGACCACGTAAGGATTTAAAAACGAGCAAGATCATTTTAAAATAGACTCTAAAAGACACAGGCAGCCAGTGGAGGAAGGCTAAAACAGGAGTAATGTGCTCTCTTTTTCTTGTGTTAGTTAAAAGTCGGGCAGCTGCATTTTGGACCAGCTGCAGACGTGAGAGGGAGGATTGACTAATTCCAAAATACAAAGGGGTTACAGTAATAATAAGTAAACCTAAATAAAAGGAAGATCTAAGGAAGAAAAATATTTCAAAAGAAGGAACATAAATCAACCACAAAACTTAGCTTCTGTTTTTTAATGCTGTTAACTATCTGTCCAGCTGCACAGGCAGGAAACTAGTAGCGAGGCCAGAATAATGAATTTATTGACAGTGCAGCGTGAAAGCTGATGTGTTTACATTGTAAAAAAAAGTAAACACAGCCTCAAAGAAATATAACCCGCGGAGGCACTTTCTAAAGAAACGTCTAAATGTTGATGTCCGGCTCCTCAGACCTTGGGCTCTTGAAACTGCAACCCTCTTCACTATGTAGTTGATTAGCCCTGCCATACATGGATAATCCGCTGACGATGTTCCCACTTGGTGACGTCACCAATTGTACACATTCCAAACAGACCGTTTAAAAAGGAAGATGGAAGGCAAAATTGTGTTATAAATATCTCCAGAATGCCTCCACGCTTTGATTTTAAATTTTCTGGACTTGTGCAGATCCCAAATGCACAACAGTAGGTACCAATAGGTAAGAAAAGTTGTTTTTTTTATGATAGGGCCTCTTTAAAAAACAAAAAAGACGTAAGGCATCACTGATTCAACCAGCTGCCAATTCAGTGGTATCATTTCTACATACAGCTACAACGAAAAATCAAAAAATGAGCAATAAATAATACATATTGTACACGTACGATTGCACCATACATAGAAAAACAACCAAACAAAACAAAAACACAATTTCAACCGCTGGGTTGGTGGGCCATACAGCCAGAGACAGGAATAGACCCAACAAAGCAACCAAAAGAGCCGACTCCATTTTAGGCTGCCCAATACTCTGCGCAGATTAGTGAAATTAAAGCTTGTCCATCCCGACGCACAACGCTAGCTTTGCAGCCTCGTCCCTTCCCTCTCATCTCCTTTGGTTTTTCCACGCGCACTACGGTGTGGCAGAGAGGCAGCAGCTTGTCTCCGGGGCAAACATGGCCATGGCCAAAAGCACCAAAAAGCAGCGCAGAAGTCACGAAAGTGCCACCCCTTGTTGCGCAGCTCCGCAGGGGCCCAAACCAAAAGGCAAAAAACACATGAAAACAAGCGATTAAGAACACAAAAGGAGGACACACAAAAGTGCAGAGCTCCTGCAACTAGCAGCCACTTAAGTGTTGCCTTCTTGAAAAATTATTTTAAAAAATGCACTGGTATAGCATATTATTTTAAATTAAATGACACAAATTAAACATTTTGAAAACAGAGAACTATACAATATTTTTGGGAAGAGTTAAAGAGTAATCAAGTATTTCAATGGGTGCCATTTAATGGTTTATTATAGGGAATTTTTCAAGTGAGAAAAGTCAAATAGTGCAAACCAAAATTTGTCTACTGGGTTGAATACATTTTACATTCTGCTACATAAAAATAAAAAAAACTCTTAAAATATACATTTAAAGAGTTCTGTGCCCTATTCTGCAAAAAAAAAAAAAATTAACAATTATCTTATTAACAATGGTCCGTGTGAGCTCAAGTGAGCCGAACCGCGCTATAGTTCATTTGGACCCATCTCAAGAGGTCTCAGCCCGCTTGTTGGGTGAAAATCAGTGTTCCTGCTTGACCAAACGAATCGTTTGAGCAGAGCAAACAAAGCACAGAGTCAAATAGATGCAAATAATTGTTCCCAAAACTGCATGAGTCAAGCTTAGTAAATATAAAAACTTTATATACAAAACCCAAAACCAGTGAAGTTGGCACGTTGTGTAAATCGTAAATAAAAACAGAATACAATGATTTGCAAATCCTTTTCAACTTCTATTCAACTTAGACTGCAAAGACAAGATATTTAATGTTCGAACTGAGAAACTTAAATTTTTTTTGCAAATAATCATTAATTTAGAATTTAATGAGAGCAACACATTGCAAAAAAGTTGGCAAAGGGGCATTTTTACCACTGTGTTGCATGGCCTTTCCTTTTAACAACACTCAGTAAACGTTTGGGAACTGAGGAAACCAATTTTTGAAGCTTTTCAGGTGGAATTATTTACCATTCTTGCTTGATGTACAGCTTAAGTTGTTCAACAGTCCGGGGTCTCCGTTGTGGTATTTTAGGCTTCATATTGCGCCACACATTTTCAATGGGAGACAGGTGTGGACTTCAGGCAAGCCAGTCTAGCACCCGCACTCTTTTACTACAAAGCCACGCTGTTGTAACAGATGCAGAATGTGGCTTGTCATTGTCTTGCTGAAATAAGCAGGGGCGTCCATGAATAAGACGTTGCTTGGATGGCAAAATATGTTGCTCCAAAACCTGTATGTACCTTTCAGCATCAATGGTGCCTTCACAGATGTGTAAGTTACCCATGCTGTGGGCACTAATACACCCCCATACCATCACACATGCTGGCTTTTGAACTTTGCGCCTATATGGTTATTTTCCTCTTTGGTCCGGAGGACACGACGTCCACAGTTTTCATAAACAATTTCAAATGTGGACTTGTCAAGCCAAAGAACACTTTTACACTTTGCATCAGTCCATCTTACTTAGATGAGCTAGGGCCCAGCGAAGCCGGCAGTGTTTCTGGGTGTTGTTGCGTAGTAGACTTTTAACTTGCACTTACAGATGTAGCGACAAACTGTAGTTACTGACAGTGATTTTTTGAAGTGTGGTGATATCCTTTACACACTGTATATATATATATATATTAGAGATGCGCGGATAGGCAATTATTTCATCCGCAACCGCATCAGAAAGTCGTCACCCATCCGCCATCCACCCGTTTCTAACATTTAATCAAACCCGCACCCGCCCGCCATCCGCCACTCGCCCGTTGTTATATATCTAATATAGACGATGCAAGGCATTAGTGAGGTTATAAAGCTTTTGCCTGTTAAAGAAAGGAGACTGATCCAATGTAGCACAGACATTCAATGCGTGCCACGCTGTCACGGCCCAGACGCACACCAGTGCGCAATCATATGGGAGCCGCGCTGAGCGCACCTCCAAGCGCGTGGAGGTGCGATGTCCCTCGCACCCGCGGCGGCTCCACCCGGGCTCGCGCCCGAGGCGGCTCCACCCGGGCTCGCGCCCGAGGCTTCAGCACGCACCGCGGCGGCCATCCTACTCGTCGCGGCCTAGCCCTCGCGGCTCTCGCTGCCGGCGACGGCCGGGTATGGGCCCGACGCTCCAGCGCCATCCATTTTCAGGGCTAGTTGATTCGGCAGGTGGGTTGTTACACACTCCTTAGCGGGTTCCGACTTCCATGGCCACCGTCCTGCTGTCTATATCAACCAGGGTGAGCCCCACCCCTTTCGTGAGCGCACTGCGCGCGGAGTGACCCCTGTTACGCGCCCCCGGCAACAGGGGTGGCGGGCAGGTAAGCTGCGCGGGCGGAGCGCGCGGAGTGACCCCTGTTACGCGCCCCCGGCAACAGGGGTGGCGGGCAGGTAAGCTGCGCGGGCGGAGCGCGCAGAGTGACCCCTGTTACGAGCCCCCGGCCACGGGGGTGGCGGGCAGGTAAGCTGCTTACCTGCTGCGCGTGACGCCGGCCGCGGCGAAGGC
Source organism: Nerophis lumbriciformis (assembly GCF_033978685.3). Lineage (NCBI taxonomy): Eukaryota > Metazoa > Chordata > Actinopteri > Syngnathiformes > Syngnathidae > Nerophis > Nerophis lumbriciformis. The sequence goes on along the minus strand of NC_084559.2, from coordinate 30,003,694 downwards.
GGACGAGGCGGGGTGTCGGTGCGGTGGGCGCGGTGGTGACCCTGGACGTGCGTCGGGCCCTTCTCGCGGATCACCTCAGCTACGGCTCCCGGTGGAGCCCTCTCGGGGGAAGGGGCCTCGGCCTCGGTCCCGGACCCCGGCGAGGCGTCCCTTCTCCGCTCCGTAAAAGTGTCCATCTCTTTTTTTTTTCTTCTTCTGTTGTGGCATATGCAGCAGGTGCCTGCTCGTTTTTCGTATGTGGGTAACAACATTTAACTATGTATATATATTTCCGAATTGGTTTAACTGCCACCCGCCTGAATCTATTTAAAATCTAATTTTTTTTTATTTCAACCGCCCGACCCGACCCGCGGATAAAATCTAATTTTTTTTTATTTCAACCGCCCGATCCGCGGATCATCCGCGGATCATCCGCGGATCATCCGCGGACTCCGCGGTTGTGTCCACAAACCGCGCATCTCTAATATATATATATATATATATATATATATATATATATATATATATATTATATTATATTATATATATATATGCACCTGTAGGTGTTCATGTATCTTGTAAAGAAATGCATTATTATCATATTACAACAACTCTGCTGGTAAGCTTCTCTTTACTTCCTGCCTACAGGTGTGCGACTGATTACAGCCTGCAATACTTTAATACATGGCTTTTTAAATCCAAGTATCCCTCTAAGACGGCAGCCTGTGTGTGTGTGTGTGTGTGTGTGTGTGTGTGTGTATGTCAGGGAGGAGGTGTGTTTTTTTTGCGTGTGTGTGGGGGGGTCGAGTGTGGATCAGTGGCTACTAAAGCAAACAATGGCGGCTCGTGTGCCGCTCATCCTCTGCAGCATTCCCCTGCTCCCATGGGACACCCACGGCCACTCTGCGTGGATGGCACTGTGTCCAGAAGTCGGGGTGTGGGTGTGTGCGTGTGTGTGTGTGTGCTTGTTGGAGACGGCAGCTGGCTCCCGTCCCTCGCCTCCAACAGCAGAACTAATGCGAGCCACCATCCCTCTCCCATTGATCACCATCATTTTTTGGGGCTTTTACTGTTTGTTTACATTCCGGGACAAAGATGCACTTTCCTCAGTGAGCATGCTCAGTCGATCATGCCGCAAAGTTGTTGACTCATCTGTAACTGATCCAACAGTGATTCAGTTTCATTCATCATGTTTCATTAACCCTTCAAAGTGTGCTTTGTTTTTAAGCTGTTTTGGCTGTGTTGAATAAACACGGTAAGCCTAATATTAGCCTAAAATAGTGTAAAAAAATGTGTTATATTGGAAACCATTAAAATTGCCATATTTATCTTCACACAAATTAAAGCAACCGTTTTTAATTTGGCCATCAAGTTTTTAGATTTGTCTACGGTTTCCCATTCAAAGCATGCAGCAAAGGTTTTCACTTTTTCCTGTCCTCTGCACAAGGGCCTTGCAGTGGTTTATGGCATTTTTCACTTTAAATTATTGTGCTACAATTAGGGGTATCCGATAATAGTAATTGTCCAACTCTTTAATTACCGATACCAATATCAACCGATACCGATATCAACTGATATATGCAGTCATGGAATTAACACATTATTAAGACTAATTTGGACAACCGGGTATGGTGAAGATAAGGTACTTTTTAAAAAAATTTATAAAATAAGATAAATAAATTAAAAACATTTTCTTGAATAAAAAAGAAAGTAAAACAATATAAAAACAGTTATATATAAACTAGTAATTAATGAAAATTAGTAAAATTAACGGTTAAAGGTTAGTACTATTAGTGGACCAGCAGCACACACAATCATGTGTGCTTACGGACTGTATCCCTTGCAGACTGTATTGATATATATTGATATATAATGTAGGAACCAGAATATTAATAACAGAAAGAAACAACCCTTTTGTGTGAATGAGTGTAAATGGGGGAGAGGGGGGGTTTGGGTTGGTGCACTAATTGTAAGTGTATCTTGTTTTTTTTTGTTAATAAAAAAAACAAAAAAAAAAACGATACCGATAATAAAAAAAACGATACTGATAATTTCCGATATTACATTTTAACGCATTTATCGGCATCTCTAGCTACAATCTATGTTGAATGCTTTTAATTGATCACGCACTGTTATGTAAAAAATAATGTTATATGTGGACCGTGCAGGCCTGAGAAAATAAATCGCTAATAAAAAATCTACATTCAATACGTTTAATGCTTTGCTTTGGCCTCCTGCAGGTCAATTCCGATTTTATTTTGCCCATATGCAACCTGTATCAGATATTTTCATGTCAGTGTGAACACTGCAATTCCGATTTTTTCTCATTGGACCCAGGCCTCTTTCGTATGTGGAAATAAATCGGATATGTATGTGATGCGTCCTCAATGTGAATGTTACTGCAATGCGTACGCATTCAAAAAGCGATAAACGTCATAATTATTCACCAAAATAGACGGTTATAAAATGAATAGTTAACAACAGAACAGAAAATAGGAGCAAAGTGTTTTAGGAACTCTCTTGAACCTTCCATCACTCACTGCTCTTCAAGCAAACATCGAAGCAAATTATCTCGTAAAACTGTGAGAGCCAAAATACTTGTACTTTTCCTTCTTAATCTTCCACACACAATAATTGGTAAATGCTGACTTTGATTGCACAAAAATCCTTGAATTTGCCATAAATGCACCGGCGAGAGCTGAGGCCATTTTTATTTCCGTAAACACTGCAGCGTGCGCGACGTCATGTCCGCGGGCAGGTCATATTGCATTCACATTAGAAATCACCTTTTTTTGTTTATATTAAAAAGATCGGATTTGACAAAAAATCTAAATTGGACATCTGACTCGAATGCACTTTTCCTTTTTGGATATCTGTGTTTGTGGCCACAACATTAGGTACACCAACACGAGCCAATGAAATTAATAAGTGCTGCATTTTTGTTGACAAACATAAAATAAAGACAAATTGATCAATACTATTTACGATTTTTTGTTGAATTGTCTTTTTTTTTGTGTGTACATAGCAAGCACTATTTTAATTGATATCTGATTTACCTTATTTTGTATAAATATGGGAAAATCATTGAAAAAGTACTAACCGTGTTACAGAAAAGGTCAGTTAGAATAATACACAATTTCAATTATAAGGAACACTCAAATCCTGTATGTATTAAATCAAAAATGTTGAAAGTCAATGAATTGTTGCAATCTCAAACAGTTAAATTATGTACCAAGCAAAGTATAACATGCTATCCAAAAAATAAAAATAAATATACTTTAGGGAAAAATGTAATTTAAAACATTTGTATGCACTAGCTGAAATTTTGAGTTAATAAAGAAATTAAGTCAAAGTACTAATATGATCCAGTTTAAGAAACTGTTCAAACTCAAAGTGTTTACAAAATAGGAGGAAGAATCCTGATAAACATCTTAAAACATTCTAGTAAATGAGACAATCTATTACATATTCAGCAAATTATGTAAATTACCACTTTTTTAATTATCTCTGCATTTGAACTTTATTGGTTCATTTATTGACAGATTGACAACAATGCTCTGCTTCTTCTTTCTACTTTTGTTGCACCATATTGTATATACCCTGCGACCCTGAAGAGGACAAGCGGTAGAAAATGGATGGATGGATATTGTAATTACCCTAACCATAACAATCTAATTACATTGTTTGACATTTTTCCAACATTTTTGGCGGTGTCCTAACCTTTTCCACTGAAGGCCAGAGAGAAATATGAGAGGATGCTGCTTAGATTAGTTTTATGTACTTATTTTTTGTAAATAAAAAAAAAACAATAAAAATAAAAGGCTAAAAACAGTTAATTATACATCTTAAAACTAGTTTGTCGTTAGTGGCTATTAACATTTCAACCTTTTCCCTTTCCTCTGTGTCTTTCTTTTTGCTCCTTTCCGCCCCATATTTGCAGATTTTTTTGTTTTTTTGTTTTGTTTAAGTTATTTTCTACAATTAAACAACAAACCACAGTGCAAAAATGGCCCCCTAGCCACACGTTGGACTTCCCTGCCTAATTATGTGCCTGATTCGATGATACTTTGATATACTTAAGTCCAATAATTAATTTAAAAACGGTGCTGCTGCAATGTTCAGAACGAAGGAAGTGAGTGACATAACGTTCTACCATCGAATCAATACAAAATGTTTTACAATATAATTAAGACATTTAAGACAACCTCTACTCTCAAAACTGCCATTTTTCCAATATTATTATAACAACAATGATGACGATTGTATATTGTATTATTATTGTATTGTATTGTATGTAATTGTGCATATGACAACTGAAAATTTTCATCCAAACTATTTGATTTTAATTTGAATTATGATTGTTTCATGAGGATTTTTTCAGATTTTAATGTTATAATTATTTAATTTCATTACTATTTTTATGATTAAATATTATTTTTATTTTTGCCTTCTTGTTATTTTCTGTACGGCGCTTGGAATTGCTTTGTGTACAAATTGTGCACCCCAAAAAAACTTGCCTTGCCTATTTCTTATTATTTAAGAGAGAATGCATATCAGTGTGTGTATTAAGCTTTGAATACAGCAGGTTATGTATGATTGTTGGGGATGCAATAGGATACGAGTAAGAGTAAATGTACAGCACATACTTTGAAGGCTCAAATCCACAGGTGGAGGGCCACAACTTCTTTCCAGTTACTTTGTGTACCAGCACCATCTTCTGGTCAATTTATGAACACATGTCTCACAGGTTAGGTGAGCCTGACAGAAATAAAATCAATAATCAAAATAAGAGCATCCATTAGAATAACTAAGCTGACATTTCACCCCAGCTGTCAAAAAGAACAAGGTTTTGTGACATAATGATGGAGAAATACACAGAGTGCTGAATAAAAACAGGTAAAATGATTTGAAAGGGGCTGAGTTACAGTACAAGTTCCATTAAAGATACACTAAAGGGTGAGGGTCAAAGGTCATGTGTTTTGCATGCAGTCAAAACAATATGGAATGGCAATTTAATCCATTCAGTGATTAACCCTTTAAAGCCTAAACCACTATATAATTGACAATTCCAATTATTTGAAACTGGAGCTTTTATTGGTCTTTCTGAACATTTTATATATTTTTTTTTAAATATCCATACATTTATTTTGGCCAACACAGATAGACACTAGGGTCAATTTAGCATTGCTAATCAGCCTATCCCCAGGTGCGTGTCTTTGGAGGTGGGAGGAGGCCGCAGTACCCGAAAAGAACCCACACAGTCACGGGGAGAACATGCAAACTCCACACAGAAAGACTCTGAGCCCGGAAATCTAACCCAGGACCTTCTCGCTGTGAGGCACAAGCGCTAACCACCTCCACCGCGCTGCCCCAATTTCCATGTATGATTTGCAATTTGTATCATATTTGAGATTACAAAATATCATACAAAGCAAAAGATAAATAAACCGAAATATCTTTCTTGTTAGTTCTAAACATAAAAAGCACTTTATTAAATGGTGGAATGGATTTAGTAAAGAAATCAAACAATGTACTAATATGATCCACTTCAAGAAACTATTCAAACATAAAGTGTTTACAAAGTACAAAGAAGAACCATGATAAACATTCTGAATTTATTTCATCCATCCATTCATTTTCAAGATAATCTTACTCATCTCACCGTATTAAATATAATTTACTTCCCCTAATTATTATTTATTTATTTATTTTTATTGTTATTACTTATGGAGTATATTGTGAATAAATTGAGAACAGGAAGTGAACAAAAGTTTTAGCAACTGCTATGTGAAGGAAAAGGGGTAGGATTAAATCAACTCTACTTCTTCCTACTCCTTTTCGAACATGTTGAATAGAGAAACTGGAAATGGTGATGTACCATGTTGTATGCATGCATGTTCCTAATAAACTCAAACTCAACTCAACATCGTCATCTTGCCCGAGCTGCTCCAGATCACTTGAATTCACATTCTTCATCATTATCATCTTCAATGTTGTAATTATTTGTCATCTAAAAAAAAAAAAAAAAATAAAGTAAAAAAAGCCAACTTTATTTTATTTTGATTTTATTTTTGAAAAAATGTTCTCTCTTATAAAAATTAGAAATTAATCATTTATTATTGCAACACACATCGGGTAATCACAACAAAATACAGCAAATTTGATTTGTATATTTTACCTTTAAATATACCACATTGTGTTTTGATTGATTGATTGATTGAAACTTTTTATTAGTAGATTGCACAGTACAGTACATATTCCGTACAATTGACCACTTAAATGGTAACACCCGAATAAGTTTTACAACTTGTTTAAGTCAAGGTCCACGTTAATCAATTCATGGTAATGTAATGTAAACATATTTGTTTATTTGAAAAATCTAGACTATGTTGCTCAATGGTATTTATAATGCATGTAATGCAATAAAATGCCAATGACTAATTTAGAGTTAAACTTAGACTTCCTTTATTGTCATTAAAATTTGAATTTTGCAGTAAAGATAAGAACGAAATATCGTTGCATTAGCTCGTTGTAGTGCAGGATAAAAGAGCAATAAGGTGCAGATATAAATAGATTTACTGTACAGATAAATATATTGCACTTGTGCATAGGCATCCACGTTTACGGATGTATTTTATATTGTCTTTATATTCCAGCGAGTTAATTCGTTTTTGAGTGGAATTGAGTGAATTATTATGATGCGTTCAAGAGTCTCGTGGTCTGAGGGAAGACTCTTGAACGCATCATGATAATCACATTACCTAACTGCCATTTCAAATTTGATACAGACAATATTAACAGTTGTACCATTAAATATTATTATTATTAAGTATTTTCAAATTGTATTAACGTGTTAACTGTTTAAAAAATAATGTTTTTCTTACCTCGTCTCTTTCAAATTTGGCAGTTTCTCTTCAAAAATCAGGTGTCTTGTTTCTTCTTTGTGAATCAGGTGTCTTGTTTCTTCTTTGTTCAGCCCTCTAAAAAGCCAATTACTGCCCTCTCGTGGAGGATGCGTTTAATTCATGTTTTTCAGATGTCAGGCTTGATTAGAAAACAACAAATTACACTGAAGATGTAGACTTGTAAAGGGCTCAAAAAAAAATAAGTTCAGTTCAGTTCAGTTCAGTTTCAGTTTATTTCGAACATGTGTAACTGCTGTGTACCCGTCCCGCCAAGAACCCACAAACAGGCTGGATTGGATGATATGGTTCTTTACTGGTAGCTGCAATGAGTGATCAGAACGCACATACACACAATATGTGGTTAGCACCTCTGCTGATTTCGATGTCATTAGCAGAGAACAGGAAGTCTGCCCAAGTACATAACATTTTCATATTTTTACAATTACATGAAATACAATTACAGATGTGACTTATACAATGGCTTTTAACAGTATACTTTTTAACGTGTGTGATCGTATAGTGGTTTTAACTTGCTTTTATCTTTACTGGTATTACAATTAATTCAATACAACATATTCTTTACTTGTTTTTTAACCAACATCATCCTTTTTTATATATTTATGAAATAGAAAATAGAAAAATACAAAGTACAATACAAGACATGACACAAATAATTAAATGGACTTTTAGCACTCTCTGGTGGTGACTAGCGAATATGACAGACCACGTTGTTCGCATGTTAAAATGGCGAACAATACAAATTTAAATATGAACGTCTTGACACGTAAAACGCACATAGTGCAACAATTATTACCTGCAATGAGTGATCAGAACGCACATACACACAATATGTGGTTAGCACCTCTGCTGATTTCGATGTCTACAGGGGGAAAATAATATCGACTTCAGTGCAAAATAGTAATACATCTGACGTGAGCAACAACCAATTCAAAACGAAAATTCCACAACATAGCATTTCAACTGCTGTTAAATAACTGTATCTTACAATAAATCTCACGTTAGCTTTAGTGTAATATATAATATTTTGCGGAGCAATATCAGAACGTGGCTTACCATTAGCAGAGGACAGGAAGTCTGCCAATAAGCTTCCGGTTTGCGGTCATATTTACAGACTTTCAGGTACCAGCAGGTGACGCAATTGGACCTCTCATTGCATAACAAACAATATACATATTTTAGCAGGAATTTCACTCAAATAATCAAAGTATTTCTTATAGCCGTTACATATGCATACAATACAATCACATATTTCCAGTTGTTTCATTACAGCACGTCCGAAAAGGAGTAGGAAGAAGCTGAGCCTATTTAATCCTACTCCCTTTCATACCATAGCAATTGTATCGTATTTCCTTGTTTTCTGTAACAGAACAGTGAACGAATAAATAATAAATAAATAATATACCACAGTAAGTAAACAAATATTAAACACATAAATAATCGTTGTCTCAATTAAAAAAAAAACAAAAAAAACAAGGGTTCAAGATCCATCCATCCATCCATCCATTTTCTACCGCTTATTCCGTTTGGGGTCGCGGGGGCGCTGGAGCCTATCTCAGCTACAATCGGGCGGAAGGCGGGGTACACCCTGGACAAGTCGCCACCTCATCGCAGGGCCAACACAATGTTCATCATAATTATTGTTCTTAATCCATTCCATAATGCTAAAGGTTGTAAGTGTTGTTTGATTGATTGAATGATTGAGACTTCTATTAGTAGGTTGCACAGTGAAGTACATATTCCGTACAATTGACCACTAAATGGTAACACCCGAATAAGTTTTTCAACTTATTTAAGTCGGGGTCCACTTAAATTGATTCATGATACAGATATATACTATCATATATACTATCATCATAATACAGTCATCACACAAGATAATCATCAGGGTGTATACATTGAATTATTTACATTATTTACAATTCGGGGGGGTGGGGGGGGGGGGGGGTGGTAGGTTTGGGTGTTATCATCAGTCATCAACAATTGAGAACAGAGCAATGGATATTGGAACAGTGTAGGTCTGACTTGGCAGGATATGTACAGCAAGTAGTGGACATAGAGAGAGAGAGAGAGAGAGAGAGAGAGAGAGAGAGAGAGAGAGAGAGAGAGAGAGAGAGAGAGAGAGAGAGAGAGAGAGAGAGAGAGAGATCAGAAGGCATAAGAAAAGTATCTACATTTGATTGTTTACATTTGATTATTAACAATCTGGGGAGGGTGTTAGTTTGGGGTTGAAGTTGCCTGGAGGTGTACTTTTATTGCGGTTTTGAAGGAGGGTAGAGATGTCCTTTCTTTTATACCTGTTGGGAGTGCATTCCACATTTATGTGGCATAGAAAGAGAATGAGTTAAGACCTTTGTTAGATCGGAATCTGGGTTTAACGTGGTTAGTGGAGCTCCCCCTGGTGTTGTGGTTATGGCGGTCATTTACGTTAAGGAAGTAGTTTGACATGTACTTCGGTATTAGGGAGGTGTAGCGGATTTTATAGACTAGGCTCAGTGCAAGTTGTTTTACTCTGTCCTCCACTCTGAGCCAGCCCACTTTGGAGAAGTGGGTAGGAGTGAGGTGGGATCTGGAGTGGAGGTCTAGAAGTAATCTGACTAGCTTGTTCTGGGATGTTTGGAGTTTAGATTTGAGGGTTTTGGAGGTGCTAGGGTACCAGGAGGTGCATGCGTAATCGAAAAAGGGTTGAACGAGAGTTCCCGCTAGAATCCTCATGGTGCTTTTGTTGACCAGAGAGGAGATTCTATAGAGAAATCTCGTTTGTTGGTTGACCTTTTTGATTACCTTGGTTGCCATTTTATCACAGGAAAGATTAGCCTCTAGAATGGAACCTAGGTGGGTGACCTCATCCTTCCTGGTGATAACATTGTCACCCACTTTTATAGTGAAGTCATTGACTTTCTTAAGGTTGATGTGGGACCCAAACAGGATGGATTCCGTTTTACCCAAGTGTATGGATAGCTTGTTGTCAGCGAGCCAGGTGCAAGTTCTACAGAGTTCAGCACTGAGGATTTTCTCCACCTGTGACTTGTCCTTGTCTGATACCAGCAGGGCCGAGTCATACGCAAACAAAAACAATTCACAGTCGTATGCCGATGACAAGACGTTTATGTATACTAGGAACAGTAAAGGCCCCAATATACTGCCTTGGGGGACTCCACAGCTCACTGAGAGGGGGGGGGGGGGGACACGGTGCCGTTCACCTCTACCACCTGTTCCCTCCCCTCCAAGTAAGATTGCATCCAGCTCGATGAGGTTTTGTCAAATCTGATTGCTCTGAGCTTATCCAACAGTATAGCGTGGTCAACGGTGTCAAAGGCCTTCTGAAAATCCAGCATGACCATGCCGCAGTATTTGCCCGCGTCCACCTCATGTTTGATGTGGTCGGTCAGATAGAGAAGGCATGTGTCAGTGGAGTGGTTAGTTCTAAAGCCGGATTGGAATTTGTACATGAGTTTATTGGTGGCAAGGTAACCATCGACCTGTTCATAAACTATTTTTTCCATTACTTTCGAAATGGAACTGAGAATAGAAACAGGTCGGTAGTTGCCAGGTTCTAATTTGCTTCCTTTTTTAAAGAGTGGAGTTACTCTTGCTATCTTAAAATCTTTTGGTACTTGGCCTTGTGAAATTGAGAGGTTTATTATGTGCGTGATGATTGGGGCAATGATGGAGGCAGAGTCCCTGAGGAATCTGGAGGGGATATTGTCAAGGCCGGTGGCCTTGTTTGGGTGGAGCGCGCTCAATTTTTTAAGCACCTCATCAGCTGTGACCATTTCTAATTTGAAATCATTGTTGGATACTCCTAGCTTTCTGTAGAAGGCTTTAATGTGTTCTACACCAAAGTGACCAGAGTGGTGGGACAGCTTGTTGACAAGAGTTGCGGCTATGCTGGTGAAAAAGGCGTTAAGTCTGCTTGCTACCTCCATTTTGTCTGTAATGAGGGAGTCACCCTCCTTGATGCTGATGTTGGTGAGTCTGGTTTTAAGTTTTTGTCTGCAACCGGGAAGCTGGTTGTTGAGAATTTTCCAGAGCTCACGTGGCTTATTTGTGTTTTCCTCTATTTTGTCGTTAATGTAATTTTTTTTAAGGATTTAGTCAGGTTAGTTGACTTATTTCTTAATTTATTGCATTGCTTTTTGAGAGTTGAAAGGAGTGATTTGAGGTTGTTATTATTGGGTTGTTTATCTACTTCTGTTTTACACTTTTGGTATTCGGAGTATTTTCTGTCTCTGTCTTTTATGGCAGCTAGTAGGTCCGGATTCATCCATGGTTCAGAGCGGGCTTTGATCCTGACTGTTTTCACGGGAGCCATGTCATTTAGTATCTTTAGGAACGCTGTTTTGAAGCGATCCCAAGCAACATCGACCAGGTTGCTCGCGAGCACAGGGGACCAGTCCCACTCATCCAATTTTGAATTGAAATTATCACTGGAGTATTTTTTAAGGGATCTGGATTGGGCTGTTATGTGGCCATTGGCTTTGGGTTTAGCTATTTTGCGGGTGCAGAAGGTTAGATAGTGGTCGCTAAGACCACAGATCATGACCCCACTATTTTTTATTTTAGGCTGGTCTGAAGTGAGAATGAGATCTATGCAGTCACGTGCGGTGAGGTTCATGGCTGGTGAGGCACTGACTTCATCACAGTCAGATTTACAAACATATGAACCCTAAAGAGTATCTTATTCACCATTTGTTTGGCAGCAGTTAACGGGTTATGTTTAAAAGCTCATACCAGCATTCTTCCCTGCTTGGCACTCAGCATCAAGGGTTGGAATTGGGGGTTAAATCACCAAAAATGATTCCCGAGTGCGGCGCCGCTGCTGCCCTCTGCTCCCCTCACCTCCCATGTGGGTGATCATGGGATGGGTCAAATGCAGAGGACAAATTTCACCACACCTAGTGTGCGTGTGACAATCATTGGTACTTTAACATAAGTTTAACTTTACACATACAAACTGTAGCACAAAAAAAAGCACATTTAATTAAAAAAACGTTATTATGGTCTTACCTTTACTTATAAGTGCGGGAACAGTGGTGTTCGTGTTGGAGGAGTTGTGAATGAATGAAATATGAAATCAGTGCTGCAGTCTGCAGGTGTACCTAATGTTGTGTCCCTGCAGTCGTTCACGGCTCCTCCGGCGCAAGCATTGTTGTTTTTGCACTTTTTGGCTTCTTGTTAAGTGACTTTTTTTGGGTGGATTCGGTCTTGCACGTGGAGGGTTTGGGTGTGGGCTTTGGTTGGTGTGGCGCTCCCGTCGGGCGTGCATTCTGCGGCGGGGGTGCATTAACCGACACCATGAGGCGGGATTACTGCGAGCCTCACACAGTGCATCTTTGCAGCAGTTTTATGATTGCTCAGCACAAGAAATACTTTACACACATACAGTTGTTGACAAAATACACTGTACATTATATACCTCAGCTAACTAAACTATGGAAATGTATAATATAATTCATATAGCAATACTGTCTCACTGCACAGCAGGCCAGCAGTTAGCCGAGTCCGTAATCCATGTTGAGGCACAACTGAGTGACGTGCCTCAACTGGCTGCTGATCACCTCACCGTCTCTTCTCAGTATTTGAACGGCAAATGTGAAAATTCAGCGATTTTGAATAAAAATAATCTAAAACTGGTGAAGTTAAATGGAAAATAACTTTATAGTATAATTACTGAATACATATAACAATTTAATTAATTTTTTTTCTTTTTACATTTTTTTTCTTTCCATGATGGCAGGTGAGGCCCTGCCTCCAGTGACCGCACGTCACTGGATTTATGGTTGATTGGGTGGAATCACACACCCTTGTAGGTAGTGTTATTAGCTGGGAAAGACCGTGTAGATTACAAAACTTGCTGTAGGATATGAAGACAGGCGCCTCTCTGCGTTGAATATCTGTGTTCAGATCTCCAGTTATAATTTTCTCCATGTTGTCTGCCCCAGCCAAGCACTCCTCCAAAGCCCCATAGAAATCACTCTGATTAGGGGGTCTGTAAACAGTCCCTATCAGTACCGGCTTAGCGTATGTGCATACACATGTTTTAAATTAGATTAAGTTTCGCATTATCGGGTTTAATTTGCATACTTGCGCCACTGTGCTGCTCAATAAAAAGTTAGGGCTATTCGACTAAATTGTAGACAGTTCTTACTTTAAGAGCCAACGTACTCTGCAGTGGACAACATTTGGTCTATTTCTTTTGTCAGAGTTACACATGGGAGAAAAACAAAGACCCCATATTATGCGCAACACTGCAGAGGTTCTTAGGAGGTTAAAATGTCAAATGCAAGATCCTCAAAAGTTTTACTTCAACAAATGATGTGTCATAAATTAAAACCCAAGCAATATGTTTACACTGGTCCAAGATCCTCAATACAACAGGAGCGCTATGCTGTTTTTAATCACCCACTCCAAAAGCGCTATATAGTCAAAGATCATCTTGACAGTGCTCTAGTGCAGTATTTTTCAACCTTTTCTGAGCCAAGGCACATTTTATTCATTGAAAAAATCCAGAGGCACAAAACCAGCAGAAATCATTGAAAAATGAAACTCAGCAGCCGATATTGTGCTGGTGGGGTGACTCAGATACATCCAACCAGGCAGCAACCTCCATCCCGGCCGCCACCACCAGTTCGTCTGCATGCCAAGCCGCAAACCCCAGCTAGGTCAGCGCCTGTCCCCGCTCCTCGGCTAGCTCCTGTCCCCGCTCCTCGGGTAGCTCATGTCCCCGCTCCTCGGCTAGCTCCTGTCCCCGCTCCTCGGCTAGCTCCTGTCCCCGCACCACGCCAAGCTTCGCCGCCTGTACCTGCACCACGCCAAGCTTCGCCGCCTGTACCTGCACCACGCCAAGACCCGCCACCTGTACCTGCACCACACCAAGACCTGCCGCCTGTATCTGCACTACGCCAAGACCCGCCGCCTGTACCTGCACTACGGCAAGACCCGCCGCCTGTACCTGCACTACGCCAATACCCAAGCCAAGACCCAAGCCAAGACTTGTCTGCTGCCGCGTCCACGCCTGCCACATCTGCTGCCGCGTCCAAGCCTGCCAAGACGGCGCCGATGCGCCCACCACTCCGTCGACCACTGGTGTGGCCGCTCCCTGGTCGTCCGCCTCACCAAGTGCGCCCACCTCCTAGTCGGCCACGAATGTGGCCATTCCCTGGGCGCCCGCCTCGCCTGCTGCAGCGGCGTTCCACTCGCCGCCGCCACTTGACCTTGCCTTTGGTTGTGCTCCTGTGAGTTTGTTTTGGTTGTCATGGTCACTCATTGTGTTCACCTGTCTCTAATTAGTGCTCGGCCGCTCACCTGCTTCCCGAGCGCTAATCAGAGGCATTATTTAAGTTGCCTTTGCCAGTCACTCGTTCTGCCTTCGTTGTCTTGTTGTCACACCGGCTTATATCTGATTCTGACCAAGTAAGTTTCCATGTCCATGCCCTAGTTTCTGTTAAAGAGTAACTTTTTGTGTTTTAGGCACGATTGCCTTTTTTTTCTTGTTTTGTTTGCGTTTGTGGTAGTTTGGATTATTTATGTTAATAAATCCAAGGATTATTTATGTTAATAAATCCAAGCCTACCTTCACGCTGTCGTCCGGAGCCGTCTTTTGCGATGGAAGAACAACCCCGCAGCAAGCTGCGACCCCCATGTGACATGGAAAGGATAATGCAGGTATAAAGTAGACAAAAAATGTACTGTAGTAGCAATATAAAATATAACATATATCTAATATTTACATATTATATATACAGTATATGATATATAGTGATATATTATATTATATTATATTTTTATATAATATATACAATATATAACAATTACCATGTACATATCTTACTGAAAGATCAATAAAAATCTTTGTCACTGTAAGTGGCACACCATGAAGCGTGCTTGATTATGTGTTCTTTATTGGTATGTCTTCAATTAAATCCAACTCACAAGAAATCAGGAAACGTTTGCTTTTATTCAAGAAGCTCCAATAGTATATCTTAATGACGGTTAAATAAACAGCGTGAAGGCTGGGACAAGAAAAAGATTTAAAAAGGCAGAAATAATTACAAAAAATAAAAAGTGATAACTTCATACTATTTTTTTCCCGGAGTCTGGTATTGTAGTTTATATTTATATCGTTTACACGGCTCTTCGTTTGTGCACTCCCACATGGTCACATAATTCCTATTTTGTAACAACTTGTGATGGTGGATCAATTCTTCTCTAACTGTATTTATTGAGGTGTGCATGTTTATTTTTTCCGGACTGTACAAGAGTGCTTTGTTTTGACTACAGCTCTACTACTCAGTAAAGATCAGATGCCCTGAGAAGTAGCTGTCTCTGGTCAGACCATTGCCACCGTAGTTGGCCACAAGCCATACCTCATCTCCTACTCCCAGCGAGAGGTACGTGCTTCCACTGGCTGTGATGTAACCGTCTTGCCTGGTAGTGAATGAATGCAGGATCAACTCTCCATTGCGCAACAGGTCCACACTGGCCGCGTGGTCATAGATGGTACAGTGGAATTGGAATTCGTACACCCCGGCATATGGGCATGTAAATTTGCCACTGTTGGTGTCATAGCTGTTCTGTCCATTGTAGATGGTCTCGCGGAATGGTATTGGCACACCAGGACTGGGGTAGTTGTTGCCTAGTCTCACAGAGTAGGCCACATGATAGCTGGAGGATCTGGAGGATCCGGAGGGGCTTGAGGGGCCAGGTGGTCCTGAAAAAAATGTATATATAAATACCATTTGGCCTTAGAAAGTTCAGATCTTTGCCACTGTGATATCAGTGGTATTGTTATGTCTGACTCACCCTGTGGCCCTGGGGGTCCAGGAGGTCCAGGAGGTCCAGGGTGTCCATAGGGTTTGGGGGTTTCTGAAATATATTAGGTGGAGAACCAGGAGGTTATTTCCATACCCAAGTACTAGATGTACTAGGTGTGTCCCAAAATATATTTCTCACTCCCAATACGATATTGGAACCTTGTGTATTGGCCGATATCAACAATAATCCGATATATCAGTCCGAATCATCGTACATAGTAAATCTGTCACTGTTTTAAATACCGACCATTGTTCTTTGAGTAATGTCATTTGATCAAGCCTTTTCTACCATTCCACACTACAAAATGATAAAAGTAAATAACTAGACTTTAGAATAAGCTAGAGCAGTGGTTCTTAAACCTTTTTCACCAAATACCGTCCCAGAAACCAGTTGGATCCCCAAGTACCACCACAATGACCAACATTAAAATAAAGTAGCGTAATAGGCCTAAGTATTCATTAAAAACACAGCAAAAGTTTCATTTGACAATTGTATTTAATCATTTTGGCCACTGTAACAATACACACATTTCGAACAGTAACACTGTGTTTGAGTACATAAGAAAATAAAACACCGTACTTAAATAATAAATCAAACAAGGTTATTTTGCACATAATTAAGTGGTTCTTTGGCGTACCACTAGATGAACCACAGTTGGAGAATCACTGGGCTCGCGTCTATCCTACACACTTCTATAATTTTATACTGTGGAATGATAGAATGACAATGGCAATAAAGTTACTCAGAGAACAATGGCAGGTATAAAAAAAACACTAACCATAGGACAGATGTTTGCTTTTGAAGTGGAGCATAAATTTGTTTTTGCGACACCTATTCGTCACAACAATTCACTAAATTAGACACATGACACAGTAAGGTGAATGACGCGGACACCTTTGTCACTGGATACTTTCTGAGACGCTTCTGCTTTGGAGACTTTGTATGTGTAAGTAACATGCAACTATAATTATTTGAGACTTATTTATGTTGCAGGACTTCTTGTATCTGAGTTTTAAGATGCAAGCCGATACCATCCCATTGTTTCAGTTTTTTGCTGGTATCGGGCAGATATCCAAAATCACTATCGAATTTAGACACCCAAACCAAGTATGAAACAAAAGTATTCGCACAATATATTGTGTGTTATATGAACAGATTTCAGAAAAAGTTGGATTTACCTGGTGCGGAGGGGGTAGTCATGTTTGAATCGCCTATTAAACACAACAAATAAAGATTGAAAATCAAACAAGTATTTCAAAATACTAATATTTGCAACATTGTTAGATGTTAAAATACATTTAAGAACCCCCAAAATAAGTTGGATTTAACTGGTGGGTAAGGGGTAGTAGTAGTAGTAGTTGAATAGCCTATATAAAATGTAAATTAAAGATGGGAAATTGAATTAGTATTTCAAAATACAAATATTAGCACTGTTATTGTTAGATGTAAGAATAGATTTTAGAAACCCCAAAATAGGTTGGATATACCTGGTGGGTAAGGAGTAGTAGTAGTAGTACCGGTAGTTGAATAGCCCATACAGCAGGTAAATTAAAGATGGGAAATTAAATTAGTATTTCAAAATACAAATGTTTGCACTGTTATTGTTAGATGTAAGAATATATTTTAGAATCCCCCACAAATTGTTGGATTTACCTGGTGGGTAAGGAGTCGGTTATGTAACAAAAAAGAAAGTTGATGCGGAAATTAGTATTTTATATACGTACAGTATATCATACTGGCAAAACGTAATGTAAATCATTCCAAATAATCTCATAATTTGATTACAAGTGTATGTTAGAAAAGGTAGTTCTGTGCTTTACATACCTGGTTTAGGGAAAGATCCATGTTCTATAACACATATAATGAAGAATAAGGAAGTCAGTCATTCCAAAACACAAAGCCATTAACATTAATTTCGTCCAATAGATTTCAGTGGTAGGACTCACCATCCTCCTGCCATGGAGTGAGGTCCAGTGAAGGGATGTCAGCACATTTGGTGTAACCGGAACCTCGTGGTCGGAACAGGAAGGGATTTTTTGGAACTTCAATCACACCAGTGTTGTCACAGACGATGCGGGAAAATGACGTTGCCAACAAAGCGGCTCTCTGGGCCTTGGTGAATACTCCTTCGTTCTCCCACCAAAATCTAAAAACAACTTTTGATATCAAAACTGAGTTTGTAAGAGAGAGCAGCCTAAACATTTTTCATACCTGTCTCCCTCGCGAACCTTGCTGAACTGAGTTCCAATCAGGCAGGCAAATAGGGGACCAACTCTTCCTCCGGACACAAGAGGTTCTACTATTCCTCCGAGCCATAGATCGATGTTATCAGGCGTGCCATACAGCTCTATCAGCTTCTTGGCCAAGTCGTCGTTTTTCAGCACTTTAGCCAACTCTGTCTCATTTTGAGGTTGTGACAGACCACAGAACTTACGCCATTTGTTGTATCCTGAGAAAGGGTAAAGATGAAAAACACTCTGGAGACGATGCACTGTGTGCAAAAAGAATAAATGAATACCTGGGATGCCATGGTCTCGGCCACGCTGCATATTGAGAGAGGCCAGATCAAGTGCAAACTCAAAGGAGAATTTAAACAGCATGTCTCTCAGTTCATCCGTAATGACGGCCTCCTGGACATTCAACTTAGCCGGCCGACCCAGTTGCCCCCTCAAGAGAAGGTCTATACCACCTGAAATGATTGAAGTGTGTTACGCAGGGTAGGGTAAAACAGCTACAGATGTGGCTCTACCTTCAAAAACAACCCTCCATGGTGTGTTCAAGGCTGTGTGCAGCAATGGAGAGGGGAACACCGGGTGTTCCTCGTAACTACCGTCAAGCCGGAATACGAAGGGTTGAATCATAGAGTGGCCAAAGCGAAAGGCAGCTGCTCCGAATGCATTGGAGACAGTAGGGTCCACGGTCTTATCATAGCCGGGGTAGGTGGACAACTTCTTGGATATTACTTCTGGACCGACGATGAGCTTCAAGAAGTCTCTGAATGTGATAATCTGGAAGACAACAACAATATTAATTTGCACTTGATTATTATTTATGCGGCTGAGTCTCGTTCTCACCTGTAAATATGCTCCATTGATTTTGCGTGCTTCTTGGTAGATTCTCTCTCCATTCCACTTTGGATTTAGTTGTCGCAGGGCTCGAGCCAGTCGGTTGTGCTCCCGCAAGAAGAGCGTGTGAAGTGAGGTCAAAAAAATGTTCTCATTGGTGCGTTCATCCCCTTCAAAGTTAACATGAAGTCAGATGGATTCTGTTACGATCAACACATCTGTTACTCACCTGATAGAAAGCAAAGCACTTCCTGGGCTTCGGGGTCGTTGGTGATCCGGGCTCGGGTTGCACACAAGTTGGCTCCCATAGTGGTGAAGGGCAGCAATTCTCGGCCTTTGTCAGTGAACTCTGTATTGACCTTCAGCAAACCCTCATCCGTGTCAAGGTTGCGTAGAGCCTTTGCTTTGGCATCTTCTGAGCCATACACCTGATTCGCGTCAATGTATGATGTGAGGGCGTTCAACTGTTGCCGCACGTTGGCTGCGCCAAAGATGGAGCCTGTGGGGCCAGTCCCACACGTGGTACTCGAGCGGAAGAAGGCGATGCACTCCTGGGAGCCGAAACGTGGACCATTCTTGGGAATCTGTTTAGAGGACAATGTGTGAGTTTGTGAGGATGTGTTTTTGATGTTTTCTTTTTGGAGGACAATGTTGAGACAATGACCTCGATGGGGAAGCAAGGTTCGGTGCGCTCGCAGCTCTCGTCACAGTCAATGCCGTTACTGAACGAACGGATGACCGGAGAATGAGGTGTGAGAGTCAGGTCGTGGTCCATCCACTGTCCAAAGGCGGTCAAGAGGTGAGTAAATTCCTGGTCGTTCACCACATTAGCGATTGGTGTGGTCAGAACACGATTGGACACCTCTCGGACCTGATGGAGGATATTATTTAACTCAAAATTTCACATAGATGACCTCAATCTAAGCTAAAATGAATGATGGTATACCTTAGGAAGAACGAAGCCGTTGAGCTTCTCAGGCTCAAACCCCCGAGGCACAGTGAGTCCATCCTGGTACTCAGCAGGCAGGAAGCGTGCAAAGGGAATGTTTGAGGCTCCCAATCGGGGTTTATGCCTGCAGGCAAGTGGGATTAGCTAATTAATTACGAAAAACCAAAACTTGGGACGGGGAAAACAGCCCGGAAGAGAGATATTACTTGTTGTTGCAGACGCCGGTTATGGTACGAAAGACGTCAACGTTGGGTGTTGTCCTGCAAGAGGGGTCGCGTTGTCGAGGTGCGCAGCCTGTCAGATCTGAAACGAACTCCAAATCCTCCTCAGACAGCAGATCTGACAACACACACAAATCACCAGTGATTAACAGGGTACCATTGACAGGGTCTTATTGATACTTGGTGTTGTACCCCCACTCACCGGTTGCGTTGAGCGAACGTCTCTGACGTCTTTCCGCCGATCTTTTGATAATATCCAGTGCATTGTTCATGTAATCAGAAGATCGGGCTATCTCACGGGTGACTCCCATAGGCTGCTTGAGAACGCGCAACACATCCTGAGGTCTGGCTGAGTTCCGTTTGACACGCTCAAGGCACCTGTCGGGGGCATCAACCGGTGCCATATGACAATGCAAAGTCTGAACACTTAACCAGAACATTCTAAAGACATCAACTTCAAGAGCTGAGGTATAATAGTTTAACAAACTGTTTTGTCAAATCTATGGAACAGTCGACCTCTGCACACATTCAAATAATTATTTTAAAGCTATCTTAAAACACTTTTATTTGCCAAAGAGTATACAATTTGCTTTTTGACACAGTGAAATGATGATTTTATGGAATGAAATTGTTTTTATTGACACAGAATTAGGGCCTCTCCACCCCGTACGCAGAACACACAATTTGTGGGCGTAAAGGAGCGCATATAACATGTCAATTAATGAATGACAGGGCCCTTCATAAGAACTTTCATTATAAATTGATTCCTAGCCCCTTCCTGCTTTGTAACTGAGAAGAATATAATGGCAGATTTCCCCTCGTTCTTCCAGTAGCTCCTGTGGCGCACAGCATTAGTGCTAGTTTGGCAAGGCATAAGCTACAAGTTTCAAATTCCGTTTGAGGTAGCGAGGTCTATAAATGTAATGTAATGACGTTGAAATTGTTATTTTTGCACTAAAAGAAATAACGAGGGAACAATATATTTCCCATGAATTTGTTTTAGCACAAACGATGCATGACATTTTTTTAAAGTAAAAAAGTACAAAAAATGTTTCACATTAATGGAAAAAGTGTGAACAAATAACAAATAAAATTCTGCCGAGAACCCCAAATTGCAGGTAACATTTGTTTTTAATTACTTATTTAATCACTTCTTCTTATTGTACTGCTGTTTGTTTTGAGTTTTTACTAGTTGCTCTGGTGCACAGCAATATTGTTAGGGATGATCTAGAAAAAAATAAAAAATAAAAATAAAAATAAAAATAAAAATAAAAATAAAAATAAAAATAAAAATAAAAATAAAAATAAAAATAAAATATATATATGTATATATATATTTATACGTTAGGTTAGGAAAAATTACAGAGGCTATTTCATCCTTGCAAGCTTGTTTTGCAGGTGTCCCTGCTCTTCAGGGGATTTTGAAGATGGTGTCCCTGCTCTCAGGGGATTTTGAAGAGCAAGGACACCATCTTCAAAATCCCCTGAAGAGCAGGGACACCTGCAAAACAAGCTTGTAGGGATGAAATAGCCTCTGTGTTTTTTCCTGACCTAACGTATATTCTGCTCTACCACGGTATTGTGCACTGTATAACGGATAAACCACAGAAACCGACTATATATATATATATATATATATATATATATATATATATATATATATATATATATATATATATATATATATATTTATATATATATATATATATATATATATTTATATATATATATATGTGTATATATATATATATATATATATATATATATATATATATATATATATATATATATATATAATGTATTAATGTATGTATATATTACAGACACTTCTCTGAAGATACAATGCTAGGAAAGTTAATAATAATAGTATCAAAAACATTTGAAAAGAATTACAATAAATGAGATGTATTTATTTAAAAAAATAAGCATATCAATTATTTGTCTTCGAGTTAATTTCTTTCTTCAATAGAAAAAAAAGCGTAAACTCACTCTTGTCTTGAATATTCATATGCAGAGTCCACTTTGGTGATGGCAGCGTTGACAGCTCTTTGAATTTCCTCCCTGCTCACTTGTTCTAAAAGCAAATATTATAATAATGATATATGTAAAGCATCCTGCAATGAAGATGGGGACTCGGTGCCGACCCACGTCCACAGTCATTCAACATTGCTCGGGATGAGAATACTGTAAAGCAGTGTAAAATGTACACAGTAAAATGTGTTTGTACTTACGAGCATTCACTTGCAGCCAAAGCACTGCAAGCAAGAGGCATAAATGCCGAAACATTTTGGGAAAGTCAAAGATTATATTCCACAAACTCACATAAAAATGAAAAAGATGAACATAAAAAGCGAAGAGAACCTGCCACGAAGCACTAATGCGTGCAAGTGTGGAGCGCAGGTGTCCCTCGGCGCTTTATAAAGGAGAGTCACTGGAAACACTTAACGTCACCAAGAATTTGGAGCATTGTTTTTTGCTTTTGTTCTTCCTAGTTCCGCCTTGTGTAGCGTCCCAGTTCAACCACTTCAACCTGCAAATTATGAAATTATGAAACGTAGATCGCGGAACTGTCGGTCATTTAGGGATTATTATTATGATGATGCGTTCAAGAGTCTCAGGCCATAAAACTCTTGAACGCATCATCATAAAAATTAAAAAAAAAAAAAAGGGTTTAACTCGCTGGAATATAAAGACAACAAAACATACATCCGTAAATGTGACGGATTAACTCGCTGGAATATAAAGATCCGTAAGTGGATGCATATGAAAAAGTGCAATATATTTATCTGTACAGTAATCTATTCATTTACATCTGCACCTTATTGCTCTTTTATCCTGCACTACAACGAGCTAATGCAACGAAATTTCGTTCTACTGTAAAGTTCAAATTTGAATGGCAATAAAAGGAAGTCTAAGTATTAGATGTGTCAGAGAAACAAATACAACACATTTGTTGTTTATTTTAAACACAAATGCCATTTGTTTATAAATCATTTGAAAGCAAACAATGTTACGCCTTTATTTATGTATTTACTAACACCGTGTTTACTTTACCGTAACAGCTATATCTAAAACTGTTCATCTATACCTGAAGTGAATTATATTTATATAGCACTTTTCTGTAGTGAATCAAAGCACTTTAACCTAGTGAAACCCAATATTTAACTTACATTTAAACCAGTGTGGGTGGCCCTGGGAGCAGGTGGGTAAAGTGTCGTACCCAAGGACACAACGGCAGTGACAATGATGGCAGAAGCGGGGATCGAACCTGGAACCCTCAAGTTGCTGGCACAGGCTATATCGCCCCACTGTCACTCCCACTGTGCCAACTGCCCGGTCTGTAACAAAGACTAATACACTGTTCTGTTATTTTTTTTAAATGGAAAACTGGTACACATTGAACAAAGAAAGTGAAAAAACGTTAACCATGTATGCATGTTCAAAACTAAACCACTAAATACTTTAATTGGCTTGACTTTAATCAGGACTTCATTTTTTTTTTTTTTTTTTTTTTACATTAGGCCTATAGACTTTTATTATTAATATTATTATTTTATATTGTTTATTTTTTTTTAGTATAAGGGAGTCACTAAGAAATGCATCGACTCTGTAATGTGTTATAGTTTGTTTTGTAAATGGTAAACATGATCTATGCAAACAACAATAGTTGCAAATCAAGTGATGTGTTATGAACTTCCTGGAAAAACTTTCGTGACAAGACGAGACAGATAGTGTGTATTCTCCTACAGCAACAAAGCCTATATGCCTTCCGGAAGGACAACCATCTTTGCAGCAATCTACAAATCAGGCCTTTGGGTTAGAATGGCCATTTTTCAGTAAAAAGTTTGCCAAAATGCCCCTGAAAGAATTGCATCTCCCAGTCATACTTGCCAACCCTCCCAATTTTCCCAGGAGACTCCTGAATTTCAGTGCCCCTCCCGAAAATCTCCCGGGGCAACCATTCTCCCGATTTCCACCCAGACAACAATATTGGGGGCGTGCCTTAAAGGCACTGCCTTTGCGTGCCGGCCCAATCACATAATATTTACGGCTTTTCACACACACAAGTGAATGCAATTCATACTTGGTCAACAGCCATATAGGTCACACTGAGGGTGGCCATATAAACAACTTTATCACTGTTACAAATATGTGAACCCACACCAAACAAGAATGACAAACACATTTCGGGAGAACATCCGCACCGTAACACAACATAAACATAACAGAACAAATACCCAGAACCCCTTGCAGCACTAACTCTTCCGGGACGCTATATATACATATTGCGCACATATGGTTGCACCATGCATTGACAAAAAACAAAACAAAAAGACAATTTCAACACTACTTTGGTTTAGGGTTGTACTGTATACCGGTACTAATAAAGTACTGGTACTAATGAATTAAAAACGGTGCTTTACTGCCTCTGAAAAATACCGTTACTATTTTTTTTTACGGACATTATTGTGTGCCGTCGTTACGTCGTGACATTGCTGGAGCAGTACTTACGAGCAGACACGGTGTGGAGACATAAGAGGCAGAATGGACGCATATTGGCTCAAAAACAAACGATAAATGTGGAGCTATAAACACTGAAGGTGCTTTAAAACATAGCGAGCTCGTGGCTAACATTCAGCCGCAGTCGGCAGTGTTTTAGCTACTTCTAAATCACTAATCCTCGCCTCCATGGCGACAAATAGAGTACGTTTCCTACAAGTATCATCCCTGCAGGACGAGGAATAGCTAAGCATGCTTTACTACACACTGTAGAAGGATACAATAGCTAACCGCTAACAGAAAGCTGGCACTTCGTCAATGTAAACAAAGGGGTGGCTCTATACATGTAACAATACCAATTGCAAGAGCCCTATATAGTCAATACTACAATGATTACATTGATAATTTTTATTATCACAAAATCTCTTGTCATTTTTTTAAATTGTTTATAAAGTCTGGAAATACGTCCTTGGAGACAGGAGAACTTTAATTATGACCAGTGTATGATCCTGTAACTACTTGGTATTGGATTGATACCAAAATGTGTAGTATCACCTACTAATGTACAGTATCCAAACAACAACAAAAAAAGTGCTTATTAGGTTTTAACATAAGTGTAGATAGAACATGTTAAAACAGAAAGTAAGCAGATATTAACAGTAAATGAACAAGTATACATAATAAATATATATATATATAATACATTTTTTACCCCTTGTCCCTCATCATTTTGACAAAACAATAGAATGAGAAATGACGGGTTCAGAGAATCTGGAGAAATCACTGCACGTAAGCAGCTAAGCCCGTGACCTTCGATCCCTCAGGCTGTACTGCATCAACAAGCGACATCAGTGTGTAAAGGATATCACCACATGGGCTCAGGAACACTTCAGAAACCCACTGTCAGTAACTACAGTTGGTCGCTACATCTGTAAGTGCAAGTTAAAACTCTCCTATGCAAGGCAAAAATCGTTTATCAACAACACCCAGAAACGCCGTCGGCTTCGCTGGGCCTGAGCTCATCTAAGATGGACTGATACAAAGTGGAAAAGTGTTCTGTGGTCTGACGAGTCCACATTTCAAATTGTTTTTGGAAACTGTGAACGTCGTGTCCTCCGGACCAAAGAGGAAAAGAACCATCCAGATTGTTATAGGCGCAAAGTTGAAAAGCCAGCATGTGTGATGGTATGGGGGTGTGTAAGTGCCCAAAGCATGGGTAACTTACACATCTGTGAAGGCGCCATTAATGCTGAAAGGTACATACAGGTTTTGGAGCAGCATATGTAGCCATCCAAGCAACATTACCATGGACGCCCCTGCTTATTTCAGCAAGACAATCCCAAGCCATGTGTTACATCAACGTGGCTTCATAGTAAAAGAGTGCGGGTACTAGACTGGCCTGCCTGTAGTCCAGACCTGTCTTCCATTGAAAATGCGTGGCGCATTATGAAGCCTAAAATACCACAACGGAGACCCCCGGACTGTTGAACAACTTAAGCTGTACATCAAGCAAGAATGGGAAAGAATTCCACCTGAGAAGCTTAAAAATGTGTCTCCTCAGTTCCCAAACGTTTCCTGAGTGTTGTTAAAAGGAAAGGCCATGTAACACAGTGGTGAACATGGCCTTTCCCAACTACTTTGGCACGTGTTGCAGCCATGAAATTCTAAGTTAATTATTTTTTGCAAAAAAAAATAAAGTTTATGAGTTTGAACATCGAATATCTTGTCTTTGTAGTGCATTCAATTGAATATGGGTTGAAAAGGATTTGCAAATCATTGTATTCCGTTTATATTTACATCTAACACAATTTCCCAACTCATATGGAAACGGGGTTTGTACATATCTTACTGAAAGATCAATAAAAATCTTTGTCACTGTAAGTGGCACACCATGAAGTGTGCTTGAGTACAGTGTTTTTTATTGGTATATCTTCAATTAAATCAAACTCACAAGAAATCAGGAAACGTTTGCTTTTATTCAAGAAGCTCCAATAGTATATCTTAATGACGGTTAAATAAACAGTGTGAAGGCTAGGACAAGAAAAAGATTTAAAAAGGCAGAATTAATTACAAAAAATAAAAAGTGATAACTTGATACTATTTTTTTCCTGGAGTCTGGTAGTGTAGTTTGTATTTATATCGTTTACACGGCTCTTCGTTTATGCACTCTTACAATTAAAACACAAATTAAAAAGCATGTAAAATTATGGAAAATTCCACATGGTCACATAATTCTTATTTTAACAACTTGTGATGGTGGATCAATTCTTCTCTAACTGTATTTATTGAGGTGTGTATGTTTATTTTTGCCGGACTGTACAAGAGTGCTTTGTTTTGACTACAGCTCTACTCCTCAGTAAAAATCAGATGCCCTGAGAAGTAGCTGTCTCTGGTCAGACCATTGCCACCGGAGTTGGCCACAAGCCATACCTCATCTCCTACTCCCAGCGAGAGGTACGTGCTTCCACTGGCTGTGATGTAACCGTCTTGCCTGGTAGTGAATGAATGCAGGATCAACTCTCCATTGCGCAACAGGTCCACACTGGCCGCGTGGTCATAGATGGTACAGTGGAATTGGAATTCGTACACCCCGGCATATGGGCATGTAAATTTGCCACTGTTGGTGTCATAGCTGTTCTGTCCATTGTAGATGGTCTCGCGGAATGGTATTGGCACACCAGGACTGGGGTAGTTGTTGCCTAGTCTCACAGAGTAGGCCACATGATAGCTGGAGGTTCCGGAGGATCTGTAGGATCCGGAGGGGCTGTAGGGGCCGGGTGGTCCTGAAAAAAATGTATATATAAATACCATTTGGCCTTAGAAAGTTCAGATCTTTGCCACTGTGATATCAGTGGTATTGTTGTGTCTGACTCACCCTGTGGCCCTTGGGGTCCAGGGGGTCCAGGAGGTCCAGGAGGTCCAGGATGTCCATAGGGTTTGGGGGTTTCTGAAATATATTAAGTAGAGAACCAGGAGGTTATTTCCATACCCAAGTACTAGATGTACTAGGTGTGTCCCAAAATATATTTCTCACTCCCAATACGATATTGGAACCTTGTGTATTGGCCGATATCAACAATAATCCGATATCAGTCCGAATCATCGTACATAGTAAATCTGTCACTGTTTTAAATACCGACCATTGTTCTTTGAGTAATGTCATTTGATCAAGCCTTTTCTACCATTCCACACTACAAAATGATAAAAATAAATAACTAGACTTTAGAATAAGCTAGAGTAGTGGTTCTCAAACTTTTTTCACCAAATACCGTCCCAGAAACCAGTTGGATCCCCAAGTACCACCATAAAGACCAACATTAAAATACAGTAGCGTGATAGGCCCAAGTATTCATTAAAAACACAGCAAAAGTTTAATTTGACAATTGTATTTAACCATTTTGGCCATTGTAACAATACACACAGTTCGAACAGTAACACTGTGTTTTAGTACATAGGAAAATAAAACACCGTACTTAAATAATAAATCAAACAAGGTTATTTTGCACATAATTAAGTGGTTCTTTGGCGTACCACTAGATGAACCACAGTTTGAGAATCACTAGGCTCGCGTCTATCCTACACACTTCTATAATTTTATACTGTGGAATGTTAGAATGACAATGGCAATAAAGTTACTCAGAGAACAATGGCAGGTATAAAAAAACACTAACCTTAGGACAGATGTTTGCTTTTGAAGTGGAGCATAAATATGTTTTTGCGACACCTATTAGTCACAACTATTCACTAAATTAGACACATGACACAGTAAGGTGAATGACGCGGACACCTTTGTCACTGGATACTTTCTGAGACGCTTCTGCTTTGGAGACTTTGTATGTGTAAGTAACATGCAACTATAATTATTTGAGACTTGTTTATGTTGCAGGACTTCTTGTATCTGAGTTTTAAGATGCAAGCCGATACCATCCCATTGTTTTAGTTTTTTGCTGATATCGGGCAGATATCCAAAATCACTATCGGATTGAGACACCCAAACCAAGTATGAAACAAAAGTATTCGCACAATATATTGTGCGTTATATGAACAGATTTAAGAAAAAGTTGGATTTACCTGGTGCGGAGGGGGTAGTCGTGTTTAAATCGCCTATTAAACACAACAAATAAAGTTTGAAAATCAAACAAGTATTTCAAAATACAAATATTTGCAACATTGTTAGATGTTAAAATACATTTCAGAACCCCCAAAATAAGTTGGATTTAACTGGTGGGTAAGGGGTAGTAGTAGTTGAATAGCCTATATAAAATGTAAATTAAAGATGGGAAATTGAATTAGTATTTCAAAATACCATACTGGCGTAATGTAAATTGTTCCAAATAATCTCATAATTTGATTAAAAGTGTATGTTAAAAAAGGTAGTTCTGTGCTTTACATACCTGGTTTAGGGAAAGATCCATGTTCTATAACACATATAATGAAGAATAAGGAAGTCAGTCATTCCAAAACACAAAGCCATTAACATTAATTTCGTCCAATAGATTTCAGTGGTAGGACTCACCGTCCTCCTGCCATGGAGTGAGGTCCAGTGAAGGGATGTCAGCACATTTGGTGTAACCGTAACCTCGTGGCCGGAACAGGAAGGGATTTTTTGGAACTTCAAACACACCAGTGTTGTCACAGACGATGCGGGAAAATGACGTTGCCAACAAAGCGGCTCTCTGGGCCTTGGTGAATACTCCTTCTTTCTCCCACCAAAATCTAAAAACAACAATTGATATCAATACTGAGTTTGTAAGAGAGAGCAGCCTAAACATTTTTCATACCTGTCTCCCTCGCGAACCTTGCTGAACTGAGTTCCAATCAGGCAGGCAAACAGGGGACCAACTCTTCCTCCGGACACAAGAGGTTCTACTATTCCTCCGAGCCATAGATCGATGTTATCAGGCGTGCCATACAGCTCTATCAGCTTCTTGGCCAAGTCGTCGTTTTTCAGCACTTTAGCCAACTCTGTCT
Organism: Nerophis lumbriciformis; assembly: GCF_033978685.3. Classification (NCBI taxonomy): domain Eukaryota; kingdom Metazoa; phylum Chordata; class Actinopteri; order Syngnathiformes; family Syngnathidae; genus Nerophis; species Nerophis lumbriciformis. The sequence goes on along the minus strand of NC_084559.2, from coordinate 29,974,269 downwards.
CATTTTGAGGTTGTGACAGACCACAGAACTTACGCCATTTGTTGTATCCTGAGAAAGGGTAAAGATGAAAAACACTCTGGAGATGATGCACTGTGTGCAAAAAGAATAAATGAATACCTGGGATGCCATGGTCTCGGCCACGCTGCATATTGAGAGAGGCCAGATCAAGTGCAAACTCAAAGGAGAATTTAAACAGCATGTCTCTCAGTTCATCCGTAATGACGGCCTCCTGGACATTCAACTTAGCCGGCCGACCCAGTTGCCCCCTCAAGAGAAGGTCTATACCACCTGAAATGATTGAAGTGTGTTACGCAGGGTAGGGTAAAACAGCTACAGATGTGGCTCTACCTTCAAAAACAACCCTCCATGGTGTGTTCAAGGCTGTGTGCAGCAATGGAGAGGGGAACACCGGGTGTTCCTCGTAACTACCGTCAAGCCGGAATACGAAGGGTTGAACCATAGAGTGGCCAAAGCGAAAGGCAGCTGCTCCGAATGCATTGGCGACAGTAGGGTCCACGGTCTTATCATAGCCGGGGTAGGTGGACAGCTTCTTGGATATTACTTCTGGACCGACGATGTGTTTCAAGAAGTCTCTGAATGTGATAATCTGGAAGACAACAACAATATTAATTTGCACTTGATTATTATTTATGCGGCTGAGTCTCGTTCTCACCTGTAAATATGCTCCATTGATTTTGCGTGCTTCTTGGTAGATTCTCTCTCCATCCCACTTCGGATTTAGTTGTCGCAGGGCTCGAGCCAGTCGGTTGTGCTCCCGCAAGAAGAGCGTGTGTAGTGAGGTCAAAAAAATGTTCTCATTGGTGCGTTCATCACCTTCAAAGTTAACATGAAGTCAGATGGATTCTGTTGCAATCAACACATCTGTCACTCACCTGATAGAAAGCAAAGCACTTCCTGGGCTTCGGGGTCGTTGGTGATCCGGGCTCGGGTTGCACACAAGTTGGCTCCCATAGTGGTGAAGGGCAGCAATTCTCGGCCTTTGTCAGTGAACTCTGTATTGACCCTCAGCAAACCCTCATCCGTGTCAAGGTTGCGTAGAGCCTTTGCTTTGGCATCTTCTGAGCCGTACACCTGATTCGCGTCAATATATGATGTGAGGCCGTTCAACTGTTGCCGCACGTTGGCTGCGCCAAAGATGGAGCCTGTGGGGCCAGTCCCACACGTGGTACTCGAGCGGAAGAAGGCGATGCACTCCTGGAAGCCGAAGCGTGGGCCATTCTTGGGAATCTGTTCAGAGGACAATGTGTGGGTTTGTGAGGATGTGTTTGTGATGTTGTATTTTTGGAGGACAATGTTGAGACAATGACCTCGATGGGGAAGCAAGGTTCGGTGCGCTCGCAGCTCTCGTCACAGTCAATGCCGTTACTGAACGAACGGATGACCGGAGAATGAGGTGTGATAGTCAGGTCGTGGTCCATCCACTGTCCAAAGGAGGTCAAGAGGTGAGTGAATACCTCGTCGCTCACCACATTAGCGATTGGTGTGGTCAGAACACGATTGGACACCTTTCGGACCTGATGGAGGATATTATTTAACTCAAAATTTCACATAGATGACCTCAATCTAAGCTAAAATGAATGATGGTATACCTTCGGAAGAACGAAGCCGTTGAGCTTCACAGGCTCAAACCCCCGAGGCACAGTGAGTCCATCCTGGTACTCAGCAGGCAGGAAGCGTGCAAAGGGAATGTTTGAGGCTCCCCATCGGGGATTATGCCTGCAGGCAAGTGGGATTAGCTAATTAATTACGAAAAACCAAAACTTGGGACGGGGAAAACAGCCCGGAAGAGAGATATTACTTGTTGTTGCAGACGCCGGTTATGGTACGAAAGACGTTAACGTTGGGTGTTGTCCTGCAAGAGGGGTCGCGTTGTCGAGGTGAGCAGCCTGTCAGATCTGAAATGAACTCCAAATCCTCCTCAGACAGCAGATCTGACAACACACACAAATCACCAGTGATTAACAGGGTGCCATTGACAGGGTCTTATTGATACTTGGTGTTGTACCCCCACTCACCGGTTGCGTTGAGCGAACGTCTCTGACGTCTTTCCGCCGATCTTTTGATAATATCCAGTGCATTGTTCATGTAATCAGAAGATCGGGCTATCTCACGGGTGACTCCCCTAGGCTGCTTGAGAACGCGCAACACATCCTGAGGTCTGGCTGAGTTCCGTTTGACACGCTCAAGGCACCTGTCGGGGCATCAACCGGTGCCATATGACAATGCAAAGTCTGAACACTTAACCAGAACATTCTAAAGACATCAACTTCAAGAGCTGGGGTATAATAGTTTAACAAACTGTTTTGTCAAATCTATGGAACAGTCGACCTCTGTACACATTCAAATAATTATTTTAAAGCTATCTTAAAACACTTTTATTTGCCAAAGAGTATACAATTTGCTTTTTGACACAGTGAGATGATGATTTTATGGAATGAAATTGTTTTAATTGACACGTAATTAGGGCCTCTCCACCCTGTACGCAGAACACACAGTCTGTGGGCGTAAAGGAGCGCATATAACATGCGCAATTAATGAATGACAGGGCCCTTCATAAGAACTTTCATTATAAATTGATTCCTAGCCCCTTCCTGCTTCGTAACTGAGAAGAATATAATGGCAGATTTCCCCTCGTTCTTCCAGTAGCTCCTGTAGCACACAGCATTAGTGCGAGTTTGGCAAGACAGAAACTACAAGTTTCAAATTCCGTTTGAGGTAGTGAGGTCTATAAATGTAATGTTTTAATGACGTTGAAATTGTTATTTTGCACTAAAAGAAATAACGAGGGAACAATATATTTCCCATGAATTTGTTTTAGCGCAAATGATGGATGACATTTTTTTTTTTTAAGTACAAAAGTAGAAAAAAAAATTCACATTAATGGAACAAGTGTGAACAAATAACAAATACATTTCTGCCCAGAACCCCAAATTAGCCAATGGCGGCCCTGCAGGTAACATTTGTTTTTAATTACTTATTTAATCATTTCTTCTTATTGTACTGCTGTTTGTTTTGAGTTTTTACTAGTTGCTCTGGTGCACAGCAGTATTGTTAGGGATGATCTAGAAAAAAATAAAAAATTAAAAATACAAATACAAATAACATATATATATATATATATATATATATATATATATATATATATATATATATATATATATATATATATATATACGTTAGGTTAGGAAAAAACACAGAGGCTATTTCATCCCTACAAGCTTGTTTTGCAGGTGTCCCTGCTCTTCAGGGGATTTTGAAGAGCAGGGACACCATCTTCAAAATCCCCTGAAGAGCAGGGACACCTGCAAAACAAGCTTGTAAGGATGAAATAGCCTCTGTGTTTTTTCCTGACCTAACGTATATTCTGCTTTACCACGGTATTGTGCGCTGTATAACGGATAAACCACAGAAACCGACTATATATATATATATATATATATATATATATATATATATATATATATATATATATATATATATATATATATATATATATATATATATATATATATATATATATATATATATATATATATATATATGTATGTATGTATGTGTGTATGTATATATTACAGACACTTCTCTGAAGATACAATGCTAGCAAAGTTAATAATAATAATAATAATAATAATAATACCAAAAAAATTAGAAAAGAATTACAATAAATTAGATTCATTTATTTAAAAAAATAAGCATATCGATTATTTGTCCTCGGGTTAATTTCTTTCTTCAATAGAAAAAAAGTGTAAACTCACTCTTGTCTTGAATATTCATATGCAGAGTCCACTTTGGCGATGGCAGCGTTGACAGCTCTTTGAATTTCCTCCCTGCTCACTTGTTCTAAAAGCAAATATTATAATAATGATATATATAAAAAATAAAATAAAACATTTGCTAAAGCATCCTGCAATGACGATGGGGACTCGGTGCCGACCCACGTCCACAGTCATTGAACATTGCTCGGGATGAGAATACTGTAAAGCAGTGTAAAATGTACACAGTAAAATGTGTTTGTACTTACGAGCATTCACTTGCAGCCAAAGCACTGCAAGCAAGAGGCATAAATGCCGAAACATTTTGGGAAAGTCAAAGATTATATTCCACAAACTCACATAAAAATGAAAAAGATGAACATAAAAAGCGAAGAGAACCTGCCACAGAGCACTAATGCGTGCAAGTGTGGAGCTCAGGTGTTGTTCGGCGTTTTATAAAGGAGAGTCACTAGAAACATTTAACGTCACCAAGAATTTGGAGCATTGTTTTTGTTTTTTGTTTTTGTCCTTCCCAGTTCCGCCTTGGGTAGCGTCCCAGTTCAACCACATCAATTTCCAAATTATGAAATTATAAAACGTAGATCGCGGAACAGTCGGTCATTTAGGGATTATCATTATTATTATGCGTTCAAGAGTCTCAGGCCATAAAACTCTTGAACGCATAATAATAATCCCCTAAACAGCCCCCCCCCCCCTCCAAAAACGGATTAACTCGCTGGAATATATAAAGACAACATAACATACATCCGTAAACGTGAATGCATATGAAAAAGTGCAATATATTTCTCTGTACAGTAATCTATTCATTTATATCTGCACCTTATTGCTCTTTTGTCCTGCACTACAACGAGCTAATGCAACGAAATTTCGTTCTACTGTAAAGTTCAAATTTGAATGACGATAAAAGGAAGTCTAACTCTTAGATGTGTTAGAGAAACAAATACAATACATTTGTTGTTTATTTTAAACACAAATACCATTTGTTTATAAATCATTTGAAAGCAAACAATGTTACGCCTTTATTTATGTATTTACTAACACCATGTTTACAGATAGTGTGTATTCTCCGACAGCAACAAAGAATATATGCCCTCCGGAAGGACATCCATCTTTGCAGCAATCTACAAATCAGGCCTGTAGGTTAGAATGGCCCGGCGGAAGCCATTTTTCAGTAAAAAGTTTGCCAAAATGGCCCTGAAAGACTGTCAGACCATGAGATACGAAATTCTCTGGTCTAATGAGTCAAAGATTGAACTCTTTGACGTGAATGCCAAGCGTCATGTTTGGAGGAAACCAGGCACCGCTCATCACCAGGCCAATACTATCCATGCAGTGAAGCATGATGGTGGCAGCATCATGCTGTGGGGGGGGTTTCAGCGGCAGGAACTGGGAGACTAGTCAGGATAGAGGGAAAAATGAATGCAGCAATGCGCAGAGACATCCTGGATATCAAAAAAACAACACTTCTCATCCAACCTGACGGAGCTTGAGAGGTGCTACACAGAGGAATGAGCGTAACTGTCCAAAGATATATGTGCCAAGCTTGTGGAATCGAACTCAAAAAGACTTGAGGCTGTCATTTCTGCAAAAGGTGCATCAACAAAGTATTGAGAAAATGCTGTAAATACTTATGTACATGTGGTTGTTTAGTTTTTTGTTTGAATACATTTGCAAACATATTAAAAAATATATATTTTCACATTGCCTTTATTGGTTATTGTCTGTAGAATTTTGAGGACAAAAATTATCTGTATAATAAAAAGGCTGTAATGTTAAAAATGAGGAAAAAGTGAAGCGCTGTGAACACTTTCCGGATGCACTGTAAGTTTTTCTTTTTTATGATATCGGCACACATTAATAAGTGAGGTATGAAAAATGTCCCCTATACACCACAGTGTAGGATAAGATAGGATAGACTTTATTAATCAAACAATGAGCAAATGATGTGGCTGCAGTGCAGATACAACAAGTCCACAAAAAATAAGGTAAAAACACATGAAAACAAAAGGTAAACTCGAAGAACATTAACGACATAAAAGACATTGAAAGAGGACAGACCCGATGCAACCAGCTGCCATTTCAGCAGCGCCATTTCTATATACAAGTACAAAGTAAAACACAATGAAAACCCCAAAAATGGGCAATTAATAAGACATATTGCACACATATGGTTGCACCATGCATTGACAAACAACAAAACAAAAAGACAATTTCAACACTACTTTGGTTTAGGGTTGTACTGTATACCGGTACTAATAAAGTATTGGTACTAATGAATTATAAACGGTGCTCTACTGCCTCTGAAAAATACTGTTACTCTTTTTTTTTACGGACATCATTGGGTGCCGTCGTCTCGTCGTGACATTGCTGGAGCAGAGGCGCATGTTCGGCCCCGCACACGTACGCAGTACTTACGAGCAGACACGGTGTGGAGACATAAGAGGCAGAATGGATGCAAATTGGCTCAAAAACAAACGATAAATGTGGAGCTATAAACATTGAAGGTGCTTTAAAACATAGCGAGCTCGTGGCTAACATTCAGCCGCAGTCGGCAGTGTTTTAGCTACTTCTAAATCACTAATCCTCGCCTCCATGGCGACAAATAAAGTACGTTTCCTACAAGTATCATCCTATATATACTGTATATATATATATATATATATATATATATATATATATATATATATATATATATATATATATATATATATATATATATATATATATATATATTTGTATATATATATATATATATATATATATATATATATATATATACACATACATACAAGCCCCGTTTCCATATGAGTAGGGAAGTTGTGTTAGATGTAATATAAACGCAAAATAATAATTAACTTAGAATTTCATGGCTGCAACACGTGCCAAAGTAGTTGGGAAAGTGCATGTTCACCACTGTGTTACATGGCCTTTCCTTTTAACAACCCTCAGTAAACGTTTGGGAACTGAGGAGACACATTTTTTAGGCTTCTCAGGTGGAATTCTTTCCCATTCTTGCTTGATGTACAGCTTAAGTTGTTCAACAGTCCGGGGGTCTCCGTTGTGGTATTTTAGGCTTCATAATGCGCCACACATTTTCAATGGGAGACAGGTCTGGACTACAGGCAGGCCAGTCGAGTACCCGCACTCTTTTACTATGAAGCCACGTTGATGTAACACGTGGCTTGGCATTGTCTTGCTGAAATAAGCAGGGGCGTCCATGGTAACGTTGCTTGGATGGCAACATATGTTGCCCCAAAACCTGTATGTACCTTTCAGCATTAATGGCACCTTCACAGATGTGTAAGTTACCCATGTCTTGAGCACTAATACACCCCCATACCATCACAGATGCTGGCTTTTCAACTTTGCGCCTATAACAATCCGGATGGTTCTTTTCCTCTTTGGTCCGGAGGACACGACGTCCACAGTTTCCAAAAACAATTTAAAATGTGGACACGTCAGACCACAGAACACTTTTCCACTTTGTATCAGTCCGTCTTAGATGAGCTCAGGCCCAGCGAAGCCGACTGAGTTTCTGGGTGTTGTTGATTAACGGTTTTCGCCTTGCATAGGAGAGTTTTAACTTGCACTTACAGATGTAGCGACCAACTGTAGTTCCGGCCAGTGGATTTCTGAAGTGTTCCTGAGCCCATGTGGTGATATCCTTTACACACTGATGTCGCTTGTTAATGCAGTACAGCCTGAGGGATCGAAGGTCACGGGCTTAGCTGCTTACGTGCAGTGATTTCTCCAGATTCTCTGAACCCTTTGATGATATTACGGACCGTAGATGGTGAAATCCCTAAATTCCTTGCAATAGCTGGTTGAGAAAGGTTTTTCTTAAACTGTTCAACAATTTGCTCACCCATTTGTTGACAAAGTGGTGACCCTCGCCCCATCCTTGTTTGTGAATGACTGAGCATTTCATGGAATCTACTTTTATACCCAATCATGGCACCCACCTGTTCCCAATTTGCCTGTTCACCTGTGGGATGTTCCAAATAAGTGTTTGATGAGCATTCCTCAACTGTATCAGTATTTATTGCCACCTTTCCCAACTTCTTTGTCACATGTTGCTGGCATCAAATTCTAAAGTTAATGATTATTTGCACCAAAAAAAATGTTTATCAGTTTGAACATCAAACATGTTGTCTTTGTAGCATATTCAACTCAATATGGGTTGAAAATGATTTGCAAATCATTGTATTCCGTTTATATTTACATCTAACACAATTTCCCAACTCATATGGAAACGGGGTTTGTACATACACATATATATATATATACACATATATATATACACATTTTTTATACACATACATACATACATACATTCATATATATATATATATATATATATATATATATATATATATATATATATATATATATATATGTATATATCAACTTTTACCGATTGCCCCGCATAATGTTGACAAAACAATAGAATGAGAAATGACACAATATGCGATATTAGGAGCCTTTGTTTGCTTATTTATTACTATTATTTATTATTATCTTATTTTTTGACTAAATTATTTTTTGATTGCAATATGAAATATATTTGAAATGTATCATAAGGAAAGAAAAATAAAGCCAATAATAAATGTATTGTGTGGTCCCCTTCATTTTGAAAAGAATCGGAAAGTATTGAAATACATTTTGATACTGCTACCAGTACAAAAATATAAGTATCTGGACAACCTGCTGCCATTGGTTAGACACATAATCCATACAATTGTGAAGTTACAGCATATGGTTGTAACTTTATTGTAATTAACTGAAAAACCACTGCACTGCAGTTACAGTAAATTGCTGTAAAGATATTTCACAGTAAATTACTGTAAATGTTACTTTGAAAGTAATGAAAGTATTAGCCAGCAAGTTGCTGTGAATTTACTTTTTGTTTGTTTAAATGAATTGAATAGTTCCCTAACAGGTCATCAAAACATGATTTTGTGTAATGGTAGCTATTTTTTATTTCATTTTATACATACAATGGGGGAAATTATATGGGATTGCTCGCTGATTTTGTATGTTGACCCCTTTGCAAAGACAGTCCAGAATTGTTGTGGTGGGTTTATTTCACCTGAGAGATACATAATATTTAGGAAAAAAATCCAAAAAAATGACATCACCAAATTTTCTGGACCATAGGGCTCCCCGGATTATACATAAGTAGCACTGCCGACGAGCTGGTCTTTTCAGGTCTATTTTCATACAAAAGGCGCACCAGATTTTAAGGCGCATTAAAGGGGTCATATTATGATTTTTATTTTTTTTCTACATCTAAAACACTTCCTTGTGGTCTACATAACATGTAATGGTGGTTCTTTGGTCAAAATGTTGCACAGATTATGTTTTACAGACCATCTTCAAGCCGCTTTCTGACCGTCTTGTGGGCGGCTTATTTACATGTTGCCACTTTGACTGCGCCTTCTCCCACCATCTTTGTTGATGCTGATAGTTTCTACCGCTTCCATAGTGAGTCTAATGACATATAAGTTAAAACTGCATGCTACTTTATATTAGAAATGGCAACAGCGGAGGATGAATCCCCTACGACAAGAGGATAGAGAAAAAGAAGCTCATTGACTAGAGCGTGGACAACAATGATTGATGCGCGCACATTTTCGAGACATATGCAGATCCGAAATACACATCAGCAGGAACCAATAGGTAAGAAAAGTTAGTTTTGCATAACTGGTCGAAACAAAACGCAAGATAATATGTCTCCTAATAGGTGCCACTTAGGGTCCTTATACACACACCATAATAATATCCGTATGTTGAAGCACAGTACGACTGACTATGGTAGCCGTAATGCTCTGACAATCTATTAAGCAGTGCGGCTTAGTAGTTTACCAAAAATGTTCTAAAACATTATGACACATTTTTGAGCGCCGTGCGTAATGTTCTACACAAAGTTTTGGTGAACAGGCATCAACCTACAGTCCTCACATATGTCTTATGTCTAACTACCATCTACTGGTCCCACTTATCATTACACCATGTACCAAATAAAATTGCTTCAAGGTCGGTAAGCACAACCAGAATTAATCCGTACATTAGGGGCTCCGGAATATAAGGCGCACTGTCGATTTTTGAGAAAATTAAAGGAATTTAAGTGCGCCTTATGGTCCGAAAAATACGTTAGATAAAGGTTAGAAATTAATGTATATATGGAAATGAGTACATTGCATTCTGACCCCTATAAAACCAGTCATGTGTCCAAAAAGTACACCTATTATTCAGGTCCAATTTGAAAGTAATTCCTAAGATAAAGACAGAAATAATCAATATTTCCCATTCAAACCTTTCCCCCACTATGGGCAAGTGTTGAACAGGACCTGTATGGCCAAAATGGGACTGAAGACTGACAAAAGATTGACAATATTTTAGAAAATGAAAGAAATGTAAAATAACGATTAATCGCCATTGCTGTGGAGCTGCAAGATTTTCTTGATGATTCTGAGAAAGGTGAGGGACGAGCCCAGAGTTTTAAGTGAGGAGGTGATTTATAATGTCAATGGAGCTGGGATGCCAGTAGGGGTGTGGGAAACAATCGATTCGAATTGGAATCGCGATTCTCACGTTGTGCGATTCAGAATCGATTGTCATTGTTAAAAAAATCGATTTTTTTATTTATTTTTATTTTTTATTTTTTATTAATCAATCCAACAAAACAATACACAGCAATACCATAACAATGCAATCCAATTCCAAAACCAAACCCGACACAGCAACACTCAGAACTGCAATAAACAGAGCAATTGAGAGGAGACACAAACACGACACAGAACAAACCAAAAGTAGTGAAACAAAAATGAATATTATCAACAACAGTATCAATATTAGTTACATTTTCAACATAGCAGTGATTAAAAATCCCTCATTCATCATAAAAATGAACAATAGTGTCACAGTGGCTTACACTTGCATCGCATCTCATAAGCTTGACAACACACTGTGTCCAATATTTTCACAAAGATAAAATAAGTCATATTTTTGGTTCATTTAATAGTTAAAACAAATTTACATAATTGCAATCAGTTGATAAAACATTGTCCTTTACAATTATAAAAGCTTTTTACAAAAATCTACTACTCTGCTTGCATGTCAGCAGACTGGGGTAGATCCTGCTGAAATCCTATGTATTGAATGAATAGAGAATCCTTTTGAATCGGGAAAATATCCTTTTTGAATCGAGAATCGCGTTGAATCGGAAAAAAATCGATTTTGAATCGAATCGTGACCCCAAGAATCGATATTGAATCGAATCGTGGGACACCCAAAGATTCGCAGCCCTAGATGCCAGTCACCAATAAAACCCTGAATAACACACTTTGTATTTTTCTAAAAAGTTGCATTTTTTTAGAAAATTCATGGGACAACCCACCCATTTACAGTTTTTCACTCCGAAAATGTGCCGCTTTCACACAGAAAACCCCTCTTTGTCACTCGTTTTATAAATATGTAATAATGGCATAATGTACAGCATAACAATGCAGCATACATATGTAATTACATAGGTGTAATTTGACATAAGTGTAAGCAGCTATGGGCGTACTGCAGCACCAAATTCTGGGCCCCCATACACAAGACTTATTGGATCCATGTGTACACTCTCAGTTACATTAACGTTGATATTATACATGTGGGCCCATAGGGATAAATGCTGTTAAATGTAGCTTTGATGTCGTTGTGGCTTGTGCAGCCCTTTGAGACACTTGTGATTTAGGGCTATATAAATAAACATTGATTGAAGCTACTTTTGCCGTGTAGCTTGCTACAATTCTCAGGGGATAGCTTCACTTGTGGCTTAGCTACATTTAATGGAGAGTTACTTGTAGCTTACTACATTTTCCAAGTAGTTTGCCCATCACTGTAGGTGTCCTTATTTGAACAATTTGCCAATACAAACGATATGAAAACAGACACAAAGTGTCCAAGGCATAAGCGTAGAAAGTATTCACTCATTTAACTTACTGCATCATGAGTTCCCAAATCACAAATCACAAAGCATCGCCCAAAAAAAACAAGTGCCACTCCATTTCAAATTAAAGGCAGCATAAGTCCATTCCAGACAGTTAAAGGGGAACATTATCACAATTTCATAAGGGTTAAAACCATTAAAAATCAGTTCCCAGTGGCTTATTTTATTTTTCGAAGTGTTTTCAAAATTTTACCCATCACGCAGTATCCCTAAAAAAAGCTTCAAAGTGCCTGATTTTAACCATCGTTATATACACCCGTCCATTTTCCTGTGACGTCACACAGTGATGCCAATACAAACAAATATGGCGGATAGAACAGCAAGGTTCTATTAGCTCGGATTCAGACTCGGATTTCAGCGGCTTAACACTGTCTGATAAGATAATTACTAACAACTATGAACTAGGTTTACAGCATATGAAATACATTTGGCAACAACATGCACTTTGAGAGTGCAGACAGCCCATTTCAGGCGCGCTAAGAACATATATTTTTCCACGATTTCAGCACTCAGGTTAACCATACCTAAATAGACACAAAATACTGCATTACACAAGACTACCCGAATGTACTCGAATGATTGAAAAAAAATAATGTTTTTAAGCTAAATTATTGGTAAACACAGTTTATGTATAATAATTTACGTAAAACCGCGAGTAATGAATAAAGTTTTCATCAATTAATATATTCTGTAGACATACCCTCATCCGCTCTCTTTTCCTGAAAGCTGATCTGTCCAGTTTTGGAGTTGATGTCAGCAGGCCACCGAAGCTAGGGTCGATATTCTTCTCTTGATCATCTTCGGTGGCATAAGGGACGGTGTGAGCCAAGACATCCAGGGGGTTTAGCTCGCTCGTCTGCGGGAACAAACTGCCGCCATTGTTTGCCGTGCTACCGAGGTCCTTTGTCCCTGAATTGCTCACACACTCCGGCAGATTCAATGGGGGTCTGGCGGCAGATTTCTTTGACTTTATCGTTGGAAATGCATCTGCTTTGAGTGTCGCAGGATATCCACACATTCTTGCCATCTCTGTCGTAGCATAGCTTTCGTCGGTAAAGTGTGCGGAACAAACGACTGACCATTTCGTCGGCTTTCCCCACAGCCTCGTATTTTGAACAAAATTCGTCCAATTTCTTGCCACTTTCGCATCTTTGGACCACTGGTGAAACTTGAATCCGTCCCTGTTCGTGTTGTTACACCCTCCGACAACACACCGACGAAAGTGAGAAAATGGCGGATTGCTTCCCGATGTGACGTCATACGTCATCGCTCCGAGAGCGAATAATAGAAAGGCGTTTAATTCGCCAAAATTCACCCATTTAGAGTTCGGAAATCGGTTAAAAAAATATATGGTCTTTTTTCTGCAACATCAAGGTATATATTGACGCTTATATAGGTCTGGTGATAATGTTCCCCTTTAATAATAAGTAGTTTTGTGTTTTTGTCAATGCTCTCTGTTTGGCTTATTTTGCTTGATAAAACTTTACAAAATAATACAATTATGTTTGATTCCTGCTGATATCGTATCACATTAATATTGGTATCTGCCAATTAGAGATGTCCGATAATATCGGTCTGCTGATATAATCAGCCGATAAATGCTTTAAAATGTAATATCGGAAATGATCGATATCGGTTTCAAAAAGTAAAATTAATGACTTTTTAAAACGCCGCTGTACGGAGCGGCACATATGCGGTACATATCCGGTAAAACACGGACGTAGGGCATACTTGCCAACCCTCCCGGAAGACTCCCGAATATCAGTGCCCCTCCCGAAAAATCTACTGGGGCAACCATTCTCCCGATTTCCACCCGGACAACAATATTGGGGGCGTGGCTTAAAGGCACTGCCTTTAGCGTCCTCTACAACCTGTCGTCACGTCCGCCTTTCCTCCATACAAACAGCGTGCCGGCCAAGTCACATAAAATATGCGGCTTTTACACACACATAAGTGTGTAACTTGATCAACACCCATACAGGTCACACTGAGGGTGGCCGTATAAACAACTTTAACACTGTTACAAATATGCCCAACACTGTGAACCCACACCAAACAAGAATGACAAACACATTTCGGGAGAACGTCCGCACCGTAACACAACATGAACACAACAGAACAAATACCCAGAACCCCTTGCAGCACTAACGCGACACTATATACACCCCTCCCGAATTCGGAGGTCTCAAGGTTGGCAAGTATGCTCTAGTATACTCTGGACTGAAGCTGTGTGCCTTCATTGTTTTTGTAGTTGTTGTTTTGAGGCATGTTTAAAAAAATTAAAAAATAATGCACTTTGTGAAAGTCAAAGTACAGTGTTTACCATATTTGTAGTGGGTATCAGGATTATCTCAGGGAGAGCATGTCCCAAATTCCAAGCTGCTGTTTTGAGGCATGTTAAAAAAAATAATGCACTTTGTGACTTCAATAATAAATATGGCAGTGCCATGTTGGCCCTTTTTACCATAACTGGAGTTGAAGTTTTTCTCTTATTTTGGAAAACCTTGTTTTTGATTGATTGATTGAAACTTGTATTAGTAGATTGCACAGTACAGTACATATTCCGTACAATTGACCACTAAATGGCAACACCCGAATAAGTTTTTCAACTTGTTTAAGTCGGGGTCCACGTTAATCAATTCATGGTAAAGTTACATTGTTTAATGCATCCAGCGGGGCATCACAACAAAATTAGGCATAAAATGTGTTAATTCCACGACTGTATATATCGGTATCGGTAATTAAGAATTGGACAATATCGGCAAAAAAGCCATTATCGGACATCTCTACTGCCAATACATCATTTTGTTTTTTAGCATTTCATACAGAATAAAAAAATACCAATATGGCCTCTAGATGCTTGGACTTTTCAGTGTGTGGCCGTTGGTGGAAAATGTGGACACAGCTGCAATGGATAAATAAACTTAGCATCAGGGTAAACTTAAAAAACAGCAGGATTATTTCTCCTACTGCAGGTGTGCATGTGAGTGTGATTGGTTGTTTGTCTCCAGGTGACTGCCTGGTTACCAGTCCAGAGTGTACCGCACCCCTAGTTCAAAGTCAGCTGGGATAGCCTCTAGCTCATCCATAACCCTGAATCGGCGTTTTAATAAATCCACACAGGCAAACGTTAAAGCCGTGGAGGTGTTTTGACGAGGGGTTAAAATTCAGAGGTCCTAACTGCTGCTGAAGTCGGGGGAATTTATGTGACCTGAAAAAGGCGGAGCCCAATTATCTTCTGTCTTCTCTTTTTGAAGTGCTGTTGGGTTTATTATTACAGTAATCTCTAAGAGGAACTAAGTTTTGACAGATCAGGTTTTGCAACATGCTTTGGATGCAGCAAGAGGGTGTCTCTAAAATGCGGCGGAGTTATTTTTACGCGCCGCAAATCACGGGTGATCAACTATGACAACGTGACTGAGGAAAAAGATTCAAGTGCAAACTGCCTTATGTTAAAACGTGGGCTGTCAAAAATAACAAGTTGACTCTTGTGATTATCCCAAAAAATGATCGCGTTAATCATGTTTATACGCAGATTAATCAGAGAATGTACTGTACGTGCTCTTTTCTCTGAGGGTCGTTATACGGTCAGTGATCCATCTTCTTCCGCTTATCCGAGGTCGGGCCGCGGGGGCAGCAGCCTAAGCAGGGAAGCCCAGACTTCCCTCTCCCCAGCCACTTCGTCCAGTTCTTCCCGGGGGATCCCGAGGCGTTCCCAGGCCAGCCGGGAGACATAGTCTTCCCAACGTGTCCTGGGTCTTAATGCATATGTCAGTGCAAAGATGAGTGAGGAGACTCCAGCTGGTGTGCTCACTGGTAAATTACACCCTGACTACGGATGTATACTGAGTAGCGGTATTTCTTGGTACCAGTTCCTAATGGGCTTTGTTAAAATTCTGGACTAATGATACGGCTATTGGTACTTTTTTAACCCAGCTGACCGCCATCATTATGGCCCGAGCGCTGTCACATCCATTTAGGAGCCTCTGCAAAACATAAAAAAAGACAGATTTTTGGAAAAGCCAACCAGAGTCGACCTTTTATCGCCCCATCCGGTTAAAGTTAAAATACCACTGATAGTCACACACACGAGGTGTGGTGAAATTACCCTCAGCATTTGACCCACCCCCTTGTTCCACCCCCTGGGAGGTGAGGGGAGCAGTGAGCAGCAGCGGTGGCCGCGCTCGTGAATAATTTTGGTGATTTCACCCCAAATTCCAACCCTTACCTCCGTTATGCGGTAGACAGAATTATGAATTTGCGTGCCATTGGAATCGCGGAATCAATGTTCGCTAAAAAGAGAATCTATATGCGGAAAGTCACGGAAATTGCCGTAGTGTGACTGAAATGCTGTCCTTGAAAGGAAAAGAGGAAATCATTAGGGCTGCGAATCTTTGGGTGTCCCACGATTCGATTCAATATCGATTCTTAGGGTCACGATTCTATTCAAAATCAATTTTTTTTTTTCGATTCAACGCGATTCTCGATTCAAAGACGATATTTTCCCGATTCAAAAGGATTCTCTATTCATTCAATACGGATTTCAGCAGTATCTACCCCAGTCTGCTGACATGCAAGCAGAGTAGTAGATTTTTGTAAAAAGCTTTTATAATTGTAAAGGACAATGTTTTATCAACTGATTGCAATTATGTAAATTTCTTTTAACTATTAAATGAACCAAAAATATGACTTATTTTATCTTTGTGAAAATATTGGACACAGTGTGTTGTCAAGCTTATGAGATGCGATGCAAGTGTAAGCCACTGTGACACTATTGTTCTTTTTTATATATATATATATATATATATATATATATAAATGTCTAATGATAATGTCAATGAGGGATTTTTAATCACTGCTATGTTGAAATTGTAACTAATATTGATACTGTTGTTGATAATATTCATTTTTGTTTCACTACTTTTGGTTTGTTCTGTGTCGTGTTTGTGTCTCCTCTCAATTGCTCTGTTTATTGCAGTTCTGAGTGTTGCTGGGTAGGGTTTGGTTTTGGAATTGGATTGCATTGTTATGGTATTGCTGTGTATTGTTTTGTTGGATTGATTAATTTAAAAAATAAATAAATAAAAATAAAATAAAATAATAAATAATAAATAAAATAAAAAAATCGATTTAAAAAAAAATGAGAATCGATTCTGAATCGCACAACGTGAGAATCGCGATTCGAATTCGAATCGATTTTTTCCCACACCCCTAGAAATCATGTTTACGGGGACCGTGTAGTTGACAAACACCCACCTTCATGGAGCCTGGTCAGGGGTCAGGGCCTGCATCCTTCTCGGGCCATGTCTGTTTGACACGCGGCCACCTCAAACTACCAAACTAACTCCAAAATACAGAGCCGGACATTTTCCAAATGACTTCTACGTGTCAGGTGATATGTTTCTTTTGAAAAATGATGACTACTTGTCGTCCAAAAGCTGTGGGGAAAACATCGTGTTAGTACTGCTAATGCAGGGAAGTTGTGGACGCGACCACCGAGCTTCATTGGTAAATAAATAACTTGACAGCTTCTAATACTATAGCTGGACCAACAGTGTTGAAACCTGATGCATCCTTTTTTTACTTGGAAGCATGTATACTCAAATTTATTGGTACATGATGTTATTGTGCTTATTCTTATTTAGTTTACTTTTTTATTTATTTAGAATGTGAATAAAACGTTAAACTAATCCCTTGTTTATTTGTTTTTGAGTACAAATTATTTAAAACTGGCAGATTAAAAACATGGGATATTAATCGAGATTGGACATTTTTATTTTTTTATTTTTTTATTTTCTTATTTGTTTTGCAATATCGGCCAGCCCAAAAATCTTGGTAATCAGGTTGGAAAAATCCCAAATAAGGAAGTAATAATAATAATAATATATTTTTTTATCTTTATTTGCACCAATTACATATATAGTACCGGTATTGATAAAGAATATCGATATTGGTATCGATAAATTCCTAACGATTCCCTAACCCTGACTGCACATTGGATAAAACTGTTATCAAATTTTAAGGAAAAAAATTTATTGCATTCAAGTAGCCTCAAGCATTGTAAAAATGTTCCTGACTGACATTATGTCCATCAAATTATATTTGTGGCTAAATATGTAGGTCTTTTTTAAAATTCATTTAAATCAAGTGAGTAATAGCCTGTGATTAATCATGATTAATCCAAATTCAAAAGTCTGATTAATCCGCTTGAAATAAATTATTCACTTGACAGCACGAGTTAAAACACAATCAAAGAAACCCATACCTTTCCATAATTTTCTTTTAGTTTAACGATTTAGGTCGCAAACATTTGAAAATATTTTAATTGTACTGATTAATTCAAAGAACCCAAGGTCTAAACATAGCGAATTTAATGAATTATCTATGGCCCCCAGGATGATATTTGATTAGTATTAGAACCGGCCCGCAGGCCACAGCCGCCTGCTGCTGTTTTGCACGCACCAATACTCCATTCCCCACAATGCAATAATGGCTAGACGGAAAGTGGAGGGTGACAACGGGGGGTTTCAAGCCAGGTGGGAAGCAGAGTACATGTTCACGGAGGTAAAAGGCAAACCTGTGTGTCTTCTGTGTGGAGAAAGTGTGACTGTAATGAAAGAATATACTGTAATCTAAGAAGGCAGTATGAAACGTCTAAGAAACACAAAGACAAAGACAAGAATATGGACACGGAACAAAGGCTAGAGAAGGTGGAAGAAATAAAACGAGGTCTTAAGTCCCGGCATGCTCTGTTCACAAAAGCCACATCACAAAGCTATTGATGTCGTTTTGATAACTGATACCATGTTTTAATTATAATCGTAATATTTGAATGATGATAAATGAATGTGTTGTGGCAGTATGCTGATTTCACCAATGCGGCGGTTGCTTTTCCGAAACATTTTTAATAAACTGCCAACGTTACAATGCCAAACAGGAAGTGCTTAATGTTTATTGGCTTTGTAAAAACAAAGCCCAAGTTCATTGTGTTCTTCATGGTGTTTTGGAAACTGCACCAATTTTTTCCGCATAGTTTTCATCTTACGTCAAGTGTTTTGCCAAGAGGATTATTTGCAGTATGTACATTTTCAGAATGTACTTGTTCTATTTTTGGCCAAAGTAAGACAAAGAAAATAATCTGAAGTTGTCTTTATTTTTAAGTTATGCCATGATTTTACCAGTCCGGCCCGCGTGGGAATAGATTTTCCTCCATGCGGCCCTTGAGCTAAAATGAGTTTGACACCATTGATTAAATGGAAAAGTACAAGCTTTTGAATTCAATTTGGTTGTGTCTCTACTAGGGTTGTACTGTATACCGGTACTAGTAAAGTACCGCAATACTAATGAATCAAAAACGGTACTATACTCCCTTTAAAAAATACCGGTTCCCTTTTTTCCCTTTCTTTTTTACGGGCATGACGGCGTGCCGTAGTCACGTCGTGACATTGATGGTTTTACGAACAGATGAGCATGTTCGGCAGTGCACAATCACGGAGTACTTACAAGCAGACACGGTGTTCTACAGAAAAGGAAGAATGGACGCATTTTGGCTTAAAAACTAACAATAAAGATGAAGCTATAACACTGAAACGGATCGATACCCAATTTGTGGTATCATCCAAAACTAATGTAAAGCATCTAAACAACAGAAGAATAAGTGATTATTACATTTTAACAGAAGTGTAGATCAATGGTCCCCAACCACCGGTCCGTGACGCATTTTCTACCGGGCGTCAGAGAAACATTAAATAATTTATAAACGACCGCATTTTCTCAAACTTAAATTTCACCTGTCCTTCTAAACACACCAATAATGCATTGATGTATAGTAAAACTCCAAAGAGGAAGTTGCCATTTGTTATTATATTTATAATGAACTTATAAAATGTAAATGTGCCCGATGGTAGCCAGAGGCTAATTTCCATCTGCAGTCTCCGTCAGGTTGATGGTATATACTCTACTGTATACCTAATTTGATGGTATGTAGTATACCGTCAACCTTCCAAGGACCATCGTATCTAAAAAAAAAAAAGCCCAGACCTCCCACTAATTCAGAGTTTAGTGTTTATTGTATTTTTCCTGCATTTTATTTTTGCTGTATTTGTCTGTCACACGTGAAAGGCCGGTCCGTAAAAATAACGCCTTCAATAAACCGGTCCTGGTACAAATAACGTTAGGGAATTTAGGGATTTCACCATCTACGGTCCGTAATATCATCAAAGGGTTCAGAGAATCTGGAGAAATCACTGCACGTAAGCAGCTAAGCCCGTGACCTTCGATCCCTCAGGCTATACTGCATCAACAAGTGACATCAGTGTGTAAAGGATATCACCACATGGGCTCAGGAACACTTCAGAAACCCACTGTCAGTAACTACAGTTGGTCGCTACATCTGTAAGTGCAAGTTAAAACTCTCCTATGTAAGGCGAAAACCGTTTATCAACAACACCCAGAAACGCCGTCGGCTTCGCTGGGCCTGAGCTCATCAAAGATGGACTGATACAAAGTGGTCTGACGAGTCTGACGAGTCCACATTTCAAATTGTTTTAGGAAACTGTGGACGTCGTGTCCTCCGGACCAAAGAGGAAAAGAACCATCCGGATTGTTATAGGCGCAAAGTTGAAAAGCCAGCATCTGTGATGGTATGGGGGTGTATTAGTGCCCAAAACATGGGTAACTTACACATCTGTGAAGGCGCCATTAATGCTGAAAGGTACATACAGGTTTTGGAGCAACATATGTTGCCATCCAAGGAACGTTACCATGGACGCCCCTGCTTATTTCAGCAAGACAATGCCAAGCCACGTGTTACATCAACGTGGCTTCATTGTAAAAGAGTGCAGGTACTCGACTGGCCTGCCTGTATTCCAGACCTGTCTCCCATTGAAAATGTGTGGCGCATTATGAAGCCTAAAATACCACAACAGAGACCCCCGGACTGTTGAACAACTTAAGCTGTACATCAAGCAAGAATGGGAAAGAATTCCACCTGAGAAGCTTAAAAAATGTGTCTCCTCAGTTCCCAAACGTTTACTGAGTGTTGTTAAAAGGAAAGGCCATGTAACACAGTGGTGAACATGGCCTTTCCCAACTACTTTGGCACGTGTTGCAGCCATGAAATTCTAAGTTAATGATTATTTGCAAAAAAAAAAAAAAGTTTATGAGTTTGAACATCAAATATATCTTGTCTTTGTAGTGCATTCAATTGAATATGGGTTGAAAAGGATTTGCAAATCATTGTATTCCGTTTATATTTACATCTAACACAATTTCCCAATTCATATGGAAACAGGGTTTGTAAATAGAACATGTTAAAACAAATAAACAGATATTAACAGTGAATGAACAAATAGATTAATAATCAATTTTCTACCGCTTGTCCCTCTTAATTTTGACAAATTATATAATATGTAACTGCGTACGTCAGCAGACAAATTAGGAGCCTTTGTTTACTTACTTACTGCTAAAAGACTAGTTGTCGAGTATGTTCAAATTTTTTTTAAGGCTAAAATTGTTCTTCGATTGCAATAAGAAACACATGTTTACTCTAAGATTTTTTGTTAAAATAAAGACAATAATGGCATTTTTTGTCGTCCCCTTTATTTATAAAAATATCGAAATACATTTTGGCACCGGTATCGGTACCAATATGTTGGTGTCAAGACAACCCCAGTCTCTATTAGGGATCAACCAATTATTGGTGCCGATATTTGGCATTTTGTTGTATATTGATACCAGCCTACTTTTTTGGCTATCAGCCGATATTTATTTTTTTACAACTACAACAGAAATACATCATCAGATACAATATAAACAAAAATAATACCAGTATTTCGTAGTTAAAAAATTTAGAGAGGGTTTGTAGTAGTACAGGAATTCCAGTTTTTGCCCTTCTTTTGTGGCATTCCTTTCTTCCTCCTTTCCTTCCCTTTTCCACCCGTTTTGTGTGTTTTTGCTAATGTGATGAAAAATCCACACTTTGTGTAAATAGACAAATAGGAGACTATAATACAAAAAGAAGAGCAGGCAGCAGCTCATTTCTGTAACTTTGAGAAAAAATGTCTCGCCAATAAGCTACATGTAGGGTCCCATAATTATTTGTATTTAAATGTTTGCTATATTTAGAAAACATGTTTCATATCAATCATAGACCTCGTTTATGTCAATTGTGTTACAAATTGCGAACATGAAGTGAACATACTGTATGTGTTAGTAATTGCTATTAAGTGGAAAAAGGGTAGGATTAAATAATCTTTGCTTCTTCCAACTCCATTTGGGATACGTTGTAAAAAGAATGAAAACATGTACAATATGTGATGTATCATATTGAAGCTGTATACAAATAAACTTTAACCAACTAACCAATATTTCAAGGTTCAGCGAAGAAAACAATGCATTAAAACCCATAAAAAGCAAACAAAAGAAATGTATTAGCTTGCAAGGCATTGTGATGTAGAAAAATCCTATATTTTTACCAATTTTCAGGAAATTTTCCATATTTTGAAATGCAAATGTTTATATTCCACGAAGACACACGTAATAAAAGTGTTTGTGAAATCCCAGGATGTTTTTTGGTCTTGAATTAACCACAACAATAGCGACGTTTCCTCCAAAAAAATAAATTAAAAAAACAACTTAAAGCCTTGTCCAGCTGTTTCCCGACGTATAATATTCATGTTTAGCTCAATTTTACTGCAAATGAATATTGGTTCCAAATATTGATTATCTGTCTCCTTGACGACAAATAATCGGTATCGGTATCAGCCCTGAAAAAAACATATCGGTGGATCTCTGGTCTCTACATGAAGGCACAACCTACTTTTTAACAATTATACTAGTCCATTGGTTCTTAACCTGGGTTTGATCAAACCCTAGGTGTTCGGTGAGTCGGCCTCAGGGGTTCGGCGGAGCCTCCGCCAAGGAGGTATAGACACATCCGAATTATCGTGTAAATAAAAACTTCTCCCTATCGGCGTATTACGGATACCCCCCAAACAATGTTCCCTCTAATTTTCCATCTTATTTGCAGGTTTTTGGATTGATTGATTGAAACTTTTACTAGCAGATTGCAAAGGAAGAGAATACATTATATGAAACAGTACAGTTTACACAGTACAGTACATATTCCGTGCAATTGACCACTAAATGGTAACACCCGAATTCGTTTTTCAACTTGTTTAAGTCGGGGTCCACGTTAATCAATTCATGGTCATGTGTGTAAGGTATGTAATTTGTTTTGAGTTCATGCACTGTGTTGGTTTTGTTCTTTGAACAAGGTGATGTTCATGCACGGTTCATTTTGTGCACCGGTAAAAAAACAAATAACTTTTTCTTGAATTTGAAACAAAAAAAACATTTTATTTTTCACTAAAGAAGGGTTCGGTGAATGCGCATATGAAACTGGTGGGGTTTGGTACCTCCAACAAGGTTAAGAACCACTGTACTAGTCATTTTATTATTACTGTAGTATTTGAGCTACAATGTTTTTGTTTCTGTTGAAACCAGGGAGGGCCTTACTTGAATTATATAAATCACTCATTTAATTGACGTCATTGCCCAGAGAACAATGGTAGGTATGGAAAGACACTAACCACATGGCACATCTACGCTTTTGAAGTGGAGTGTTAATCTGTTCATGGTGACATGTAGTGATCCCAATAATTCACTAAATAAAGGGTATGATGAAGACACGGACACGTTTTTTTACTGGATACTTTCTAATATGCTTCTGCTTTGGAGATTTTGTATCTGTAAGTAATATGCAACTATAATATTGTGATACTGTTAATATTGACAGATGGGCTGCAACATTGCTCAATTAAAGGCCTACTGAAATGCGATTTTCTTATTTAAACGGGGATAGCAGGTCCATTCTATGTGTCATACTTGATCATTTCGCGAGATTACCATATTTTTGCTGAAAGGATTTAGTAGAGAACATCGACGATAAAGTTCGCAACTTTTGGTCGTTGATAAAAAAGCCTTGCCTGTACCGGAAGTAGCAGACGATATGCGCGTGACGTCACAGGTTGTGGAGCTCCTCACATCCGCACATTGTTTACAATCATGGCCACAAGCAGCGAGAGCGATTTGGACCGAGAAAGCGATGATTTCCCCATTAATTTGAGCGAGGATGAAAGATTTGTGGATGAGGAAAGTGAGAGTGAAGGACTAGAGGGCAGTGGGAGCGATTCAGATAGGGAAGATGCTGTGAGAGGCGGGTGGGACCTGATATTCAGCTGGGAATGACTAAAACAGTAAATAACCACAAGACATATATATATATACTCTATTAGCCACAACACAACCAGGCTTATATTTAATATGCCACAAATTAATCCCGCATAACAAACACCTCCCCCCTCCCGTCCATACAACCCGCCAATACAACTCAAACACCTGCACAACACCCTCAATCCCACAGCCCAAAGTACCGTTCACCTCCCCAAAGTTCATACAGCACATATATTTCCCCAAAGTCCACAAAGTTACGTACGTGACATGCACATAGCGGCACGCACGTACGGGCAAGCGATCAAATGTTTGGAAGCCGCAGCTGCATGCGTACTCACGGTACCGCGTCTGCGCATCCAACTCAAAGTCCTCCTGGTAAGAGTCTCTGTTGTCCCAGTTCTCCACAGGCCAATGGTAAAGCTTGACTGTCATCTTTCGGGAATGTAAACAATGAAACACCGGCTGTGTTTGTGTTGCTGCAGCCGCCCGCAATACACCGCTTCCCACCTACAGATTTCTTCTTTGCTGTCTCCATTGTTCATTGAACAAATTGCAAAAGATTCACCAACACAGATGTCCAGAATACTGTGGAATTTTGCGATGAAAACAGACGACTTAATAGCTGGCCACCATGCTGTCCCAAAATGTCCTCTACAATCCGTGACGTCACGTGCCGGCGTCATCATACCGAGACGTTTTCAGCAAGATATTCCGCGCAAAATTTAACCCGACCGTATTGGCATGTGTTGCAATGTTAAGATTTCATCATTGATATATAAACTATCAGACTGCGTGGTCGGTAGTAGTGGGTTTCAGTAGGCCTTTAAGGATACTTTTTACGTATGTTTTGCTTGTGTGGTGTTGTGTGCTTAGCTGCGGTGTAGCCTATAGCATACCATGTTTTCCTTTTGTTAATGACTTTACTAAAACCCAAATACTTTAAAATGCAGTGCTCAGTGGATTACATTTACATGTTAACTGCTTGGCCAGCTTTGCACAAGCAAACGCTCTGCACGACTGCTTGTATTGGAGTTATATCAGAGATTTTAGATTCAAGCCAATATCATCTGATACTTCTTTTTGCTGATATTGAACCGATATCAATATCCGATCGGGACACCCCTATTAAATGTTTACATAATATAAACAAAAATCAAACCTTCTTGACTAAGCACATTGTGTTTAATGGAATTAACGAACATTTTATGTGTGTAGAGATCAGTAAATGTGTTTTAATCAACGGAAGACTATTTATCAAGGTATGTTTTAGGGCCGAGTTGGCAGTGGTGAATGTTGAGTACTTTTTTTTAAAGTACTTTGACATCAGCACTAATTAAAAGTGCAGGGCAGTGACTGAACATTTAGTCCTCCACTAAAACAACATTACTGCCAACAACAGGGCAGAGTGAATCATTAAGAGAACCGTAAGAAAAAATGTAACATGACACATTGGAATGAGAATTGATTCAAGCGAAATCTTCGACATTTCTTGGCGCAGCACAATATTTTGAGTGGGCTCTGTACCGAGGGTGTCGTTGTGGCTTGTGCAGCCCTTTGAGACACTTGTGATTTAGGGCTATATAAATAAACATTGATTGATTGATTGATAAACATTGATTGATTTTCATCTCACTTACCGTATGAAGAAAAAAAAAAAGTTAATAAAAGTTAAGGAGCCAATAAGAATAACATGTTACTTTTTTAAAGATCTAGGATGAAAGGTTCCATTTTACTTTATTGTAATACTGTTAAACCATTCGATGTTTTAATCAGAATTAATCATGATTAATGATTTATTTTGCATGAAGAAGGGAATATATATTAATGTGTTTACATTTACCATCATTGTTACCTTAACTAAAAACTGTCTGATTTTAAACAAACATTAATGTGGACATCTTACACCTTTTGTGTTAGTAATGTGTTATTTTATGATAGAAGTGAAAACAAGGCTCTTTCCTGCTGAGTGTGCATAATATTTTATGTTGGTCGACTGTTCCTTCATGGTTTTTTTTTTTATTTAACTTTTCCATGGAGAGGACCAACGCGCTGTTAAGACATCTTCCTTGTTGACGTGTTTGGTTCTGCAGCCTGTCATAACCGGATCAATCGTACATTTGCACATGCATAACACTACTTAAACAATTTGGAGTCAAAACCTGCTCAGTGGCATTGTGGTTAGAGTGTCCGCCCTGAGACTGGAGGTGGTGAGTTCATACCCAAAGACTATAAAAGTGGGACCCATTTCCTCCCTCCCACTCAGCATCAAGGGTTGGAATTGGGGGTTAAATCACCAAATGATTCCCGAGCGTGACTACTGCTGTTGCTCACTGCTCCCCTCACCTCCCAGGGGGTGAAAAAAGGGGATGGGTCAAATGCAGAGGGTAATTTCACCACACCTAGTGTGTGTGACTATCAGTGGTACTTTAACTTGAACTTTAAGACAACTCATAAAGTTGTTTAGCAGTGTGTATAGCTTCAACCTGCCTGTCTGCACTCCCTACATGATGCCACTGTGCTGATGAGACAATATGTTGTGCCCAGACCAGAATCAGGGCAGTGTGGCAGTGGTGGAAGCAGCGATAAATTATGACCCAGAGATGCTTAGTTGAATTCAGGTCACATGTATCCTCCAGGAACTGCTGACTAGGGTTGCAAAATTGGACTGCTGACTAGGGTTTCAAAGTTCGAAACTTTCCATGGGAATTAACGGGAATTAATGGGAATAAACATTGAATGCAACATGCTAGATCTTGCAGCATGATTATAAGCTAAAACAACCTGATTTAATGCAAATTCAGTTGAATTTCAACCCTGTACTGTGCATTCCTCCATCACATGTGCAGTGCATTCTTCCATCACATGCCCAGATAATTCCCAGCATGCTACACACTACAGCAGGGCTATTGAGGCCAGACTAGTATTTGAGCCCAAGGACTTCATCCAGTCAGGTAGGTTTTGATGATATTACTGGGGTAAATATATTTGATCTATGTCTTGTTCCTTGTTGTGGAAATAAGTTGAGCCAACACACGACGTGCTGCTAACTGTACTTTTATTCACGACTCGTGGGAATAACACATCACATGTCCGGCAACGCTTAAACAGGAAGTACCTCATTTCTTGGGCCAATCATATTCGTGTATACTTCAGGGACCGCTCGGAGATCGTATTACCTAAGAATATTACATCCCCCTTCTTTTAGAAAAATATGGAACAACAACATTTAAGAAAACACACTCTGTGCGATAACCATTACTAAAACGTATTGAAATTCAAGTAGCACATGTACGACTGTCATAAAGTAAGAATTCAACAACAGATTTCAATTATCACTTAACTTGCTCGAATGCCATACTGTTGTGAATAGAAACACAATCACAATGTTATTGAATTGTACGTATCTGAACACCATTGAGCATAATTTTTATAAGTCCATAACAACTCTGGGCTTAACCTCATGTCCAGACCTTGTCTGATACCGCACAGGCTGTGGGGCTGTTTCTTCTGTTATCTTTGAGGTGTGTGGTGTGTCAGTGTGCGGTGCATGTTGTGTGTCATATTTTGTGTTTTCTTCAGTCTGAGTGGTCAGTGTCTCTCTTGTGTCCAAGAGATGTCGTCTATTTCGCCTATATTCTTGTCCTCCTGATGCACGTATGTGGTATGATCTTTCAGTATCAGCTGAACGAATGACAACTGCTGGTTTCCAGTAGCCTTTCTCCTGAAAACGGATGAATTGTCCTTCATGCAAAGGTGACATTTGCTTAGCTGATCTGTCATAGTATTCCTTCTGCTGGTGTTGTTTGTTGGTTCTCATGATGTGAACATCCTTGTGGCTGATAGTTTTGGGTTGCAGCTGCTGATGGGTGTTAGGCAGGATTGAGCGTGTGCGACGACTCATGAGCAGCTGAACTGGTGATTTGAAGTTGTCCACTGGGGTATTGCGATATTCAAGCAGACTCAGATAAGGGTCTTTCTGATCAGCTTTGGCCTTTTCCATAAGGGACTTTGCAATGTGAACCGACTTCTCGGCTAACCCATTACTTTGAGGATAGCATGGGCTGGAGGTAATATGTGTGAACCCCCATGTGTTGGCAAAAACATCAAACTCTCTACATCTGTACTGTGGACCATTGTCTGATATAACAGTCTCTGGTATCCCGTGTCTTGCAAAAGAAGATTTTAGTTTATGTATAACAGCAGCAGCTGTGGTGCTGTTTAATCTGTTTAGCTCAAAGTATCTGCTGTAATAGTCTACTGTGACTAAATAATCATCATTGTTCCAAGTGAACAGGTCAGTAGCCACTGTTTGCCATGGCCTGTCTGGGATCTTGTGACTTATCATTGGCTCTTTAGTGTTTGATGGTTTATGTTCATTGCAGATGTGGCATTTACCAACTAACTCCTCAATCTGTTTGTTTATCCCAGGCCAGAAGATGATGTCACACGCTCTTTGTTTACACTTTTCCATACCCATGTGACCTGCATGGATACAGGATAACATCTCTGTGCGCAGTGAGTTGGGTATGATGATTTTTTTCCCCCTTGAACAGGATGTTATTCATCTGCGAGAGCTCGTCCCGGTAGTTCCAATACTCCGCTATGTTCTGAGGGCATCGTTTCCTCTCCTCGGGCCATCCTGACTTAATTATCTTTTTCAGCAAGATGAGTTGAGCATCCTTTCCAGTCTCCACCTTGATGTCTTCAAGTCTGGTGTCACTGACAGGTAGGTTGCTATAAACGGTGTGCACCTGCATGTCCATACCTTCACTGAGGCTGGTGTCCTGGTCAGGCAGTGACTTTCTGGAGAGAGTGTCTGCGACAGGAATGTCTTTGCCTGGTCTGTGAGTGATGGTGAAGTTATACCTCTGTAGCTGTAGCATCATTCTTTGTAACCTTGGAGGCGCTGCTGCAAGTGGTTTTTGCAAAATGGATTCAAGTGGCTTATGGTCACTTTCCACGGTGATGTGCCGACCATATATGTACTGGTGGAAACGCTTGCACCCAAACAGAATAGCAAATAACTCCTTCTCAATTTGTGCATAATTGACTTCACAATCAGTTAGTGACTTAGATGCATAGCCTATGGGCTTTCCTTCTTGTAATAGTACTGCCCCTAATCCATATTTTGATGCGTCAACTTGGAGTCTGAGTTCCTTGCTCGGGTCAAAATACCTTAACACTGGACCTGGTTCCTGAGTGAGGAGCTCTTTAATCTTTCCGAATGCTTCCTCCTGCTGTGCATCCCATCTGAATTCACTCGAATCTTTTAATAGGTGACGCATGGGTGCATTGACATCAGACAGTCCAGGGGCAAATTTGGACAAGTAGTTAATCATGCCAAGGATTGTTTCCAGCTCACCTTTGTCTCTTGGTGGCTCCATGTCCTTCACAGCTGCAATCTTGGCTGGATCAGGCTTGATTCCATCCTTGGTGATTCGGTGCCCAAAGTAGCTGACTTCAGTTGCACAGATTGTACTTTTATCTGGGTTGAGCTTAACTCCTCGCTCCCTGGAGCGCTGCAACATTGCACGGAGGTTGGTATCATGTTCTTCTTTAGTCTTGCCATAGATGAGGATATCATCGACTATTGCTGTGACACCCTGCAAACCCTCATAAGTCTCGTCAACTTTACGCTGAAACTCATCTTGAGCCGAAATCAGTCCAAAAGGTAAGCGGAGGAATCTGTATCGTCCGAAAACAGTGTTGAAGGTTGTCAGCTTTGAGGACTCATCTGAAAGCTTGATGGCCCAGTAGCCTGACCTTACATCCATTACACTGAAGAAACAGGCTCCTGCCAATTTGGATGTGGTGTCCTCAAGGGTAGGTAAGGGGTAGTGCGGGCGTTTGATGACTTTATTTAGATCCCTTGGATCCAGACATACTCTTAGTTTTCCTGTGCGTGGTTTTTCTGCTGCTACCATTGAATTAACCCATTCGGTTGGTTCAGTGACTTTTACAATGATGTCTTGTTTTTCCATGTTTTGTAATTCCTCTTTGAGGCGGTCGCGAAGGGCCAGAGGGACGCGCCTAGGTGGGTGAACTACAGGTACTGCTTCGGGTTTAATGTGAATTGTACACTCTCCAGGAAACAGTCCTATTCCTGTGAACACATCAGCAAACTCATCCATAACCGATGTCTCAGGTGTGCTGTGCACAGACAGTATAAGTTTAATGAGTCCAAAATCCAAACAGGCTTTTAATCCTAACACAGGAGGAGCTTGTGTGTCAACAATGTGGACCTTTAATGTCAGATGGGTGCTTTTGTACTGGCATTTAATGTTGCATTTTCCTCTGACGGATAACTTCTCACCCCCATAGCCATAGAGAGGGCGTGTTGTTGGTTGTAGTGTGTCCTGTATCCCAAGCCTTTGGAAAACATTAGTGGGAATGACATTAGCTGAAGCCCCGGTGTCTAGCTTGAAGGTGACAGTAGTTTTACTTGGTCCAACAAACACATCTGTATATGCCTGTTCAGTTTCTCTTTTTTTACCGCTGCCTTGTATAACTGCATCAATAAATAATTCTTCATTGTCTGTCTTGCTGAGTGAGTCAATTTCACTTACAGTGTGCACTCCTGTACTCTGCTTTGAGCGGCATACTTTTGCGAAATGGTTCCATTTGCTGCATATCTTGCACTGTTTACCTTTGGCTGGACAGCTGTCTTTTGCTCCATGAGGCTTGTTTCCGCAGTAGCCACAACTTTTATGACGCTCTCTGTCCCCATCAGGTATGTAGGTGTGCTCTGTTGCCTTGTCATGGCGCGTTTTCCAAGCTGTCTTCCTTGGATAATGGCGACTGATAGCATGGACAGTCTGCTCGTGCAGGCCGCTGTAGCCGCTAGCTATAGTTTTGAGCTGTGCTTGTGCCATGTCATGAGACCTGACTATATCTATAGCTTTATCCAACGTCAAATCGGAACCGACACTCAGTAGCTTTTCTCTTACTTTAGGTGAGTGGATCCCAAACACGACACGGTCTCTCACCATCTCCTCCTTGTTTGCATAATTGCAGTCCTTCACAAGCAGTCTCAAATCCGTCAAAAACTGTTCAAATGGCTCGTTGGCTCCTTGGACTTTTTCGTGAAATTTATAACGAGCAAATATTATGTTTGACTTCGGCATGACGTATGCTTCATAGCGCTCATAGTACGTAATCAGTACCTTACGTTCGTCGTCTGTAAGTGTCCATGTGTTATATATGTCCCGTCCTCTTTCGCCAATCCAAATGAGAAGATAGCTGCACTTTTCGTCCTCAACTTTTTTTTTAAAAGGACCAGAAAACATCAACTCTACGTGGAGCTTAAACTTCCGCCATGCTTCGGGCAGGTTGCTCGCATCCCAATCCATTCGAGGTGAAGGAACTCCGGCGACGTCCATCTTGTTGCAAAGTTCTTCTTTCCTTTTATTCTGACACCATGTCTTGTTCCTTGTTGTGGAAATAAGTTGAGCCAACACACGACGTGCTGCTAACTGTACTTTTATTCACGACTCGTGGGAATAACACATCACATGTCCGGCAACGCTTAAACAGGAAGTACCTCATTTCTTGGGCCAATCATATTCGTGTATACTTCAGGGACCGCTCGGAGATCGTATTACCTAAGAATATTACAATCTATGGTATTTAAGTTTAATAATTGCTTGTTATTGTATGACTGTAGACTACTCCAGCAGACTTCCACTCAAGCTAGCTAGCTAGCTGTTCCTGCACTTGTTAAATGATATTGGGGCCAATATCTCTAGCTAGCAGGTTTATGTACCACCACAGTCTCATAATGAACCGAAAATATTTCTCCGTTAGCCGTGATGCTAATTTTCTCTATGTTAAATCTCATTCATTTATGCTAACAATGTTAGCGATCCGAATTTACCTTTTTTGTGATCTGTAAGTTCAACTAGCAATTACCAAATCAAAATGTGTAGTTTCCTCTGCCTTCTGTTCTGCTAGCCATTCTGTTGCCATACAAGAATGTAGGTTATAGTTTGATTTAGCATGCTGATTGGGTGTTCATTTATTCATCTATCCTATTTCTATTCATTTGTCCATCAGTAAAATATTTTTAAAGACTACTCCAATTGTTTAGCTGACTATTTATATCTGTGTGTGGCATTGCATTAGTGTTTTACAAGCTTCCAACTTTGAATAATCAAAAAATGGTAAAAATTTCCAAACTTCCCGAGCTTAACTTCCCGTGGTAAATTTCCAGAAAGTTTCCGGAAATGTACCGGACACTTTCCACCCCTTTGCAACCCTACTGCTGACACACTCAAATCTTATGATGTTGGTCATTGGCATGCACCGGAAGCAACCTGGTAGTCAAGCTGGTAGCCAACAGCTGTCAGGGTACTTCTGGTTATCATGAGGGTATTTACCGTGTGTAAGGATATGCCTCCACTTATGAGGCTGTTGCAGAAACCGGAACATTCTCCACAGGAAACATGGTTTGCTGTTTCGAGACCAGCTTAATATGAATTAATGAAATGAGTTTATTTCGGTCATATATTCAACCATTTTGTGTGATCAATTTAGCAGTACAGATTATACATATTTAACAATCATACACATTTACGCACAAAAAGAAAAGAAAAAGAATGACCGAAAAGCAACAGGCTGAAGCCAAGGCTTATATTTGCCTATCCTATACATTCACTGACAATAAGATTACCTGGAACATCAACGTTCAAACAATCAATGGAATGAAAGTAATTGTTACTATATTTTATATTTTTCTATTATTTCACCTTTCAAGGCTTTTTAAAACCTTAACAAAGAACTACATGTCTTCAGCTCATCACTGAGCTTGTTCCACCATTTAACTCTTAAAACTGAAATACATTTCAATCAATCAATCAATGTTTATTTATATAGCCCTAAATCACAAGTGTCTCAAAGGGCTGCACAAGCCACAACGACATCCTCGGTACAGAGCCCACATAAGGGCAAGGAAAAACTCACCCCAGTGGGACGTCGATGTGAATGACTATGAGAAACCTTGGAGAGGACCGCATATGTGGGTAACCCCCCCCCCCCTCTAGGGGAGACCGAATGCAATGGATGTCGAGTGGGTCTAACATAATATTGTGAGAGTACAGTCCATAGTGGATCCAGCATAACAGTAAGAGTCCAGTCCACAGTGGGGTCAGCAGGAAACCATCCCAAGCGGAGACGGGTCAGCAGCGCAGAGATGTTCCCAACCGATATATTGTATTTTATATTCGTTCTTACTTTACATATTTCAAAAATCAATATCCCCCTAAATTATACTTTTCTCCTCTTTATTTAAACAACCTAAGAATCAGAGGTGTGGACTCGAGTCACATGACTTGGACTTGAGTCAGACTCGAGTCATGAATTTGATGACTTTAGACTCGACTTGACAAAATGTAAAAAGACTTGCAACTCGACTTAGACTTTAACTTCAATGACTTGTGACTTCACTTGGACTTGAGCCTTTTGAATTGACATGACTTGACATGACTTGCTACTTTCCCCAAAACCCAAAGATGAAAAAGTTATTCGGGAGCGCTCCGTATTTTTCATTGTGTACTTGTCTATCAGCGTTGCGTGTGTCAGCTGGTGTGCTCTCAGTACAACAGCCAATCAAATTAGATCTACTTTGTTTTCATCACACAGCATTCATCCAATCAAATTGCAGGACAACCAACGAAGAAGACATGTCCAAACCACACGCCAGTGAACAAAAAAAGATACCTAAAATAATTTTGTTTGGGTATAAAAATTACGAGGTGGTCAACACAAAACGGTTTGCAGTATGCAACACATGCGGTTCGAAAATTACTGATGGAGAGGCAACAACTTCCAACTTCGTCCGGCATTTGAAGTTGCACAAAGAACGGTAAGTTTTGAATGTAAGATAACGTTTATTGGCTAAGTAACGTGACTTTTATTTGCTGTGTAGTTAAATCAGAGAGGCTGTAAACTCACTGCTAACGTTATAACGTTATTGCAAACACGGGAATCTGTTGCAGTTCACTACCTTATTCATACTTTTTGTTCAGTGATTTTTTTTAAGCAGGGTTACGTTAGTCAATACAATACACGTAACGTTAGACGGCGGTCAGCAGCACCGCGTATTTTAGCCACCTAAAAAAGACAAAAATAGTAAAATAAAGGTCAGTTAAAATGTATACTATATTATGAATATGTGTACCGTTTTAGCTAGCTTTCTGACATACTGTTGGTTGTTTACCTCAGTGGTCCCCAACCACCGGGCCGCGGCCCGGTACTGGTCCGTGGATCGATTGGTATCGGGCCGCACAAGAAATATTTTTATTTTTTATTTTTATTTTTTTTAATTAAATCAACATAAAAAACACAAGATACACTTACAAGTAGTGCACCAACCCAAAAAAACTCTCTCCCCCCTTTTGTTCTGGGCATTGAACATGAAGACTCTTCCTTCACTGTTCCAAGTGGCCATGAGAGTCTTGGCAGTGCCTGCCTCCAGTGCTCCAGTGGAGCGAGTTTTCAGCCGTGGTGGCATCATACTACGCCCCCATCGTGCACAAATGACTGACAGACTCTTGGCTAATTTGGTCTTTTGCAAATGCAATGCAGCATAGGGACCTGACATATAAAAAGTACAACTTTTTTGTTATGTTCACGTATATGTCATGTTTTTTCAATGTTAACACTTTTGTACAAATAAGTACATTTGCACTTTATTTTTCAATGTGTTTGTTCTGTAAAGGAATGAGTTAATGTTTAAAATGACTGGTTAATAGTGCTATTATAAAGTGCAATGTCAGCACAATTTTCTTTCCTGCAATTTAAAATGCACTTGTTTTAATAAATAAATACAGCGTTTGAAAAGCATACACAATCTGTGTTAATATATTAGTCTGTGGTTAAAAGGACTTGAAAGGACTCGAAACTCAAAATGCAGGACTTAGGACTTGACTTGAGACTTTCCAGTCTTGACTTTGGACTTGACTCGGGGCTTGCCTGTCTTGACTCGGGACTTGACTCGGACTTGAGGGCAAAGACTTGAGACTTACTTGTGACTTGCAAAACAATGACTTGGTCCCACCTCTGCTAAGAATACAAGCTGGACGGCTGTTCTTTACTCAAAACATAATCTCCATTGTTATTAAAAACACAATATCAGAAAATGTTAACACATTATAACTTATAAATAATGGATTATGTAAAACACACTTGTGTGAATTTGTCTCACTTTTAGGAATTAGGTTTCTGTGTACTGTTCCACGTGGCCGTCACTCATTAACCATCAACTGGATAGACTGAAGTTACATGTGCATGAATGCAGTCAGTCCTTCATTCTCACTGTGTGCCTCCTGCCTAAAGCACTGAAGTTTGGTTTGACTGCATACTTGCAGATTTGTTTTTCTTCTCCCCTACGCCCACACATACTGTATATTCACACACCCACCAATGTGGGAGTACACTTTGGTCTTACACAAAAGCATTGGAACTACAGTAGCGTGTTTGCTTCTGTGACAGAGCTCTTAACTAAAATCAACGTCTCCCATTGAAATGAATTGAAATCAATTAATTTTGGTGCTTGTGCTGCGCCACGTCGAACGGTGCAATTTTTTTTTAAAGAAAAAACAACTTTTAGATGAGAAATTCAAGTTCAACACAATATAATGTACTACTAACAACTACAGTAGTTTTATGAATGCAATAATAATGTACAGCCTTTACCTTACAGAGTGGACGGTATCTCCTTCCAGCTGTTTCTCTGTCGAAAGCACCACCAGCAGCTTAAAAAAAAAAAGTTGTATTTTTAAATCAAACTTGATTTGAATTTGATGCATTTTGTACTAAAACTCATGGAAAAAAATGGTTTAATAATCAAATTTTTTAACTGCAAATAACAAATTTAACATAATTGAAACATATATTTGTAAATCTTCCTAACCCAAGTTTGATTATTTATCAGACCAGGACAAACAGCGCCACAGGGAATAAATGTAAAATGTCAAGGGATATTTGTCATTATATTCTTATCAGAGACGAAGCAGACAGGGGCTAGGAATATATTTGCGGTAGAATTTCATATAGAATGGCCTGTCATTTATTACTTGACATTTTACATGCGCTTATTTATGCAAAACGCAGCCTAAAACTTACAGAGCCTTATGCAGAGTGCTTGATCTGCATAGTGAAACGACGTGGTCGCATCGTGATGCGGATGTGGTTCTCCCAAGGATGCAGACGGCTTCGGACACAGCTTGCAGGTAGGAAAATGATTTATTTTAAATATAAATCATTTGGTGAATAAACAAAAAGACATGCACGTAGCACAAAAGGCAAAACAAAAGGACTAGCGTGGGAGCTAGCAGGAAAAAATAGCATAGCATGAAATCTAAGTAGTCGTTATTAGTTGTATGGGAACAAACTAGGAAGCCAGACCGAGTGAGGCCAGGGCAAAGACTAAATAGCCCTCTGATTAGCGCCCTGGCAACAGGTGCGCGTCCCGGACACTAACCAGAGGCAGGTGTAAACAATCTGCCGTCATGGCAACAGAAATAAACGAAACTCAAGGTGCTGAAAACACATGTGACTCAAACATAAACAAACTATGATCCGGGCAGCGGATCGTAACAGTACCCCCCCCTTAAAGGACAGATTCCAGATGTCCCTTGACACGGAATAAAACTAGAACCCAAAAAACAAGAAACAGTTCAAGAGTCCAGGGAGGGCGGAGGGAGGATTTGGTGGTGGGTCGCCAGGCCACGTGTCCCCGAATCCACCGGGGAAGAGTCAGGTGGCGGCGGCGAGTGGAACGCCGCTGCCGCAGGCGAGGCGGGCGACCACGGAAAGGCCACATTCGTGGCTGCCGAGAAGGTGGGTGTGAGTGGCGCCAGAAGTTCAGCAGCCGGAGAGTTCTAAGTCTATGTCTCGGGTGTCGCTGCTGTTTGCGCCACAGGCGTCCATACACAAACCTCCGAGAGCGCTGCTTGCGCAGCCAGACCACTCGAGGTCGCTGAGACGACGATGAGGGCGAGGAAGGTGGCGGCGTCCTGGAAAAGCCCACCGGAGACGAGGAGAGAGCAGACGTCGCCGTGGAAGCAGGAGGAGTCGTCGTCGCCGTGGAGGCAGGAGGAGTCGTCGTCGCCGTGGAGGCAGGAGGAGTCGTCGTCGCCGTGGAGGCAGGAGGAGACGTCGTCGCCGCGGAGGCAGGAGGAGACGTCGTCGCCGTGGAGGCAGGAGGAGACGTCGTCGCCGTGGAGGCAGGAGGAGACGTCGTCGCCGTGGAGGCAGGAGGAGACGTCGTCGCGGCAGCTGGTGCAAGTCTTGGAGCTGCGACTCGTGCTAGCCTCAGAGCCGGGACAGGGGTTGGTCTTGGAGGTGGCGCTGGTGTGGGAACCAGCCGTGGAGCCGGCGCTGGTGTGGGAACCAGCCGTGGAGCCGGCGCTGGTGTGGGAACCAGCCGTGGAGCCGGCGCTGGTGTGGGAACCAGCCGTGGAGCCGGCGCTGGTGTGGGAACCAGCCTTGGAGCCGGCGCTGGTGTGGGAACCAGCCGTGGAGCCGGCGCTGGTGTGGGAACCAGCCGTGGAGCCGGCGCTGGTGTGGGAACCAGCCTTGGAGCCGGCGCTGGTGTGGGAACCAGCCTTGGAGCCGGCGCTGGTGTGGGAACCAGCCTTGGAGCCGGCGCTGGTGTGGGAACCAGCCTTGGAGCCGGCGCTGGTGTGGGAACCAGCCTTGGAGCCGGCGCTGGTGTGAGAACCAGCCGAGGAACTTGGCATGGAGGAGCTTGGCGTGGTGGAGGTACAGGAGACGAAGCTTGGTGTGTCAGCCGAGGTGCAGGAACAGGTGCTAGCCGAGGTGCAGCTGGAGGTGGCCTAGCTGGCGGTTGTGGCTTAGCAGGCCAAAGGACTGGTGGCGGTGGCCGTGCAGGAGGTTGCGGCTTAGCACGCCGAAAGACTGGTGGCGGTGGCCGTGCAGGAGGTTGCGGCTTAGCACGCCGAAAGACTGGTGGCGGTGGCCGTGCAGGGGGTTGCGGCTTAGCACGCCGAAAGACTGGTGGCGGTGGCCGTGCAGGGGGTTGCGGATTAGCACGCCGAAAAACTGGTGGCGGTGGCCGTGCAGGAGGTTGCGGCTTAGCACGCCGAAGTTGTGCCACCGCACTAGCACAGTTCCCAGTACTAGCCCCCCCCCTCAAGACGCGGATACCAGACGCGCTCTTTGCGGTTTGGAACCGTCTTCAAGGGTGGGTGGAGGGAGGTATGGAGGGGGGTATACTCCTCCTCTTTAAATTGTCCAAATTGACTGTTAGTCTTCCCAATATCATGGGACTGTAGGGACGACCAGGAGGGAGAAAACAGAGGAGTGGGCGGAGCTTGAGCTATAGGGGGTGGGGCCAAAATAATTGGGGGCGGGGCTTGAAAATCAGAATGTGACTGACTAGACTTGAACTTAACAAAAATGTCCTGATAATGTTTTATCTTAGAATACAAGTTATTTGGAATTGGCTGACAGAAAGAAGCAGATGATGGAAAAAAAAATTCTTGCTCAATGACGTCATCGGGAGTGGGCGGAGTTACCTCTTCGGGGGGCGCCAATGAAATGACGTCATTGTTGGAAATGTCCATGTGACTGACAGCCCAATTGGAGAAATGTTTGGCGAAGTGGTCGATTGGGTTGCCAAACGTCTGAGGATGGGGAGCTTGAGCTGCATGTAGCTTGCTTCGGTCCGGGGGAGGAGTTTGCAGGAGCGGCGCGTCTTGGCGGCGAGGGAAAGACCTTCTGGCCGGCTTCCGTCTTTGACGGCGCGCACGGTACTGCTGTGTAGCGGCGATGTCTTCCGACCAGAGGGAGTCGATGGGGATAAGAGAGCCTCCAGCTCCCCACATGAGATTCGACATCTCCTCCGTCGAATAGCGAAGCGTCTCGGCTTCCATCGCTCGCAACACCATGAGCGTACCTTCGTCCCACTCCTCGTTAGCCGGTGCGGGAGAATTGTTTTCTGCTGGCTTCCTACTGAAACGACGTGGTCGCATCGTGATGCGGATGTGGTTCTCCCAAGGATGCAGACGGCTTCGGACACAGCTTGCAGGTAGGAAAATGATTTATTTTAAATATAAATCATATGGTGAATAAACAAAAAGACATGCACGTAGCACAAAAGGCAAAACAAAAGGACTAGCGTGGGAGCTAGCAGGAAAAAATAGCATAGCATGAAATCTAAGTAGTCGTTATTAGTTGTATGGGAACAAACTAGGAAGCCAGACCGAGTGAGGTCAGGGCAAAGACTAAATAGCCCTCTGATTAGCGCCCGGGCAACAGGTGCGCGTCCCGGACACTAACCAGAGGCAGGTGTAAACAATCTGCCGTCATGGCAACAGAAATAAACGAAACTCAAGGTGCTGAAAACACATGTGACTCAAACATAAACAAACTATGATCCGGGCAGCGGATCGTAACACATAGTTCCAATATAATAATGCTGACTGGGGCTGAGCCAATCAATGGTCACGATACTGAACAGCGCACTCTGATTGGTTTGGCCTCATCTAGTTGCTATTACTATAGGGCTGGAAATGGCACATGATATCACAATGCATTGTGGGTGCCATTTTTTGCTGGATGTTGGTTTTGTTTAAAAGGCTGTACTGTACTTGCGGTATTGTGAGAGAGAGCAACAAATTGGATTAAAACGGATCGTACAAAAGAAAAAAATCAAGGTACCGTACCGAAACAAACTGGACCCTGTTCCAAAGGCTCGAGACCTTGAAATTTAGAAAAAATTGGTGGAATTGATCAATTTGAGCAAGCTGCCGAGCGTGTCTTGTATCTGGATCGTCAACGTAGTCAGTTTTTACACAGACCAAACATTTTGAAATGCATGGTAAAGGCTCATGGACAAACCAACTTTGGGTGTGTGCAAGACCTCTGAATTTTACATCCGAAAGAGAAGACTGTTGTTCTTTCACAGGACTTGTCACTGCGTGCTGTCTCCTGGAGAAATTTGTTTCAAACTAAATATATTTTAATTCTGAAATACACTGTGCATTAATGTGGGAAATGTTTAATGTCTTCTCAGTTATTGATCGATGAATAGGGATATTGCTTTTTTGTTGTAGCTATTTTAGCTTAGCTTAGCCTATTTTAGCTAGCGTTAACACGAACAGACTACCGTATTTTCCGCACTATAAGGCGCACCGGATTATTAGCCGCACCTTCTATGAATTACATATTTCATAATTTTGTCCACCAATAAGCCGCCCCGGACTATAAGCCGCGCCTACGCTGCGCTAAAGTGAATGTCAAAAAAACGCTGCGCTAAAGTGAATGTCAAAAAAACAGTCAGATAGTTCAGTCAAACTTTAATAATATATTGAAAACCAGCGTTCTAACAACTCTGTCCCAAAATGTACGCAAATGTGCAATCACAAACATAGTAAAATTCAAAATGGTGTAGAGCAATAAATAGCAACATAATGTTGCTCGAACGTTAATGTCACAACACACAAAATAAACATAGCGCTCACCTTCTGAAGTTATTCTTCATTCGTAAATCCTTCGAATTCTTCGTCTTCGGTGTCCGAATTGAAAAGTTGCGCAAGCGTGGGATCCAAAAATGGCCGGCTCCGCCTCGTCGAAGTCATCGGATTCAGTGTCGCTGTTGTTGTGCAGCAGTTCTGTGAATCCTGCCTTCCGGAAAGCTCGGACCACAGTTGTGACCGAAACTATCTGCCCAGGCATTTACGATCCACTGGCAGATGTTGGCGTATGTCGACCGGCGCTATCTGCCCGTCTTAGTGAAGGTGTGTTCGCCTTCGGAGCTGTGTGAAAAAAGCCACCCGGCCTCTTCGCGTAAACTTCCCTTAACCACTCGCTCATCTTTTCTTCATCCATCCATCCCTTCGAGTTAGCTTTTATGATGACGCCGGCTGGAAAGGTCTCTTTTGGCAAGGTCTTCCTTTTGAATATCACCATGGGTGGAAGTTAGCATGGCAAGCTAGAACCACAGTGAAGGATGACTTCTCATTCCCTGTGGTGCGAATATTCACCGTACGTGCTCCCGTTCCACAGTGCAGTTCA
Source organism: Nerophis lumbriciformis (assembly GCF_033978685.3). Lineage (NCBI taxonomy): Eukaryota > Metazoa > Chordata > Actinopteri > Syngnathiformes > Syngnathidae > Nerophis > Nerophis lumbriciformis. Next base: position 29,933,208 of record NC_084559.2, on the reverse strand, counting down.
CAGGAATATCAGTTGCTGTGAAATACGGTAGTAATCCGTGTGCGGATGGAGAGATTGCGTCTTTTTATGAACCGGATCCTTGTCGCGTAGTAGGAGCCATTTTGTGGTCTTTACAGATGTAAACAGGAAATGAAACGTACGGTGATATCCGCGCGTTTTTTCTTCTTCTTCCGGGGGCGGGTGAAGCGCTTCCTGTTCTATGGGGGCGGGTGCTTTCCTTGGCGGTTGCTTGCGTAGAAGAAGAAGCGCTTCCTGTTCTACCGGGAAAAAAGATGGCGGCTGTTTACCGAAGTTGCGAGACCGAAACTTTATGAAAATGAATCGTAATAAAGCGCACCAGGTTATAAGGCGCACTGTCAGCTTTTGAGAAAAATTGTGGTTTTTAGGTGCGCCTTATAGTGCGGAAAATACGGTACTAAATGCTACATGTGAAACATATTAAAACGTGCTTTGATTCAAACTTACCAGTGTGAAACTGGGATAAAAACATTCAAAGGTACCAGGTGATGGCGTTAAAAGTCATGTTTGATCATCTCACGGCTGCTATTCTTTTTATTAGCTCACTAACCCGACTTCCTTGGCTTTGCTTCTACACTGGAATTTTATTTTTTTCCTGAAGCAATCATGACAACCATCGGGGCAGTTATGTATATTGCACGTTCACGCCATGTTTTGAATTTGTTAAAGAAAAAAACTAAACTTTCGGACAGAGGCTTGCATTTCGCCATGTAAAAAAGCTATCCAGATGTCAGCAGGAACCACAATGCATTGCATTCCACGTCACACTTTCAAGCCCTATTGTAGTATTTATATTTTTAGTTCATTTAGTCCTAGAATACATAGAATATGGTTTTAAAAATCTGCTCGAGTGAAGACACAAAACTCAAATCGCGATGTGGCAAGTTTCTATTTTGGGAAGCCATCCTTTAGTGGGTCATACAAAACGACTGGGGGTACAAATTTGGCCTACGGTTTCCAATTTGGACATCACTGGCCTAGACCTTAGTAGAAAGTGGATCAGAAAACCACCTTCCAAGCAAGTGAAGCAACAGTGTTCAAATTGTTTTGTATGTTTTTAAGCAAGCAGAAACATGGGTGACAAAATAAATCTGAAAATTCTATGGCTATATGGTACTGGATTATAATACGTGAAAATTAACATGAATATGTAACTCCATCATCTTTTGAATGCATCTACGATTACATTGGAGGCACATATGGCCAAACAGAATTGTGTAGTTGTTAGTCATCTCTAAAATGCTCGCACTTAGTCAAGTTGACACACCGGTATGCAAATGTTCATTGCCCACTGGAAATGGTGGGAGTGGCTTTCTAAAGTGGAAAATGTTATTATTAGTCTGAGCTTGTCCTTTGTCTACTTTATGACAGTCTGATGATAAGATACTGTAAGTCGGGAGAGTCTAAAGTTAACATCCCAATGACGACCACACAAATGTACTTTCAGATAGTGAACACAAACATGAACCTGGTTACAGCATTTAAAATATGTACGACTTTGCATAGTCTTGGACACTTTTGTTTGTTAGACATTTTACAATTGTGTTACAATTGATGTGTCTATAATTAGCTGTCTCTCAGCACACTCGGGGTAAACAAAGACACTAAACTGGAAAAATGACTTGCTTAGAATTGCTCAATTCCGAGTCAAAAACAGAAAGACATTTTTTTTTATTGTGTTTGACAGTTAAATACTTTCAATAATGTACCTTTAGGAGACTCGATTCAGCTCCTGCTTATTCCTTTAACTAGATTTTGGTAGCCATTCACTACAAAATATGTGAATATGTATATTTGTACAGTACATTCTTCTTGTAATTGTGTTAAGATTTATTTTACCCCTTATCTTTTTGAGCTATCAACAAATAGATGTTGCGTTGCCCTTTCTTCATACAAGTACATTCACCCAACATACACATTATTAATGTGTTGCCTTTGTTTACAGCTGTAGAATATTGTTTACAGAAATACTCAGTTATGCAACATATTCATATATGTTTGTATATAACCTCTAATTCCAAGATCTAGAGGTTACAGGAACCAAAAGTTGAGGAACTTTTGGTTCCTGGAACCTCTAGGGCAGGCTTGGGCAATTATTTTGACTTGGGGACCAAATTTAGAGAAAAAAATGTGTCTGGGGGCTGGTATATCTATGTATATACATATTAAATATAAATATACGCACACACACACACACATATATATAAGCTGTGACAATCTGCTGTACAATATGTGTGTGTTTGGGTCCTATTTTTAGGAACACTAATACAAAACCTCACAATAATGTCTGATTGAATGCTAAAGACGTTATGACAGACCGCCTTAGGAAACGGAATGGAATTTTACATGTTCTACTGCAGTGTTTTTCAACCTTTTTTGAGCCAAGGCACATTTTTTGCGTTTGAATAAAATCCGGAGGCACACCACCAGCAGAAATCATTAAAAATTAAACTCAGTTGACAGTAAAAAGTCGTTGCCGCAATTGTTTGATATGACTTTAAACCATAAACAACCATGCATCACTATAGCTCTTGTCTCAAAGTACACTGCAAAAACTGAAATCTAAGTAAGATTAAATATCTCAAATAAGAGTGATATTTGCTTATTTTCTGTCTGATAAGATAATTCTTCTCACTAAGCAGATTTTATGTTCGAGTCTTTTACTTGTTTTAAGGGTTTTGGTCCTAAATTATCTCAGTAAGATTTTACAGCTTGTTGCTGAGATGTTATGACCTATATTGAGTAAAACATGCTTGAAACTAGAATATAAACTGTTGCAAAGCTGTGTCATCAACACTCACAAGTATAAAACTACTTTTTTAAAGTAACAATTTCTTATTTCAAGCATGAAAAAAAATTCATGACTTTGACACAATTGTGTCTCATAATTAAAACAGATGACAGCCAAATGGACTTTGCTGTTTTATTTTCAATGAAACAATAGAAAATATGTACTCATATAATAGTACACTTGTTATTAGTGATAATATACTTATTTTAAGGTATTTTTGGGTTAATTGAGGTTAGCTAATTTTACTTGTTTTGGAAAGTCTTGACAAGCTGAATTTTCTTGTTCTATTGGCAGATAATTTTGCTTAGTTCAAATTAAATACCCCTAATTTTATTTATTTTTTTGTTTGTTTTTGAACACTGACTTTTTGCAGTGTAGGTGTACTGTCACCACCTGTCACATCACGCCCTGACTTATTTGGACTTTTTTGCTGTTTGTAGTGTTTTAGTTCTTGTCTTGCGCTCCTATTTTGGTGGCTTTTTCTCTTTTTTTGGTATTTTCCTGTAGCAGTTTCATGTCTTCCTTTGAGCTATATTTCCCGCATCTACTGTGTTTTTATCCTTCTTTGTGGGGACATTGTCGATTGTCATGTCATGTTCGGATGTACATTGTGGACGCCATCTTTGCTCCACAGTAAGTCTTTGCTGTCGTCCAGCATTCTGTTTTTGTTTACTTTGTAACCAGTTCAGTTTTAGTTTCGTTCTGCATAGCCTTCCCTAAGCTTCAATGCCTTTTCTTAGGGGCACTCAACTTTTGTTTATTTTTGGTTTAAGCAGTAAACACCTTTTTACCTGCACGCTGCCTCCCGCTGTTTCCGACATCTACAAAGCAATTAGCTACCTGCTGCCACCTACTGATATGAAAGAGTATTACACAGTTACTCTGCCGAGCTCTAGACAGCACCGACACTCAACAACAACACATCATTTGCAGACTATAACTACTGGTTTGCAAAAAATATTTTTTATCCCAAATAGGTGAAATTAGATAATCTCCCACGGCACACCAGACTGTATCTCACAGCACACTATGAATGAGACACCCAGAATGTACTTGAATATAAAGAATGTGGGATTTACAATATTAACTATGAAGGATAAAACACTGAATATTGACAACATATGAACGTCACATCCCCTTTCCATCCACATTATTTACAATCAGGCAAAACACAACAAAAATGCAACAAACACGGCGAAATATGAACGCGAAGAGTAAAAAAAACAAACACCTACAATCTGTTATAATATCACTTTTCTTGTAGAACTTGGTTGTAAAAATCTCCTTCCGCGTCTGTCCCTGACACCTGCATTTCAGGCCGCTCTGGAAACACACTGTGGAAACGCTCCTCCACCCACACTGCTCGGTGCCTCATCTGAACTGCTGTGACCTAGATTACCACCGTAACTAATTAGATTACCATAATAAATAGTATATCATTCAAAAGCGCAGATTCCAACCATTGAAATACTTTGTATAGTTCAAGACTTACGGTCATTAGAAAACATCACTGCACATTATAATGGCGGCTACAGTTTCTATCTTAAAGTTCAAAAGAAATTATTTGGGAATGTCCGGCGGGCCAGATTGAAACGCTTAACGGGCCGCATGTGGCCCCCGGGCCTTAACTTTCCCAGGTTTGCTCTAGGGCAGGGGTAGGGAACCTATGGCTCTAGAGCCAGATGTGGCTCTTTTGATGACTGCATCTGGCTCTCAGATAAATCTTAGCTGACATTAGTTAACACGATAAGTAATGAATATTCCCGCTGATAATCACAGTGTTAAAAATAATGTTAAAAATATAAAACATTCTCATGGATTTTAATCCATTCATTCATTTTCTACCGCACCTGTTCAAGAAGTTGCATTATTGGTAAGAAGTATTTTATTTATTATTGGTTTGCTTCAGAATAACAATGTTATTAAAAAGAATAAGAGACTTATTGTACTCTAAAAATGTTGGTATTACTTAAAAATGCATGCATTTAGTTGAATTCAGTGTTAAAAAATATTATATGGCTCTCACGGAAATACATTTTTAAATCTTTGGCTTTCATGGCTCTCTCAGCCAAAAAGGCTACCGACCCCTGCTCTAGGGCCTGATGTCAAAAATTTGGGGGCAAGGTTGAATAATGTATGTGCAAGGATGAAGGACATGGGCGCCAGGCTGAATAGACACAAAGACATGAAATACTGATCAACACAGGAAGTGAGAAATGATATTGCAACACTTTGAAAGGGCGGAAGGATAAGTGGTTTGGCAAGAAGAGAAAGTGGATATTTTAAAGAACCAAAATGATGAAAATGATCATGTTACATAAGGAAGTGCCATAGCCTGTTGGCATGAACAATCTGATTATGACTGGGCTTCAGATTACACACATGCGGAATGGTGAGCAGCTGGTAACCGAGGGGAGGATAAGGTGCTGCTGCTTCAACGGAGCAACATGTGGCCAACTTTCTGCAATCAAAGGGGGCGAATGAGGATGTCAACAAAAATTGAAAACATGCAGGACCAACACCACACCTGTCGTCGTCATAAAGTTCAACAACTAAAAATACCAGACGTCTACATCAAAGGGCATCTGACAAAACACAACGCAGACATCGCCAGGAAGGCGCACGGGTTGAGGAAGCAGCGGAAAATTCAGAGCACTTGGAGTGCAAACCTTAAAATGTACATCAAGTTAAACGGAGGACAGGATGAAGCCACAGTACTTGTTGTCAAAATCTATTGCCTTCCCGGTAACAATTAGAGATGCTGCCTCGGTAGAAGCATTTAAAGGCCTACTGAAATGCGATTTTCTTATTCAAACGGGGATAGCAGGTCCATTCTATGTGTCATACTTGATCATTTCGCGATATTGCCATATTTTTGCTGAAAGGATTTAGTAGAGAACATCGACGATAAAGTTCGCAACTTTTGGTCGCTGATAAAAAAGCCTTGCCTGTACCGGTAGTAGCAGACGAGTAGCGTGACGTCACAGGTTGTGGAGCTCCTCACATCCGCACATTGTTTACAATCATGGCCACCAGCAGCGAGAGCGATTCGGACCGAGAAAGCGACGATTTCCCCATTAATTTCAGCGAGAATGAAAGATTCGTGGATGAGGAAAGTGAGAGTGAAGGACTAGAGGGCAGTGGGAGCGATTCAGATAGGGAAGATGCTGTGAGAGGCGGGTGGGACCTGATATTCAGCTGGGAATGACTAAAACAGTAAATAAACACAAGACATATATATACTCTACTAGCCACAACACAACCAGGCTTGTATTTAATATGCCACAAATTAATCCCGCATAAGAAACACCCCCCCCCCCTCCCATCTATATAACCCGCCAATACAACTCAAACACCTGCACAACACACTCAATCCCACAGCCCAAAGTACCGTTCACCTCCCCAAAGTTCATACAGCACATATATTTCCTCAAAGTCCCCAAAGTTACGTACGTGACATGCACATAGCGGTACGCACGTACGGGCAAGCGATCAAATGTTTGGAAGCCGCAGCTGCATGCGTACTCACGGTACCGCGTCTGTGTATCCAACTCAAAGTCCTCCTGGTAAGAGTCTCTGTTGTCCCAGTTCTCCACAGGCCAATGGTAAAGCTTGACTGTCATCTTTCGGGAATGTAAACAATGAAACACCGGCCGTGTTTGTGTTGCTGAAGTCGGCCGCAATACACCGCTTCCCTCCTACAGCTTTCTTCTTTGCTGTCTCCATTGTTCATTGAACAAATTGCAAAAGATTCACCAACACAGATGTCCAGAATACTGTGGAATTTTGCGATGAAAACAGACGACTTAATAGCTGGCCACCATGCTGTCCCAAAATGTCCTCTACAATCCGCGACGTCACGTGTCGGCGTCATCATACCGAGACGTTTTCAGCAGGATATGTCGCGCGAAATTTAAAATTGCACTTTAGTAAACTAACCCGGCCGTATTGGCATGTGTCGCAATGTTAAGATTTCATCATTGATATATAAACTATCAGACTGCGTGGTCGGTAGTAGTGGGTTTCAGTAGGCCTTTAAGTCCCATCTTAAAACTAATTTGTATACCCTAGCCTTTAAATAGACCCCCTTTTTAGATCAGTTGATCTGCCGTCTCTTTTCTGCTCTGTACCCCTCTCCTGCGTGGAGAGGTTATTAGGTGACCACAGATGATTGCTAGCTGTTCAAAGTCGGGACCCGGGGTTGCTGTGCTGTTGACTTGTCTCCACTAAAAATGATCCCCTGCTGGCCCCACTATGGTCTGGACTCTCACACTATTAACTAGATCCACTCGACGTCCATTGCACCGGTCGCCCAAGGGGGTCCCCTCCAAGGTTTCTCATTGTATCTCATTGGGTTGAGTTTTTTCTTGCCCTGATGTGGGATCTGAGCCGAGGATGTCGTTGTGGCTTGTGCAGCCCTTTGAGACACTCGTGATTAAGGGCTATATAAATAAACTTTGATTGATGATTGATTTATGTATATTTTGGGATTAATTATGAAGTGTACAAATAAGTCAACATTTTAACCAGTATTTATATATATATATATATATATATATCAGTGTTACTTTTGTTGACTAAAAATGTTCATCTTATTTATCGTCGACGACCTATTTCCCCCTGACTAAAATAGGACGATAAGGAGTCAAAACAAATGCACATTGACGAAAACTATGACGAAAATAATTGACAGAGACGAAATCCAATCATATTTATTTTCATCTTTATGTGGGTGGGACAAGTTAGGAATCTATCCAATCACAGTAGTATGCAGGAGAGGGGTAAGGGTAAATCACAGTGGGGATCCAATCAGAACTACAACTTCTAAGACGCAGTGTTTGGATTTTTCACCGGGGAACCAGACTATGTTGTAGGGATGTGATGATAAACGGTAATAATGACGACGGTGACAACACTCCCGACGGTTAGTATTAACCTTTCGAACTAAAATGATCTCAAAACCAATAACTGCACTTTTATAAACCCACGGTCCACGGCGGACGTAGTGGTGCCAGCTCGCTAACTTAAATGCTAACATGAAGACAAGAGACGTATGGTAAATGGTAAATGGGTTATACTTGTATAGCGCTTTTCTACCTTTTTTAAGGAACTCAAAGCGCTTTGACACTATTTCCACATTCACCCATTCACACACACATTCACACACTGATGGCGGGAACTGCCATGCAAGGCCCTAACCACGACCCATCAGGATCAAGGGTGAAGTGTCTTGCTCAAGGACACAACGGACGTGACGAGGTTGGTAGAAGGTGGGGTTTGAACAAGGAACCCTGAGTTTGCTGGCACGGCCACTCTCCCAACAACGCCACGCCGTCCCCAGTACTTATTAATGCCTTATTCCGCATGGCCCCTATTATACAAGGAGTAAGCCATTAACTAAGAGTCTTCCCTAACCCTAACCCTATGTTAATAAGCAACTAATTAATGGTGAATATGTTCCCCATACTAAAGTGTTACCAAAACAACATACTCCAATATAAACTTATGTGAACACATTACTGTCTGAGCAACTAAGCCATTCAGTTGTGCACATTTAATCTACAAGCTGTGCTCTCTTAGCACGGAATTATGATGAACGATCTTTCCTCAGAGGAAAAGAGACAAGGCGTTTTTATGGTGCGTTCAAGTACCGCTGAACAGAGTAGGACGGACACAACGCCCGCCAGAAGTGATACATAATTAGAATAGATTTTATTTGTTACGCACTTTTCTGCGATGAGGTGGCGACTTGTCCAGGGTGTACCCCGCCTTCCGCCCGATTGTAGCTGAGATAGGCTCCAGCGCCCCCCGCGACCCCGAAGGGAATAAGCGGTAGAAAATGGATGGATGGATGTTACGCACTTTTCATTTAAATAAATCTGAAAGTGCTACTGTACAAAGAAATATTTACAGTACAACTATAAAAGATTAGCTATTAAAACAGATACAACACTAAGACTAAAACACTTCAGTGAAAAACAACAAACACAAGAAATGCAAAATTGTGTTTTTTCCAGCAGTGTGTCTATTTATTTTAGTTATGTTTAAAAATATTTTTGAGCACATTCCACGATAATAACAATCACCGTGATCATTTTGGTCACAATAACCGTGATATGAAATCCTCATATCGTTACATCCCTACTGTATTGTTACACACATCATTACAATATGTCTTCTACCTCTGGAAGAAAGAGAAGACATATTTTACCTTTGCAAGGTTAAAAAAACAAGACAAGTTGTAAAACCTGTGGCTTAATTTTCTCGGGTAGAAATAGAACCAACTTGGAGCATCTTCTGCAGCCTAATTATGCAACAGTAGGTAGGCTTTAACTAATATTTCCAAATGACTCCAAATGTACTGAATTACTGATACTACTAAAGACAGTAGAGAAGGAGTAAGTGAGCTTGTCCGCCAATGTAGAATAAAACTAGTTTGTTTCTACATTAGTCATGTATTATTCCACATATGAAAAAAGTGCTAAATTTCAGTTAAAACAATAACACACAATACGGTTTAGTGTGAAACGTTCTTACTGAAATATTCATGGAGTGCGGGTCTTGTTGTGAATTTAGATTTTCAGATGCTGTGCAATAATGATGATTAAAAGTGCTTTCAAGACAACTTCAAAGATGCGTTGTCCGCTATACTCTATATTTTAGTCGACAAAATTTACTGTAATATTAGTCGACTAAAATGTTGAGGAATTACGTAGACTAAACTAGAATAAACTAAATTAATTTAGATGACTAAAATATGACTAAAACTAAAATACATTTTCGTCAAAAGATTTTAACTAAAACTAAATTAAAAACAGCTGTCAAAATTAACACTGATATTTAGTTTGAGCTCTCATTGCCGAAAGCTCAAACCACTCGTAAACGTTTTTGTGTGTCTGTATGCGGAGTGAAACTATGGACCAAACTGGACTTACAACACAAGCAATGCCAAACTGTTAATCGATTTAAACTATTATACAAACATGGGGTCTGGTTGAAATATAGAGATGAGGGTTTTTAATTTGACCTGCTGTTGTACTCTGTCTCAAAGTGTTAACATGTGCTCAATGTTTCCTTGCCATTATTGCTATGTTGTCTATTACCATTATTGCTATGTTGTCTACCTTTGTTGGTATTTTGTCTATTACCATTGTTGGTATGTTCATTCTTCCTACATTGTTGATACAAATTATTGTTACAGTGTAATAATTATTGTTACTTTTGGTAATGCCACTATGATACAATATTTGTATTATAATCCTTAAACAAAGTAACAGTGAAACTCAATGGAATAATCACTGAATGGAGAACTGGGGGTGGGATTAAATAAAATTATCTTCTTCCCACTCCCTTTCAAGCAAAACTGGACAATCATGCATTACATACTGTAAATTATCTTTTGCACTATAGTAATTTATGTTATTATGTGTTGTCAACTTTGTACTTTTTTTTTATGTCATTGCCTGAAATAAATAAATAAATGAAAAAAAAATTTTAAATACCGTATTTTTCGGACTATAAGTCGCAGTTTTTTTCATAGTTTGGCCGGCCGGGGGTGCGACTTATACTCAGGAGCGACTTATTTGTGAAATTATTAACACATTGCCGTAAAATATCAAATAATATTATTTAGCTCATTCACGTAAGAGACTAGACGTATAAGATTTCATGGGATTTAGCGATTAGGAGTGACAGATTGTTTGGTAAACGTATAGCATGTTCTATATGTTATAGTTATTTGAATGACTTACCATAATATATTACGTTAACATACCAGGCATGTTCTCAGTTGGTTATTTATGCGTCATATAACGTACACTTATTCAACCTGTTGTTCACTATTCTTTATTTGTTTTAAATTGCCTTTCAAATGTCTATTCTTGGTGTTGGGTTTTATCAAATAAATTTCCCCCAAAAATGCGACTTATACTCCAGTGCGACTTATATATGTTTTTTTCCTTCTTTATTATGCATTTTCGGCAGGTGCGACTTATACTGCGGTGTGACTTATACTCCGAAAAATACGGTAGTCTCAATGTGCTTGATCTTTATTACCTCCGCCAAGACGTAATGTAAGCGTTTGTTCCTTCACACCAGTATCCAACATAACAACATTAATAAGTCAAAAGATGGATATTATTATAGATCCCATTTAAAATTGTGTTGTCTTTAGTCATTTCACTGCCGTTGCATAAATCGCACTGCCGAGGCATTCACTGACTGTCCGTAATCTGCAGTGACCTTTAACTTCTCTACAGCCAAGGGTGCGTTTAACAAACATTTTCAGAATTTGCCCAGAATTGCCACAAATGACAGTATTTCTCTTCTACTGCATTATTTTAAGTTCATGGATCGATCCTTCTCCATAATTATTTACACTATATTATTTTCATTTTCATTAGAAAGAACATTCATCAGTGTGTCGGATTTCAATCTATTTATTTATAGCCTACAGTTCTTTAGAGGTCACACGTTTGGATTTAAATAACAAAACCTCCTTCACAATAATTTTTTTCTCAGGATTCTTTAGTATTGGGAAATCGGGTTTGGCAGAGGTCCAGTTTGCTTATTAAATTGCATTTCTATTTTTTGAACACATTCCTTCTTTCACACAGGAAGTGAACTTGATTTGAACATGTACAAGTTAAGGTGTGCATGACTTAGCTGTAAAAGTCATGGAGAAGTGGTAGAATAATAGGCCATTATAATCTCTGCTTCTTCCTACTCCTTTCCGGATAAGTTGAATTGTACAAATATAACCAGTTGTTGTTTCTTAATGTAATGTGTTAAACATGCCTGACTTATTCCTGGAACTTTTACTGCAGGGACTTTTGTGCGGCATCCGTGAAAACAACACTGATGCCGTCATGGGGAGTGATATGAAGGCAGACTGGTTTACAAGTTTCATTTTGGCACGCACAGCAACAAGAAGTGGACAGACTCTTTTGAAACGTATTATCAGAGAAATACATTCAGCATGACTCTGCTCCGGTAACTCAAATCAATCGACCCAACGAGCAGGTGGATATGTAATAGCTTGTTCTTCAGTTTGTCCATGCTCCGTAACGTTATTTTGCTCCCACTGTTTGACGGACAAATCGACAATGGTTAGCACCTTATTTCATTTATTTTAGCTTCTGCTGAATCAGAGTGATACCCTTTTACGGGATTATGCGATGTGTCGGGTGTAGCTACTGCAGCAGTTCAGGTGAAAATGGTAGTGAAGGTCAATCTAATTTTGCCTGGGTACTAAATGTGTTACTTTTATAGGGACTGTCCAAATTCCTTAAGTATTACCGGGTATCAATTCACGTAAAATCAAACGGTGCCATATTTTGATACCTTTGTCGCCCGGCTCGGAAACAATCACTCAAGCAGCACTCAAAGTGGACTCAGTCAAAATGCCAACAAAACAAATATGCCTGGTAGAAAACACTCGAACGTACAGTAAGGCTCCATTTTTCCAAATTGTGCTGGCTCGATGCTAATTTACATTAGCTTTTTCATATGCGTGCTACTGATTAGCATTAGCGATTTTCCATGGCGTTTTCAACACCTCCAAATGTGGTAATGATACATACAACTAAGATGCACGTAACAATCTAACACCTGGTTTGTAATAAGTTCAGTTCAGTTCAGTTTCAGTTTATTTCAAACATGCATACTATACAATGTAATTCATCACGTATTTCCAGTTGTTTCATTATAGCACGTCCGAAAAGGAGGAGGAATGATATCTGTCTATTACCTGACCGTTTCTATGTTAGCTACCTCTCTTTGTTTATAATGTATATTTTCTGCTGGATCTACTCTCTATTTTATGCTGCAGCTGTTACATACACTGTAAAATTGTACATGGTAATTGTTATATATTGTATATATTATATAAAAATATTATATAATATAATATATCAGTATTTATCATATATTGTACATATAATATGTAAATATTACATATATGTTATATTTTATATTGCTACTACGGTACCTTTTTAGTAGAGATGTTAAATGCGTTAAAATGTAATATCGGAAATTATCGGTATCTGTTTTGTAACGACGAGTTCGCATCGTGATGCGGATGCGGTTCTCCCTAGGATGCAGACGGCTTCGGACACAGCTTGCAGGTAGGAATATGATTTATTTAAAATATAAATCATACGGTGAATAAACAAAAGACATGCACGTAGCACAAAAGGCAAAAACAAAAGGGCTAGTGTGGGAGCTAGCAAACCAAAATAGCCTAGCGTGAAAACTAGCAGCTAAAGAACAGGAAATAAACGTCGTCATCAGTTGTGTAAGAACAAACTAGGAAGCCAGACCGAGTGAGGCCAGAGCAAAGACTAAATAGCCCTCTGATTAGCGCCCGGGCAACAGGTGCGCGTCCCAAACACTAACCAGAGGCAGGTGTGTATAATCTGCCGTCATGGCAACTGAAACAAACTAAACTCAAGGTGCTGAAAATACATGTGACTCAAACATAAACAAACTATGATCCGGGCAGCGGATCATAACAGGTTTTTTATTATCGGTATCGGATTTTTATTTTTATTTTATTTTTTATTAAATCAACATAAAAAACATAAGATACACTTACAATTAGTTCATTCACACAAAAGGGTTGTATCTTTCTGTTATTAATATTCTGGTTCCTACATTATATATCAATATATATCGATACAGTCTGCAAGGGATACAGTCCGTAAGCACACATGATTGTGCGTGCTGCTGGTCCACTAATATTACTAACCTTTAACAGTTAATTTTACTAATTTTCATTAATTACTAGTTTCAATGTAACTGTTTTTATATTGTTTTACTTTCTTTTTTATTCAAGAAAATGTTTTTAATTTATTTATCTTATTTTATAAATTTTTTGTAAAAGTACCTTATCTTCACCATACCTGGTTGTCTAAATTAGGCATAATAATGTGTTAATTCCACGACTGTGTATATCGGTTGATATCGGTATCGGTAATTAAAGAGTTGGACAATATCGGAATATCGGATATCGGCAAAAAGCCATTATCGGACATCCCTAATTTTTAGTCTACTTTATACCTGTATTATCCTTTCCATCCTTACACTTTCCATCCTTTGTAACTGAGCTATTGTGTGGAACAATTTCCCTTGTGGATCATTAAAGTTTGTCTAAGACGAAGTCTAAGGAAGAAGCAGAGCTTATTTAATCCTACCCCTTTTCATACCATAGCAATTTCATCCTATTTCCTTGTTCTCTGTATCATAACCGAGAACAAGGAACAAATAAATAATACATAAATAATATACCATAGTAAGTAAATAAATATTAAATACAGAAATAATCTTTGTCTGAATTAAAAAAAAAAAAAAAAGGGTCCAAGATGTTCATCATAATTATTGTTCTGTGTAGTTTGTGAACACTTGTAGTTTGAACAGTCTCTTGAACTGAATCATATTGGTGCTTTGTTTGATTTCTTTGGTTGATCCATTCCATAATGCTAAAGGTTTTAAGTGTTGTACAAGCATACAAATGTTTTAAATTAGATTTTCCTCTAAGGTTATATTTCTCCTCTTTTGTTGAGAAGAATTGTTGTACATTCTTGGGTAGCAGGTTATAGTTTGCTTTGTACATCATTTTAGATGTTTGCAAATGCACCAAATCATTGAATTTCAATCATTATGATTTCATAAATAAAGGGTTTGTATGTTCTCTGTATCCAACATTATGTATTATTCTAATTGATCTTTTTTGTAACACAGTTAGTGAATTAAGCGCACATTTGTCATTGTTTCCACATATTTCTACACAATAACTCAGATATGGTAAGACTGGCGAGCAGTAAAGAATATGAAGAGATTTTTGGTCTAGAACATGTTTTGCTTTGTTCATTATTGACGTGTTTCTTGCTACTTTATGTTGTATTTTTGGACATGAGATTTCCAGTTAATTTTATCATCTATTATTACACCCAAAAATGTGTTTTCTTTTACCCTTTCAATATCTACTCCGTCTATTTGTATTTGTCTTTACCTTCTACTGTTACCGAATATAATTATTTTAGTTTTACTAAGATTCTAAGATAGTCTGTTTTTGTCAAACCATCTTTTTAATGTATATATGATAAATGATAAATGGGTTGTACTTGTATAGCGCTTTTCTACCTTCAAGGTACTCAAAGCGCTTTGACACTACTTCCACATTTACCCATTCACACACACGTTCACACACTGATGGAGGGAGCTGCCATGCAAGGCGCTACCAGCACCCATCAGGAGCAAGGGTGAAGTGTCTTGCTCAGGACACAACGGACATGACGAGGTTGGTACTAGGTGGGGATTGAACCAGGGACCCTCGGGTCGCGCACGGCCACTCTTCCACTGCGCCACGCCGTATTCATTTCTTCTGTTATTATTTGTATCAGCTTCTGTGTGTTCCCTCCTGAACAAAACGCAGTTGTATTATCTGCAAATAATACTAACTTTAAGTCCTTTGTAACTTTACAAGTGTGATTTTATATAAAGATTGAACAATTTTGGTCCAGGTATTGATCCCTGAGGTATGCCACAAAATAATTTCAGCTCTGTAAAAGTGTGTTTGCGTATTGCTTCCTGTTGGTTAAGTAGCCTCTAATCCAGTTCAAGATCAACCCTCTGATTGTCAATACTTGGACTAAGCTGTGTTTGTTTTCCCGAGATGCAAGTAAAGCTGGATATGGCATGGCGTGAAGGTAAAGACATTATTTATTTTACACTAACAAAGGAACAAAAAGCGCGCTCAAGGCGGAAGTACAAACTTGACTAACGAAACAAAAAGACTTGCACGTGGGCAAAAAACTATGGACATGAACAAAAGTCGCTAACTGTCGCATGAATAGAAAAAACTTACTTGACATGGCATGAAGTGCGCAGAGGTAAACAGAGTGAAAGCAGAGTGTCAGGGGTATGATGTCGCCACGCCGACCAACAAAAAAAGACAGGCTTTAAATAACAGTGACATGATTGGTGACAGGTGTGTGAGTCCAAACGTGGAACAGGTGAAACTAATGGATAACCATGGAAACAAGACAAGGGAGTGAAAAGGCAGGAACAAAAAGAGTCCAAAAACCAAACAGAACATAACTTAAACAAAACATGATCCAGACATGACAGAGCCCCTCCCTTAAGGACAGATACTAGATGTCCAAAAAAACAAAAAACAAAGCAGGATCAAGAGTCATGGGAGGTCGGGAGGGGGACATGGCGGTGGGTCGCCAGACCAAGTGTCCCCGAATCCACCAAGGCAAAGACAGGTGGCGGCGACGCGTAGAGCGCCGCTGTACCTGACGAGGTGGGAAACCTTGGCGTGGCGGACGACCAGGTAGCGGCCACATCCGTGGCCAACAAGGAGGTGGGCGCGTCGTCGTCGTGGCAGGCGTGGATGCAGCAGACGACGTGGAAGCAGGCGTGGAAGCAGACGACGAAGCAGTCGCGGATACAGTAGACGAAGCAGGCGGCGGGTCTTGGCGTGGCGGGTGTTGGCGTGGCGGGTCTTGGCGTGGCGGGTCTTGGCATGGCGGGTCTTGGCATGGCGGGTCTTGGTCTTGGCATGGAGGGTCTTGGTCTTGGCATGGAGGGTCTTGGCATGGAGGGTCTTGGCATGGAGAGTCCTGAAGTCGTGGAGCTGCGACTGGCGGCACTTGGCGTCGTGGAGCTGCGACTGGCGGCACTTGGCGTCGTGGAGCTGCGACTGGCGGCACTTGGCGTCGTGGAGCTGCGACTGGAGGCACTTGGCGACGTGGAGCTGCGACTGGAGGCACTTGGCATCATGGAGCTGCGACTGGAGGCACTTGGCGTGGAGCTGCTACTGGACTAAAGGTGCGCACAAGGCGGAAGTACAAACTTGACTAACGAAACAAAAAGACTTGCACGTGGGCAAAAAACTATGGACATGAACAAAAGTCACTAACTGTGGCATGAATAGAAAAAACTTACTTGACATGGTATGAAGTGCGCAGAGGTAAACAGAGTGAAAGCAGAGTGTCAGGGGTATGATGTCGCCACGCCGACCAACAGAAAAAGACAGGCTTTAAATAACAGTGACATGATTGGTGACAGGTGTGTGAGTCCAAACGTGGAACAGGGAGTGAAAAGGCAGGAACTAAAAAGAGTCCAAAAACCAAACAGAACATAACTTAAACAAAACATGATCCAGACATGACTCTGATTCCATACCGTTCTAATTTGTTTATTAAGATGCTGTGATTAATTGTGTCAAATTATTTTGTTAAATCCATAAACACTAAGTACAATACTTACAGTACAAACACTGTTGATTTAACAAAAGCCAAGACTGACACATTAAACCTAACGGAAAAGACTACTTCCTGGCTAAGACAAGTCTATACACTACTGCCATCAAACATCTTGGAATTGCAATTGCATGCAAAATCAACACATTGTTACATGCAAATGATCCTCACAAGTGCAAGAAAACAATATATGGAGAGCACAGTTAAATATTCAATAAAAAAACCAGAATGTTCTTATTAAACAATTAACATTTATTACTACATGAACACAGGTAAAATTACCCAAAAATGCTTCACATGAAATGTGAAAGGTACCCATTCCAAGGGGTTATGCTGGGTAAAAGTATTGCGACATCACAAGAGTCTCATTACTTTTAATGCGAGGCTGTTTACGGTGCTTACATTATTAAAATGATTGTTGAAGCTGGTAGAATATAGGTTGCATAAGACACAAAAAGCACAAGCAAAACACACCAAGTATTATTCCTCTGATGCTTGCTAACCTGTGATTCTCACAAGATTTGTTTGTGTCACACTATTGTAAGGTATGCAGCAGCAAGATAAGATGACACTGGAGTTATCCTTCCATCTGTCCATTTTCTATTCAGCTTGTCCTTGTTAGAGTGAGCTGAAGCCTGCCCCACCTGACTTCAGGCGAGAGGTCGGGCACACCCTAGTCTGGTCGCCAATCAGTCACAGAACACACACTTGTTCGAATGGTTATGGTCGCACATTCTGTGTTTTGGGCCATTGATCTGTATCACCAAATTTTCACTAACTTTTTTGAAAATGAATTAGGCAGTAATTTCCCATAATATAAATAAATAAATGATAAATGGGTATCATATATCATATATAACATATATATATATATATATGTTTAGCGCTTTTCTACCTTCAAGGTACTCAAAGCGTTTTGACAGTATTTCCACATTCACCCATTCACACACACATTCACACACTGATGGCAGGAGCTGCCATGCAAGGCGCTAACCAGCAGCCATCAGGAGCAAGGGGTGAAGTGTCTTGCCCAAGGACACAACGGACGTGACTAGGATGGTAGAAGGTGGGGGTTGAACCCCAGTAACCAGCAACCCTCCGATTGCTGGTACGGCCACTCTACCAACTTCGCCACGCCGTCCCCATATCATATCAGATAGTTTTGGAGTAATCGGTAGATAACTAACTGTATTTGGCCGATGATTACTTCAAAACTGATATGGTTAACAATATGAGCAAAAAAATCATCGCCACTTCCAGACTTCCTTGCTCTTCCATCCCCTTTTCCACAGACACCATAGTCTGTGTTTCCTCGTGCTTCTTCAGCATTTGTCCAACCATCTTGAAGAAAACATCAGTAGAAGAGGAAGCAAACTATAAACTTTTTTTCTTACATTTTCTTTTTTTATCACCGGTGTTCAAAAGGTTTCAATTTAATTTGTTCCTGGAGACCCTGAAAGCATTGGCGTCCCATAATAGTCATCTGTCCAACTAGGATTGTACGGTATACCAGTACTAGCATAGTACCGCGATACTGATGAATCATATTCGATACTATACCGCCTCTGAAAGGTACCGGTCCGCCACCCTGCTACACCTAACATCCACTGTAATGATACCAAGAACAGTAGCGTATCTAGTCGTTACTACTATGATTACGTCATGGTTTTTTGGCATCACAACATCTTCTTTTGTTTTTTTAAAATGTATATTATGTTTATAAACTCAGGTAATATGTCCCTGGACACATGAGGACTTTGATATGATCCTGTAACTACTTGGTATCGGATTGGTCCCCAAATTTGTCGTATCATCCAAAACTAATGTAAAGTATCAAACAACAGAAGAATAACTGATGATTACATCTTAACTGAAGTGTAGATATAACATATTAAAAGAGAAAGTAAGCTGAGATTAACAGTTGATTTTCTCAAACAACTTACATAAGCAAATACGCCACAGGATCAGTTTTCGGTCCTTCAAAAATCGCTATTTCTATGGAATCAAAATTCATGTTTTACATATTACATATATTATTCGCGCACTATTGACTAGAGATACGCCAAAAATGTGGCCGTCGAAAGAAGACTTTTCTCACCAAAACCGGATGTTGTGATGAAGTATCCGCTTCCGCTGGCGGGCTGCGTCTTTCCCCGCGCACAAGAATGACGTAGCTCGCCTGAAGCTGGCATTTGGAAAAACTACTCATTTAAAGGGGATCTCTATATTAGACCGAGAAATAACTATCAGCCAACTGGCTGACGACACAACACTCTTTTTGAAGGACTCTTCTCAAATTCCTCTTGCCTTGGATGTGATTTGTGTATTCTCTTTGGCTTCTGGTCTCTGTTTAAATGTGAATAGGTTTCATAGGTTTCATAATACACCTCACGGTGCAACCTGGACACATCATCAGTGATTCTCCCGGGGTCATAGGGTGTTTCGGGTCTTAATCAAACACCCTCTCCCGGGCGACCCAGCCGAGGGTGATCAGTCCCTCGACTTGTGTCCAGGTAGCGCTCCAGGCCACGCGTCCCCCCTCCGACGGTCTGCCCCGGGGTTGCGCCGGTGGTGCTTGGAGGTTCCAGGCACTGTGGGGAGTGTCCGGGCCTGGGTCCTCCTCCGTCTCATCAGGGCCGTACAAGGTACTGGCCCTGTGTGTTGCACCACGGGTTTCCTCAGGCAGCCTATCTTGGTCCTATGTGTCTTCAGGGTTTTTCGCAGCTTGGGATGCTACCCCTCCCTGCCCCGGTTGCCGTCTTTCCGGGCTGTCAACTGTCTCTCCAGTTGTCACCACTCTTTTGGGATTGTCATCCAGCCTCTTCCTGGAAGTCAATGGCGATGCCATACTGGATCGGTTTCATAATACACCTCACGGTGCAACCTGGACACATCATCAGTGATTCTCCCGGGGTCATAGGATGTTTCGGGTCTTAATCAAACACCCTCTCCCGGGCGACCCAGCCGAGGGTGATTAGTCCCTCGACTTGTGAACTAATGGCTGTGAAGAGATGTGAAATGCTGTCTGTATGTAAAATTCCAATTAAGGAGAGTATTAATTACCTAGGAATACTTATTACTAAAAACCAGAGTTGTAGATCGGTCTTGAACTTTACTCCAATTGTAGAAAAAACAAGAAAAGATTTAACCAATTTGTTGCAGAGAGATTTATCCTTAAAAGGCAGAACCTTACTCTCCAAAGCAGAAGGTATCTTCTCCAGGCTTACGTATGCGGCTATTTATTCAGTTGTAAACCAACAAATATGTAAGACTATTGACAAAATACTTGTTGACTTAATCCGGAAAAACAAAATTAATTATATTAAGAAATCCGTTTTAATGAACAATTACAATCATGGTGGTCTAAACTTTCTCGATTTCACTACACTAAACAACACCTTCAAGATGAATTGGCGAAGACACTATTTGAAAGATCCTACCTCAATTTGGAACTTCATTTCTCGTCATGTATTTTATAATCTTGGAGACCTAAAATTTTTGTTATTGTGTAACTACAACATTGATAGGATTCATGTTGCTCTTTCAAACTTCCACAAACAAGTCCTTCTGGCATGGTCTCGTCTCTACAAGCACAATTTCTCACCTACGAAATACTTCATTTGGAACAATAAAGACATACACTATATTGCCAAAATGATTTGGCCACCCATCCAAATAATCAGAATCAGGTGTCCTGATCACTTGGCATATAAAATCAAGCACCTAGGCTGAAAAACAACCCGACACCATAATTCCTGCTCCATCAAATTTCACACTCGGCACAATGCAGTCCGAAATGTACCGTTCTCCTGGCAACCTCCAAATCCAGACTCGTTCATCAGATTGCCAGATGGAAAAGCATGATTCATCACTCCAGAGAACGCGTTTCCACTGCTCTAGAGTCCAGTGGCACATCCGACGCTTTGCATTGGACTTGGTGATGTATGGCCATAGAAACCCATTCCATGAAGCTCTCTGCATTATTTAAGTATTTCTGATTCTAAATCTGATACTGTGCATGGGCTAATTGGAAGGTCATATGAAGTTTGGAGCTCTGTAGCAACTGACTGTGCAGAAAGTCTTTGCACTTTGCGCTTCAGCATCCGCTGACCCCTCTCTGTCAGTTTACGTGGCCTACCACTTCGTGGCTGAGTTGCTGTTGTTCCCAAACTCTTCCATTTTCTTATAATAAAGCCGACAGTTGACTTTGGAATATTTACGATCGAGGAAATTTCAAGATTGGATTTGTTGCACAGGTGGCATCCTATGACAGTTCCACGCTGGAAATCACTGAGCTCCTGAGAGCGGCCAAGTGATTAGCACACCTGATTCTGATCATTTGGATGGGTGGGCAAATATTTTTGGCAATATAGTGTATGTTACAAAAACAAATCTCTTTTCCTCAACAATTGGTTCAAGAATGGTATTGTTTTAGTGAGTCAGCTTTTCAATAAAGAAGGTAAACTTTTCTCAACCATTTTAAAGTCCCTTTGACTCCCAAACAATTTGCCAATGTATTTGATGCCATTCTATCAGGTGTTGTTATGTTGTACAGGGCTTACTCATTTTCTCTTTCTGCTAAGTTTTATATTCATAAATGTAAGTTTCTCAATACCCGACCTGTTTTGTGTGCCTTTGATAAATAATTAGAACTCTACTTTAGAACGCATTCTACCTCTAACAACCAAAAAGCTGTAAAAACTATGATGCTGTGTTCCAAATTTGGATTATTTACGGAACTTGTGTGAGCCTGTGGCTTTACATGTTGTTACATGTACTGTATATATCTTGCTTTCTATTTTAGTTGCTTTATTGAATTTACAACACCCTGACCCTGTTTTGTACTGTTTCTGTACTTTATTATTATTTCTTGATTGTATGTAAATGTTGCATATTATATATAAAGGTTTATGAAATTCAAAAAAACAAACAAAGGAAAAAAAGGGGAAAAAAACACTCTACACAGGATGAGAATTTTTTTTTAAATGAATTTTACCTTTGCAACCTCATTACACTTTTGGCTAAGTTTTATATTCAAAAATGTAAGTTTCTCAATACCCGACCTGTTTTTTGTGCCTTTAAAAAAAATTAGAACTTTACTTTAAAACACTTTATATCTCTAACAACCAAAAAGCTGTGAAAACTATGATGCTGTGCTCCAAATTTAAATCATTTACGGAAATTGTGTGAGCCTATGGCTTTACATGTTGTTACATATATATATTTTGCATTTTATTTTAGTTGCTTTATTGAGTTTACAACCCCCTGCAGTTTTGTACTGTTTTTGTACTGTTTCTGTACTTGTTTTGTTCATTATTATTTCTTGATTTTATGTAAATGTTGCATATTATAAATAAAGATTTATAAAACTAAAAAAAAACAACAACAAAAAAACACTCAACTACACAGGATGAGAAAAAAATGTAAAATACATTTTACCTTTGCAACCTCATTATACTATTGGCTAAGTTGTATATTCATAAATGTAAGTTTCTCAATACCCGACCAGTTTTTTGTGCCTTTAAAAAGAATTAGAACTGTACTTTAAATCACTGTCTACCTCTAACAACCAAAAAGCTGTGAAAACTATGATGCTGTGCTCCAAATTTAAATTATTTACTGAACTTGTGTGAGCCTATGGCTTCTATTTTAGTTACATTATTGAGTTTACAACCCCCTGGCGCTGTTTTGTACTGTATTTGTACTATTTCTGTACTTGTTTTGATTATTATTATTTCTTGATTATATGTAAATGTTGCATATTATAAATAAAGGTTTATAAAATTTGAAAAAACTAAATAAATAAATAGAAAAAAAAAAGAAAAAAAAAGAAAAAATACTCCTCTCTGAGCTGCCACCTTAACGTGGTAGAGGAGTTTGCGTGTCCCAATGATCCTAGGAGCTATGTTGTCCGGGGGATTGATGCCCCCTGGTAGGGTCTCCCAAGACAAACTGGTCCTAGGTGAGGGATCAGACAAAGAGCAGCTCGAAGACCTCTATGAAGAAAACGATTAAGGAACCCAGATTTCCCTTGCCTGGACGCGGGTCACCGGGGCCCCCCTCTGGAGCCAGGCCCGAAGGTGGGGCACGATGGCGAGCGCCTGGTGGCCGGGCCTGTCCCCATGGGGCCCGGCCGGGCACAGCCCGAAGAGGCAATGTGGGTCCCCCCTCCAATGGGCTCACCACCCATGGCAGGAGCCATAGAGGTCGGGTGCGATGTGAGCTGGACGGTAGCCAAGGGCAGGGCACTTGGCGGTCCGATCCTCGGCTACAGAAGCTAGCTCTTGGGAGGTGGAACGTCACCTCGCTGGGGGGGAAGGAGCCTGAGCTAGTGCGCGAGGTGGAGAAGTTCCGGCTAGATATAGTCGGACTCACTTCGACGCACAGCAAGGGCTCTGGAACCAGTTCTCTCGAGAGGGGCTGGACTCTCTTCCACTCTGGCGTTGCCGGCAGTGAGAGGCGACGGGCTGGGGTGGCAATTCTTTTTCCCCCGGCTCAGAGCCTGTACGTTGGAGTTCAACCCGGTGGACGAGAGGGTAGCTTCCCTCCGCCTTCGGGTGGGGGGACGGGTCCTGACTGTGGTTTGCGCTTACGCGCCAAACCGCAGCTCAGAGTACCCACCCTTTTTGTATTCACTCGAGGGAGTACTTGAGAGTGCTCCCCCAGGTGATTCCCTCGTTCTACTGGGGGACTTCAATGCTCATGTTGGCAGCGACAGTGAAACCTGGAGAGGCGTGATTGGGAAGAATGGCTGCCCGGATCTGAACCCGAGCGGTGTTTTGTTATTGGACTTTTGTGCCCGTCACAGATTGTCCATAACGAACACCATGTTCAAACATAAGGGTGTCCATATGTGCACTTGGCACCAGGACACCCTAGGCCGCAGTTCCATGATCAACTTTGTAGTTGTGTCATCGGATTTGCGGCCTCATATTTTGGACACTCGGGTGAAGAGAGGGGCGGAGCTTTCTACCAATCACCACCTGGTGGTGAGTTGGCTGCGATGGTGGGGGAGGATGCCGGACAGACCTGGCAGGCCCAAACGCATTGTGAGGGTTTGCTGGGAACGTCTGGCAGAGTCTCCTGTCAGAGAGAGTTTCAATTCCCATCTCCGGAAGAACTTTGAACATGTCACGAGGGAGGTGCTGGACATTGAGTCCGAATGGACCATGTTCCGCGCCTCTATTGTCGAGGCGGCTGATTGGAGCTGTGGCCGCAAGGTAGTTGGTGCTTGTCGTGGTGGTAATCCTAGAACCCGTTGGTGGACACCGGCGGTGAGGGATGCCGTCAAGCTGAAGAAGGAGTCCTATCGGGTTCTTTTGGCTCATAGGACTCCTGAGGCAGCGGACAGGTACCGACAGGCCAAGCGGTGTGCGGCTTCAGCGGTCGCAGAGGCAAAAACTCGGACATGGGAGGAGTTCGGGGAAGCCATGGAAAACGACTTCCGGACGGCTTCGAAGCAATTCTGGACCACCATCCACCGCCTCAGGAAGGGGAAGCAGTGCACTATCAACACCGTGTATAGCGGGGATGGTGTTCTGCTGACCTCGACTGCGGATGTTGTGGGTCGGTGGAGGGAATACTTCGAAGACCTCCTCAATCCCACCAACACGTCTTCTTATGAGGAAGCAGTGCCTGGGGAGTCTGTGGTGGGCTCTCCTATTTCTGGGGCTGAGGTTGCCGAGGTAGTTAAAAAGCTCCTCGGTGGCAAGGCACCGGGGGTGGATGAGATCCGCCCGGAGTTCCTTAAGGCTCTGGATGTTGTGGGGCTGTCTTGGTTGACAAGACTCTGCAACATCGCGTGGACATCGGGGGCGGTACCTCTGGATTGGCAGACCGGGGTGGTGGTTCCTCTCTTTAAGAAGGGGAACCGGAGGGTGTGTTCCAACTATCGTGGGATCACACTCCTCAGCCTTCCCGGTAAGGTCTATTCAGGTGTACTGGAGAGGAGGCTACGCCGGATAGTCGAACCTCGGATTCAAAAGGAACAGTGTGGTTTTCGTCCTGGTCGTGGAACTGTGGACCAGCTCTATACTCTCGGCAGGGTCCTTGAGGGTGCATGGGAGTTTGCCCAACCAGTCTACATGTGCTTTGTGGACTTGGAGAAGGCATTCGACCGTGTACCCCGGGAAGTCCTCAGAGAGTATGGGGTAACGGACTGTCTTATTGTGGCAGTTCGCTCCTTGTATAATCAGTGTCAGAGCTTGGTCCGCATTGCCGGCAGTAAGTCGGACACGTTTCCAGTGAGGGTTGGACTCCGCCAAGGCTGCCCTTTGTCACCGATTCTGTTCATAACCTTTATGGACAGAATTTCTAGGCGCAGTCAGGGCGTTGAGGGGATCTGGTTTGGTGGCTGCAGGATTAGGTCACTGCTATTTGCAGATGATGTGGTCCTGATGGCTTCCTCCGGCCAAGATCTTCAGCTCTCACTGGATCGGTTCGCAGCCGAGTGTGAAGCGACTGGGATGGGAATCAGCACCTCCAAGTCCGAGTCCATGGTTCTCTCACGGAAAAGGGTGGAGTGCCATCTCCGGGTTGGGGAGGAGATCTTGCCCCAAGTGGAGGAGTTCAAGTACCTCGGAGTCTTGTTCACGAGTGGGGGAAGAGTGGATCGTGAGATCGACAGGCGGATCGGTGCGGCGTCTTCAGTAATGCGGACGCTGTATCGATCCGTTGTGGTGAAGAAGGAGCTGAGCCGGTCGATCTACGTTCCCATCCTCACCTATGGTCATGACCGAAAGGACAAGATCACGGGTACAAGCGGCCGAAATGAGTTTCCTCCGCCGGGTGGCGGGGCTCTCCCTTAGCGATAGGGTGAGAAGCTCTGTCATTCGGGGGGAGCTCAAAGTAAAGCCGCTGCTCCTCCACATCGAGAGGAGCCAGATGAGGTGGTTCGGGCATCTGGTCAGGATGCCACCCGAACACCTCCCTAGGAAGGTGTTTCGGGCACGTCCGACCGGTAGGAGGCCACGGGGAAGACCCAGGACACGCTGGGAAGACTATCTCTCCCGGCTGGCCTGGGAACGCCTCGGGATCCCCCGGGAGGAGCTGGACGAAGTGGCTGGGGAAAGGGAAGTCTGGGCTTCCCTGCTTAAGCTGCTGCCCCCGCGACCCGACCTCGGATAAGCGGAAGAAGATGGATGGATGGATGGATGGACGAAAGTAGCACAAGTCAGGACACATCATACTTGCCAACCCTCCCGAATTTTTTCTCTCTCTCTCCCGAAAACCTCCCAGGACTAATATTCTCCTGAAAATCTCCCGATTTTCAGGCGGAGCTGGAGGCCACGCCCCCTCCAGCTCCATGCGGACCTGAGTGAGGACAGCCTTTTTTCACGACGGAGGACAACAGGGTGACAAGAAATAAATCATCCAGACTAGAGATAAATTGTATTATTATGTTTATCTTACCTAAAAACAAATATATTTATTAATTTAAATAAAATAATAATAAATACATCTTTACTGTATTTTGCTAAAAACATCAAAATTAATTGTATTTTTATTTATATTTTTTCTGACTCCTTATTACATCCAGGCATTAGAATTATACATTAAAATAAACATATTTGAAATAATTAATTTTAAATGATCATAATAATTCATTTAAAATGACCATATTTAATTATTAAAATAATTGCTTGTTTATCAACAACTTTAGCATTTTATTCATTACATTTTGAAGCTCTCAGAAGCCAAGTTGTTATATTCCTTAATATTTATTTATGCAAGTTTGAAGTATCAATTATATAAACACAGTTTTGTTTGCATATTTTCAGGATGTATATATATATATATATATTTTTTTATTTTTATTTATTTTTTTATATATATATATATGAAATACTTGACTTGGCGGATTCTAGCTGTCAATATACTCCTCCCCTCTTAACCACGCCCTCAACCACGCCCTGCCCCACCCCGACCACGCCCCCACCCCCCACCTCCCGAAATCGGAGGTCTCAAGGTTGGCAAGTATGGGACACAGGGGCGCCGAAAAGGAGGGGTAAAGGAGACGGATTCTAGGGGCCCATGATGGAGGGGGGCCCAGAGAGGCCCCTAATGATGATGAAATTATAATACAGAAAAAATAATGACACTGTGTTGGGGGCCCTGTAAAGATTATTTTCATGGGGCCCAAAATCCCTAGCGGCGCCCCTGATGGGACACATATTACACAATATGAAATGGCTTCCAGTCTTCTTTAAGTGACGTCAGCAGACTGATTTTGGAGGTAAAAATGTGCTGAAAATCGCCTAAAATCACTATTGTGTCTATTTAATAGACATCATCTTTAGGTTCAGAGCTATGAAAAAAGGGGCCAATGTTGTCAGCATTAGAGGGGCCCTTTAACCTAACATGCATGTTTTTGGACATTGGGAGAAAAACCCAGGGAATTATGTGTTAAACTTACAAACGCCACAGATAGATTACAACCGATTCAAACCCCAGATCACCGTGCCGCCCATCACAGTACGTTTATTTTGTTCAATCATTCTTCGCTTCCAGGCATTAGACAACTTCACACAAAACAAATGCATCTAGTTGCTAAAAATAGACAGCCACTGTAAAAAAAAAAAAATTAAAATACTTTTCCTCATTCTTTTCTACGTCAGACTCTATATTTATTTGTTTGTGGAGTTCCTGAGAATGTTAGTGCTCGTGCAACATGTTTACTGCTGGAGCCCAGCATATCATATTCAGTGTGTGTACGCAATAGCAAGTCAAGATACATCATTGTTGAATGTCATTCGCCTATAGAGCATACGCAGAAGACGGAAGCAAACAAAGACATTTCGCAACACTTGACATTTTTTCCATTTAAAGAAGTGTTTTAACATTTGTTCAACCCTTTCTTCAAATTTTGGACAATAAGTTGGAAGACCCAGGGATTCTCCTCTTACTTGCACCTGTAAACGCAGCAGGGAGTTCTGAGTATTTTTAAGCCACGGTTTAAATTTTTAGGATAAAAAAAAAAAAAAAACATAAAACTGCTGAGCTTTTGTGTCAACAACTTTGATGATTGTAGAATGAAACATGAAATATATGCCAACTGCGAGCAGATAGTTCTCCAACAAATCATGTTTTAATTCATTTTCCATCGAATCTAATAAAACATGTACACTACAAAAATACATTTTGAAATACAGTGGAACCTCGATTTACAAACTTAAAGGGGAACATTATCACCAGACCTATGTAAGCATCAATATATACCTTGATGTTGCAGAAAAAAGACCATATATTTTTTTAACCGATTTCCGAACTCTAAATGGGTGAATTTTGGCGAATTAAACGCCTTTTCTAATATTCGCTCTCGGAGCGATGACGTCACGTTGTGACGTCACATCGGGAAGCAATCTGCCATTTTCTCAAACACATTACAAACACCAAGTCAAATCAGCTCTGTTATTTTCCGATTTTTCGACTGTTTTCCGTACCTTGGAGACATCATGCCTCATCAGTGTGTTGTCGGAGGGTGTAACAACACGAACAGGGACGGATTCAAGTTGCACCAGTGGCCCAAAGATGCGAAAGTGGCAAGAAATTGGACGTTTGTTCCGCACACTTTACAGACGAAAGCCATGCTACGACAGAGATGGCAAGAATGTGTGGATATCCTGCGACACTCAAAGCAGATGCATTTCCAACTGGACTGGACAGATCAGCTTTCAGGAAAAGAGAGCGGATGAGGGTATGTCTACAGAATATATTAATTGAGGAAAAATGGGCTGTCTGCACTCTCAAAGTGCATGTTGTTGCCAAATGTATTTCATATGCTGTAAACCTAGTTCATAGTTGTTAGTTTCATTTAATGCCAAACAAACACATACCAATCGTTGGTTAGAAGGCGATCGCCAAATTCGTCCTCGCTTTCTCCCGTGTCGCTGGCTGTCGTGTCGTTTTCGTCAGTTTCGCTTGCATACGGTTCAAACCGATATGGCTCAATAGCTTCAGTTTCTTCTTCAATTTCATTTTCGCTACCTGCCTCCACACTACAACCATCTGTTTCAATACATGCGTAATCTGTTGAATCGCTTAAGTCGCTGAAATCCGAGTCTGAATCCGAGCTAATGTCGCTATTCCTTGCTGTTCTATCTGCCATGTTTGTTTGTATCGGCATCACTGTGTGACGTCACAGGAAAATGGACGGGTGTATATAACGATGGTTAAAATCAGGCACTTTGAAGCTTTTTTTAGGGATATTGCGTGATGGGTAAAATTTTGAAAAACACTTTGAAAAATAAAATAAGCCACTGGGAACTGATTTTTAATGGTTTTAACCCTTCTGAAATTGTGATAATGTTCCCCTTTAATTGGTTCTTCGACATGGTTCTCAAACTGAAAAGTTTGTATAATGAAGCAGAGTTCCCCATAAGAATCAATATAAAAATAAATAATTGTCACGAGGGGGTCGCATCTTTATGCGGGGTCCTTCTCCCGGGATGCAGACGGACAACTCCGGACAAAGCATGAAGGTAGGACATGGTTTACCGTATTTTTCGGACTATAAGTCGTAGTTTTTTTCATAGTTTGGCCGGGGGTGCGACTTATACTCAGGAGCGACTTATGTGTGACATTATTAACACATTACCGTAAAATATCAAATAATATTATTTAGCTCATTCACGTAAGAGACTAGACGTATAAGATTTCATGGGATTTAGCGATTAGGAGTGACAGATTGTTTGGTAAACATATAGCATGTTCTATATGTTATAGTTATTTGAATGACTCTTACCATAATATGTTACGTTAACATACCAGGCACGTTCTCAGTTGGTTATTTATGCCTCATATAACGTACACTTATTCAGCCTGTTGTTCACTATTCTTTATTTATTTTAAATTACCTTTCAAATGTCTATTCTTGGTGTTGGGTTTTATCAAATACATTTCCCCAAAAAATGCGACTTATACTCCAGTGCGACTTATATATGTTTTTTTTCCTTCTTTATTATGCATTTTCGGCAGGTGCGACTTATACTCCGGTGTGACTTATACTCCGAAAAATGCGGTATTGCTCATAAATCATACACCGTAGATACAAACAGACAAAAACAAAAGGGATGTGTGCCGATCACACGGGAAGCTAAGGTAAGAACTTAGAACAGGAATCGTGAGCTAGAAAACAAGAATACCAACGTAACTGTTGCATTCAGCAAACAACGAAGCCAGACTGAGCATGGCGAGAAAAGGTGAATAAATAGCTCTCTGATTAGTGCTCGACAGCAGGTGAGCGTGCCGACCACTAACCAGAGGCAGGTGAACCCAATTAGTACCCATGGAAACCAAAACAAACCCAGAGGTGCACAAAACAGGAACTAAGAGAGTCCAAAACTAACAGAACATAACTAAACAAAACATGATCCGGGCCACGGATCATGACAATAATTGGTTCTAGCCTTGACAAAAATCACTATTTTGTAAAAATAGAATACAAAACTGCACACTTAGAAGTAACTATTTTATATATATACAGTACAGGCCAAAAGTTTGGACATAACCTTCTCATTTAATGCGTTTTCTTTATTTTCATGACTATTTACATTGTAGATTGTCAGTGAAGGCATCAAAACTGTGACACCTGTGAAGTGAAAACCAGGTGACTACCTCTTGAAGCTCATCGAGAGAATGCCAAGAGTGTGCAAAGCAGTAATCAGAGCAAAGGATGGCTATTTTGGACAATCTAGAATATAAAACATGTTTTCAGTTATTTCACCTTTTTTGTTAAGTACATAACTCCACATGTGTTCATTCATAGTTTTTAGTGCTGTGAATCTTTGGGTGTCCCACGATTCGATTCAATATCGATTCTTGGGGTCACGATTCGATTCAAAATAGATTTTTTTTTTTTTCGATTCAACGCGATCCTCGATTCAAAAACTATATTTTCCCGATTCAAAAGGATTCTCTATTCATTCAATACATAGGATTTCAGCAGGATCTACCCCAGTCTGCTGACATGCAAGCAGAGTAGTAGATTTTTGTAAAATGCTTTTATAATTGTAAAGAACAATGTTTTATCAACTGATTGCAATAATGTCAATTTGTTTTAACTATTAAATGAACCAAAAATATGACTTATTTTATCTTTGTGAAAATATTGGACACAGTGTGTTGTCAAGCTTATGAGATGCGATGCAAGTGTAAGCCACTGTGACACTATTGTTCTTTTTTTTTTTTTATAAATGTCTAATGATAATGTCAATGAGGGATTTTTAATCACTGCTATGTTGAAATTGTAACTAATATTGATACTGTTGTTGATAATATTCATTTTTGTTTAACTACTTTTGGTTTGTTCTGTGTCGTGTTTGTGTCTCCTCTCAATTGCTCTGTTTATTGCAGTTCTGAGTGTTGCTGGGTCGGGTTTGGTTTTGGAATTGGATTGCATTGTTATGGTATTGCTGTGTATTGTTTTGTTGTATTGATTAATAAAAAAATAAAAATAAAATTAAAAAAATGAAAATAAAATTTTTTTAAATCGATTTTTTAAAAATGAGAATCGATTCTGAATCGCACAACGTGAGAATCGCGATTCGAATTCGAATCGATTTTTTCCAACACCCCTAATAATTTTGATGCCTTCAGTGACAATCTACAACGTAAATAGTCATGAAAATAAAGAAAACGCATTGAATGAGAAGGTGTGTCCAAACTTTTGGCCTGTACTGTATTAATATGTAAATAATTTTACTTTGTGTCTGTGAATATATGTGGCATTGTCGAACACGCTGGGAGTTTCCACGTGATAAACGAGCAGTGGCTTCACATAGTCGCCGCTAGCGTTAGTACAAACTAGCAATTTGAGGCGATCCTTCATCGGCTTGTGTCCTGGTAGTGCCTTCTCCTTCACTGTAATAATAGGTCTGATTTGCCATCTTTCTTAGTCTCATCACAATTAAAGACTTGCCACGGAACGAAGCCACCTTCGCTGACAAAAATCCTCGAACTAAAGGGGTCGCAAGCCAGGGGCGAACTAGCTGAAACGCTAGCTCAAAGCGGTTGTCTCGCAACCCGAAGCTGTACAACAAAACTCAGAGTTTCTTTCTTTCTTTCTGTACCCTTTATTTAATCAGGTAACATAACACGCTATAGTTAAAAGTTCAAATGACTTACAACACATACATAAATGTCACGAAATAGGTAAAAAAAAATTAAATGTTTAAAGGGGAACATTATAACAATTTCAGAATTGTTAAAACCATTAAAAATCAGTTCCCAGTGGCTTATTATATTTTTCGAAGTTTTTTTCAAAATTTTACCCATCACGCAATATCCCTAAAAAAAGCTTCAAAGTGCCTGATTTTAACCGTCGTTATAAAGACCCGTCCATTTTCCTGTGACGTCACATAGTGAAGCCAACACAAACAAACATGGCGGAAAGAACAGCAAGGTATAGCGACATTAGCTCGGATTCAAACTCGGATTTCAGCGGCTTAAGCGATTCAACAGATTACGAATGTATTGAAACGGATGGTTGTAGTGTGGAGGCAGGTAGCGAAAACGAAATTGAAGAAGAAACTGAAGCTATTGAGCCATATCGGTTTGAACCGTATGCAAGCGAAACCGACGAAAACGACACGACAGCCAGCGACACGGGAGAAAGCGAGGACGAATTCGGCGATCACCTTCTAACCAACGATTGGTATGTGTTTGTTTGGCATTAAAGGAAACTAACAACTATGAACTAGGTTTACAGCATATGAAATACATTTGGCAACAACATGCACTTTGAGAGTGCAGACAGCCCAATTTTCATCAATTAATATATTTTGTAGACATACCCTCATGTCAGCAGGCCAGGGAAGCTAGGGTCGATATTCTTCTCTTGACGGTGTGAGCCAAGACATCAAGGGGGTTTAGCTCGCTCGTCTGCGGGAACAAACTGCCGCCATTGCTTGCCGTGCTACCGAGGTCCTTTGTCCCTGAATTGCTCACACACTCCGGCAGATTCAATGGGGGTCTGGCGGCAGATTTCTTTGACTTTATCGTTGGAAATGCATCTGCTTTGAGTGTCGCAGGATATCCACACATCCTTGCCATCTCTGTCGTAGCATAGCTTTCGTCGGTAAAGTGTGCGGAACAAACGTCCAATTTCTTGCCACTTTCGCATCTTTGGGCCACTGGTGCAACTTGAATCCGTCTCTGTTCGTGTTGTTACACCCTCCGACAACACACCGACGAGGCATGATGTCTCCAAGGTACGGAAAACAGTCGAAAAAACGGAAAATAACAGAGCTGATTTGACTCGGTGTTTGAGAAAATGGCGGATTGCTTCCCGATGTGACGTCACCGCTCCGAGAGCGAATATTAGAAAGGCGTTTAATTCGCCAAAATTCACCCATTTAGAGTTCGTAAATCGGTTAAAAAAATGTATGGTCTTTTTTCTGCAACATCAAGGTATATATTGATGCTTACATAGGTCTGGTGATAATGTTCCCCTTTAAGATTGTAAATCGAGGTTCCACTGTATTTCAAAATGTATTTTTGTAGTGTACATGTTTTATTAGATTCGATGGAAAATGAATTAAAACATGATTTATTGGAGAACTATCTGCTCGCAGTTGGCATATTTTTCATGTTTCATTCTACAATCATCAAAGTTGTTGACACAAAAGCTCAGCAGTTTTATGTTGTTGTTTTTTTTATCCTAAAAATTTAAACCGTGGCTTAAAAATACTCAGAACTCCCTGCTGCGTTTACAGGTGCAAGTAAGAGGAGAATCCCTGCGGTCTTCCAACTTATTGTCCAAAATTTGAAGAAAGTTGAACAAATGTTAAAACACTTCTTTAAATGGAAAAAATGTCAAGTGTTGCGAAATGTTTTTGTTTGCTTCCGTCTTCTCGGTATGCTCTATAGGCGAATGACATTCAACAATGATGTGTCTTGACTTGCTATTGCGTGCACACACTGAATATGATATGCTGGGCTCGGCGTTTGAGAAAATGGCGGATTGCTTCCCGATGTGACGTCATCGCTCCGAGAGCGAATATTAGAAAGGCGTTTAATTCGCCAAAATTCACCCATTTAGAGTTCGGAAATCGGTTAAAAAAATATATGGTCTTTTTTCTGCAACATCAAGGTATATATTGACGCTTACATAGGTCTGGTGATAATGTTCCCCTTTAAAAAAAAAATTGTTTTTAAGTGTGGCGCAGATGGTAGAGCGGCTGTTCCACCAACCTTAGGGTTCCCCGTTAGATTCCAGCCTCCGTCATCCAAGTCAGGGTCGTTGTGTCTTTGGACAAGACACTTCACCCTTGATCCTGATGGGTCGTGGTTTGCGCCCTGCATGGCAGCTCTGTGCGTGAATGAGTGTGTGAATGGGTGAATGTGACGTATAATGTAAAGCGCTTTGGGTCTCATTCCAGGTGTAGTAAAGCACTATATAAATACAGACATTTACCATTCTACCATCATTTATTGTGGCCCTCACGACATTTAATTCAGCCCGCTACGTCATTCAACACACCTGGAAAATGTCTTGAGGGTGTCCTGTCAATTAACTGTTTGAGTTTTAATTACCAAGGAGCAAAACAAGCACGGGATAAGACAAACTAATGAGCTAAAAATAGTTGTTAACATGTCACACATGAATGAGCGCTGTTAATTATCTTGGTGAAGATTAAACAATGAAGTCAAATTCCACCCTACAGGGTTCGGCCGGGGAGATTCCATCTGGTCTGGGTGGTGCTGCTTGTGGACTTGCCTTTTTCCTGGCATTTGCTTGTCTGTTGTGTAAGTGTTGATATGAGGGGTCGTTAAGGACATTATTCAGAATTACCTCTTACATACACTACTGAAATGCTCTAACATAAACAACTGAAATGTTTTTCTCTCACACACACTACCGAAACACTCTTATACACACTACTGAAATACTCGTATACACACTACTAAAACACTCTTATTCACACTACTGAAATGCTCTCACATAAACAACTGAAATCTTTTTCTCACACACACACTACTGAAGCACTCTTATACACTACTGAAACACTCTTATACACACTACTGAAACACTCTTATACACACTACTGAAACACTCTCACATAAACAACTGAAATATTTTTCTCACACACACACTACTAAAACACTCTTATACACACTACTGAAACTCTTATACACACTACTGAAATGCTTTCCCATAAACAACTGAAATCTTTTTCTTTCACACACACTACTGAAACACTCTTATACACACTACTGAAACACTCTTATTCACACTACTGAAATGCTCTCACAAACAACTGAAATCTTTTTCTCACACACTACTGAAGCACTCTTATACACACTACTGAAAGACTCTTATACACACTACTGAAACACTCTTATACAAACTAATGAAACGCTCTCACATAAACAACTGAAATCCTTTTCTCTCACTCACACTACTGAAACACTCTTATACACACTACTGAAACACTCTTATACACACTACTGAAACACTCTTATTCACACTACTGAAATGCTCTCACATAAACAACTGAAATCTTTTTCTCACACACACGCTACTGAAACACTCATACACACTACTGAAACACTCTTATACACACACTACTGAAACACTCTTATACACACTACTGAAATGCTCTCACATAAACAACTGAAATCTTTTTCTCACACACACACTACCGAAACACTCTTATACACACTATTGAAACACTCTTATACACACTACTGAAATGCTCTCACATAAACAACTGAAATCTTTTTCTCACACACACACTACTGAAACACTCTTATACACTACTGAAACACTCACATAAACAATTGAAATCTGTTTCTCTCACACACACTACTGAAACACTGTTATTCACACTACTGAAATGCTCTCACAAACAACTGAAATCTTTTTCTCACACACACACTACTGAAACACTCATACACACTACTGAAACACTCTTATACACACTCCTGAAACACTCTTATTCACACTACTGAAATGCTCTCACAAACAACTGAAATCTTTTTCTCACACACACTACTGAAGCACTCTTATACACACTACTGAAACACTCTTATACACACGACTGAAACACTCTTATACACTACTGAAATGCTCTCACATAAACAACTGAAATCTTTTTCTCACACACACACTACTGAAACACTCTTATACACACTACTGAAACACTACATACACTTGTAAAGAACATAATGTCATGGCTGTCTTGAGTTTCCAATAATTTCTACAACTCTTATTTTTTGTGATGGAATGATTGGAGTACATACCTGTTGGTCACAAAAAACATTCATGAAGTTTGGTTCTTTTACAAATTTATCACATCACATGGACAAAGATAAGACCTTCTAGAAGAAAGTTCTGTGGTCTGTTGAAACAAAAATTGTAGCTGTTTGGCCGCAATACCCAGCAATATGTTTGGAGAAAAGGTGAGGCCTTTAATCCAAGGAAACCATTCCTACCGTCAAGCATGGTGGTGGTAGTATTATGATCTGGGCCTGTTTTGCTGCCAATGGAACTGGTGCTTTACAGAAAGTAAATGGGACAATGAAAAAGGAGGATTACCTCCAAATTCTTCAGGACACTACTGAAACACTCTTATACACACTACTGAAACACTCTTATTCACACTACTGAAATGCTCTCACAAACAACTGAAATCTTTTTCTCACACACTACTGAAGCACTCTTATACACACTACTGAAAGACTCTTATACACACTACTGAAACACTCTTATACAAACTAATGAAACGCTCTCACATAAACAACTGAAATCCTTTTCTCTCACTCACACTACTGAAACACTCTTATACACACTACTGAAACACTCTTATACACACTACTGAAACACTCTTATTCACACTACTGAAATGCTCTCACATAAACAACTGAAATCTTTTTCTCACACACACGCTACTGAAACACTCATACACACTACTGAAACACTCTTATACACACACTACTGAAACACTCTTATACACACTACTGAAATGCTCTCACATAAACAACTGAAATCTTTTTCTCACACACACACTACCGAAACACTCTTATACACACTATTGAAACACTCTTATACACACTACTGAAATGCTCTCACATAAACAACTGAAATCTTTTTCTCACACACACACTACTGAAACACTCTTATACACTACTGAAACACTCACATAAACAATTGAAATCTGTTTCTCTCACACACACTACTGAAACACTGTTATTCACACTACTGAAATGCTCTCACAAACAACTGAAATCTTTTTCTCACACACACACTACTGAAACACTCATACACACTACTGAAACACTCTTATACACACTCCTGAAACACTCTTATTCACACTACTGAAATGCTCTCACAAACAACTGAAATCTTTTTCTCACACACACTACTGAAGCACTCTTATACACACTACTGAAACACTCTTATACACACGACTGAAACACTCTTATACACTACTGAAATGCTCTCACATAAACAACTGAAATCTTTTTCTCACACACACACTACTGAAACACTCTTATACACACTACTGAAACACTACATACACTTGTAAAGAACATAATGTCATGGCTGTCTTGAGTTTCCAATAATTTCTACAACTCTTATTTTTTGTGATGGAATGATTGGAGTACATACCTGTTGGTCACAAAAAACATTCATGAAGTTTGGTTCTTTTACAAATTTATCACATCACATGGACAAAGATAAGACCTTCTAGAAGAAAGTTCTGTGGTCTGTTGAAACAAAAATTGTAGCTGTTTGGCCGCAATACCCAGCAATATGTTTGGAGAAAAGGTGAGGCCTTTAATCCAAGGAAACCATTCCTACCGTCAAGCATGGTGGTGGTAGTATTATGATCTGGGCCTGTTTTGCTGCCAATGGAACTGGTGCTTTACAGAAAGTAAATGGGACAATGAAAAAGGAGGATTACCTCCAAATTCTTCAGGACAACCTAAAATCATTGGGTTCTGGACGCAGTTGGGTGTTCCAACAGGACAATGACCCCAAACACATGTCAAAAGTGGTAAAGGAATGGCTAAATCAGGCTAGAATTAAGGTTTTAGAATGGCCTTCCCAAAGTCCTGACTTAAACGTGTGGACAATGCCGAAGAAACAAGTCCATGTCAGAAAACCAACAAATTTAGCTGAACTGCACCAATTTTGTCAAGAGGAGTGGTCAAAAATTCAACCAGAAGCTTGCCAGAAGCTTGTGGATGGCTACCAAAAGCGCCTTATTGCAGTGAAACTTGCCAAGGGACATGTAACCAAATATTAACATTGCTGTATGTATACTTTTGACCCAACAAATTTGGTCACATTTTCAATAGACCCATAATAAATTCATAAAAGAACCAAACGTCATGAATTTTTTTGTGACAAAATGGGCCCCAATCAATCTATCATAAAAAAAAAGAGTTGTAGAAATTATTGGAAACTCAAGACAGCCATGACATGATGTTCTTTACAAGTGTATGTAAACTTTTGACCACAACTGTATATTTATTTATATATATATATATATATATATATATATATATATATATATATATATATATATATATATATATATATATATATATATATATATATATATATATATATTCCACATGCACTCATTGACTAAAAGAGTGTGCATTTGCCGCACGCTCACCCGACAGTGCGGCGCGAGCGTGATAATGTCACGTTATCGATGGGAAAATGCATTTTTAGACAATATGATTTACCTGAGCGTCTAGGAGACCCCGAGAGTAGCAAGCGGTAGAAAATAGATTAGAAAGGACAATTTTTTTTTAAACTTGAGACTTCCCGTGGGCCAAATTTTGGACGCTGGTGGGCCGTATTCAGCCCGCGGGCCGTAGTTTGGGGACTCCTGATTTAAACCGCTGCCGGATATATTTTTATATACTTTTATTGTCATATTTTCAGAATGTGTTGTTCTATTTTTAGCCAAAGTAAGACAAAGAAAACAATCTGAAGTTGTCTTTATTTTTTAGTTTTAATGTCATGATTTTAATAGTCCAGCCCGTGTGTGCACAGATTTCCCTCTATGCGGCCCCTGAGCTAAAATGAGTTGGACACCCCTGCTGTACAGTATTACAGTATATCAGCCAAAAAAAAGGGCAGTATAAAATAGAGAGTAGATCCAGCAGAACATGGACATTCTAAACAAAGAGAGGTAGCTAACATAGAAGCGGTCGGACAAACAAAAAAAATAAAAACTTGAGACTTCCCGTGAGCCGGATTTTGGACGCTGGCGGGCTGTATTCGGTTTTTATTTAAATCATCAAGAAGCTGAACAAGCATGAGACATTACAAATAATGATCTAAATATAGTAATTTACGTGAATTGTCATTAGTGTGGTTAGATATATTGGTGAACATTAAACATTGAAGTAAACTTTCTGCTCTGCACCCGTGCTCGTCTGGGACGGTGTATCCTTTTAGAGTTGCCTCTTTCCAGGCTTTTCTGTTTTGTTTATATTATCATCTCGTGGCCAATACTACTGTAGTATTTATTTATTTATTTATTTATTTAAATTTACTTTTTATTTTTAATTAATTTATTAAATTTAAACATGTATTTAAATTTACTTTATTTAGCCATTTTTTGCTTCACAATGTTTAACTCAGGCCAAAAATGTTGTAGAATATACTTTAAAACCTTATAGAGTGAATTAAATTATAACCCCTTTCCCTTTCAGTGAATAATTTAAATTGAATAAAGTCATTTCATCATACCATCATGCAAAATAGTGTCTCACAACTACATTTTTCTGAAAAATGATGGCGCAACACTAATCTTCCAATTTTAAATAATGTATTAGTCAAGTCCCATGTTTTCATTTAGCAACGTCTTTAAATGTCTTTCATAAGGACAAGTTGTTACAAACATCACATGGCGATGTGCTTTGTACACAAATTATATAAAAACGATACGTTTTTGACTGCATTAGTGAAGGTAAAACAAGGAACTTGGTACCAGGTGCAACAATTAAATCATTGCAATAATTAAGGGAATAATCTCATTTACATGCTTATTCATCAGGGTAGTGTCTTTGTGTTTGTTGGCACACAAGAGAGTAAATCCAGTTTTCTTTTTGTTTGACTGTAAGGAAGTACTTATATGCACCTACGCAAGTTCATTCCAGACAAATGTTGGCCTTGCAAGTTTGTCCATTTGTCGCAATTTCTACGTGCATGTTAGTGATTCTTGTCTAATGCCCTCCCACCTGCTGTGATAGCTATGAAATAAATACCTACATGTTTAGCTGTCTTTAAGGCATTTTACACAGGACTGTCTTGTCAACATGGACCAGTACGAAATAAGATTAGCCGCTAAACTCCGACGTAAAAAGAATTTGAGGAAACACAAAATAAGTTAGGATAAAGTATTATTTTCCGTTAATCCTGGCATGCACATAACAATGACGTGTAGAGATAGGTACCAAAAATAATGACTGTGCTGTCCAGTTGTTATATATTGTTTTCTTACACCTCTGGGTCTCATTTTCAAGTATTATTTCATAGCCTTTGCATGCAGTTGCAATCCCATGACATTAGGTGGCATGAGTATATAGGCTACGGCAGTGGTCCCCAACCCCCGAGCCGCAGCCCGGTACCGGGCCGCACAAGAAATTTAAAAAAAATTTTAAAAAAATTATTTTATTTTTTTCATTAAATCAACATAAAAAACACAATATACACATTATGTCTGTGGGACAAATTTTTAAGCGTTGACCGGTCCACAGCTACAAAAAGGTTGGGGACCACTGGGCTACGGTGTGTTGCCTAGCTGGGATGTAGTCTTTGCCATTAAGCTGAATCTAGTCTTTTGTTGCGCCCCACAAAGTGTTTATACTGTAAGTAGTGTACTTATTACTCAGCAACTGTCTGATTTTAATGTGCATCTTAGTTGTAGATTTCATTTCAAAATTTGGAGGTGTTGAAATCGCCATGTAAAATCATTAATGCTAATCAGTAGCATGACTACGGCAAATCCCATGTAAATTAGCATCGACTACAGGTGGAGCTGTAATTTCAAGTGATTGATTGATTGATTGATTGATTGAGGCTTTTATTAGTAGGTTGCACAGTGAAGTACATATTCCGTACAATTGACCACTAAATGGTAACACCCGAATAAGTTTTTCAACTTGTTTAAGTCGGGGTCCACTTAAATTGATTCATGATACAGATATATACTATCATCATAATACAGTCATCACACAAGATAATCATCAGGGTATATACATTGAATTATTTACATTATTTACAATTCGGGGTGTGGAGGGGGGGGTAGGTTTGGTTGTTATCATCAGTCATTAATTGAGAACAGAGAAATGGATATTGAAACAGTGTAGGTCTGACTTGGTAGGATATGTACAGCAAGTAGTGGACATAGAGAGAGAGAGAGAGAGATCAGAAGGCATAAGAAAAGTATCTACATTTGATTGTTTACATTTGATTATTAACAATCCGGGGAGGGTGTTAGTTTAGGGTTGAAGTTGCCTAGAGGTGTACTTTTATTGCAGTTTTGAAGGAGGATAGAGATGCCCTTTCTTTTGTACCGGTTGGGAGCGCATTCCACATTGATGTGGCATAGAAAGAGAATGAGTTAAGACCTTTGTTAGATCGGAATCTGGGTTTAACGTGGTTAGTGGAGCTCCCCCTGGTGTTGTGGTTATGACGGTCATTTACGTTAAGGAAGTAGTTTGACATGTACTTCGGTATCAGGGAGGTGTTGTCAGGTCTTGATCCTTGGGTTTTGTTTTTCCTGGAGGCAACGGAAAGTTGGCTCGGGCGAGACGGGAATGGGAGTACATATTTATTTTTACTATAACAAAAGAAACAAACTAAAGGTGCGCACAAGGCGGAAGTACAAACTATGAAACCAAAAGACTATAGGATTAATAAACAAAAACTTACTTGGCTTGGACTAAAGTAGCAGCATGAAGGATGGACATGAAAACAAGTGTCAGGAATGTGCAGAGCATAAATGTGGGATGTCGCCAGAAAGACAAACTGAAAACAATGAACTTAAATACTACAGACATGATTAACGAAAACAGGTGCGTGACTCAAAACGTGAAACAGGTGCGTGACGTGACAGGTGAAAACTAATGGGTAACCATGGAAACAAGACAAGGGAGTGAAAAGCCAGAAACTAAAGAGTCCAATAACTAAACAAAACAAAACATGACTAAAACAAAACATGATTACACAGACATGACAGGTGTAGCGGATTTTATAGACTAGGCTCAGTGCAAGTTGTTTTACTCTGTCCTCCACCCTGAGCCAGCCCACTTTGGAGAAGTGGGTAGGAGTGAGGTGGGATCTGGGGTGGAGGTCTAGAAGTAATCTGACTAGCTTGTTCTGGGATGTTTGGAGTTTAGATTTGAGGGTTTTGGAGGTGCTAGGGTACCAGGAGGTGCATGCGTAATCGAAAAGTGTTTTCTATAAGGCATCATTTCTTTGTTGGCGTGAAAAAATGCAATATTACCTAGAAGAAGTTTGACTGAATTAGTTATGAGTGCTGCTTGAGTGCTTGAGTCGGTTGAGTCTTCAACTAGGCGTGACATAAAGTGTAACATACGTTATCGTAATACGGCACCTTTGGATTTTACGTGAACCGATACCCGTTAGTATCGGTGAAATTCAGTCGGTGCCAATAAAAGTACGAAATTCGGCACCGATCCCTATCGACATGTGACACAAGCAGCTTTTTTATAGCAGCTACGGAAAAAAAATTCTGATACTTTTGGAGTAAGTGGGGAGTGCTTTCATTTGCAATCGAAAGGGAACGCCTTCACAAACGAATATCGTGCAGATGTATGCAGAAAGCAGGTTATAAAAGTGACTGTGGAGCAAAATTCACACAAAAACATATCCAATACATATTATCTATTCTTGACCATTGAATCTCAAACTGTGGTATG
Source organism: Nerophis lumbriciformis (assembly GCF_033978685.3). Taxonomy (NCBI): domain Eukaryota; kingdom Metazoa; phylum Chordata; class Actinopteri; order Syngnathiformes; family Syngnathidae; genus Nerophis; species Nerophis lumbriciformis. The sequence goes on along the minus strand of NC_084559.2, from coordinate 29,890,221 downwards.
TGCTTCATCTAGTGGTACGCCTAAGAAGTCTGTAAATATGTACTGTATAGTGGCCAAACATGTGAAATACACTTGTTCAATTAAACCACAGCTCTGTTTTAATGAATACTTAGGCCTACTATGCGACTGTATTTTAATGTTGTTCATTATAGTGGTACTTGGAGAGCCAAGTGTTTTCTTAGGTGGTACTTAGTGAGAAAAGTCTCATAACCACTGAACTAGGCCACAAGGCAGTATATCGAATGTAGATTAAGATCAGCATAGGTTCCCTTTAAACAAAAAAATATAAGCGTACAACCAATAGCGAGCTAAAGTGGTTTAGATTCAACAAACGTAAAGTTAAAATGTGTTAAAATTGTCAGTGACAGCTGTTTCGTGCAAGTGCACATGGCTGTCACGCGTACAGTACATACAGACTACACGAAAGAGATCCTCCAGAATGAAAGGATTTCAAAAAAGGACGTTATGGTGGTTGCTATATTCCTGTTAAACCGGTGAGTGAAATCACCTTTTTTTTTTTTTGGCGCATAATTTACCTTTCTGTTGCGTGTCTATGTGCGTGCATCACTAGGGCGTATTTTACTGTACATGGTCGGAACAAGGAAGAAGAAAAAATTAATCCTTGCAGCTCGTGGCTTCTATGGAGCCGCCTACTGCAGGAAACACCTGCTTTAATGTAACCTCTCATAATTACAGCATGTTAAGGTTGCATAAAAACACTTCAATAATTGAAATTGAGCAAAAATACAAGGTGATATTATGTTGTTGGGGGAAAAAGGTGTTTTGCAAAAACATGTGGAAAAAGCTACCTAAGCTATAATCACAAAAAAATCAAGTGAAATGATGGAAGAACGGTATAAAGTTGTTTGAAATAATGTGTACAACAATGGTGGAATCATGACATTTGAACCCATGACATGCATCACAACTTTAAACTTGGACTTGAGGCTTTCAGTACGTTTCAGCAGACATATTTACAATTGTGAAGTCTTATATCTGGCCTGACCATATTGTGAAATCCCAAAAAGAGGACACATATGCGTGCCAAGGCGGGCAGCACGCCAAGGCCGGGACTAGGTGAAAATTTGCCAATGATACTCGAACTTGCTTTATAAATAATATATTTATTCAAATAAAGCATTTTTTTCTCGTCTGTTGACAGCAGTGTTGGCGCTAGGAGTTTTCAAAATGGGGTCCCAGAGACCCCATCAAGTCATAAAAATGGGGTCCCACAGTACATTTTTGGGGTCCCACTTTTTTGTAAGCGTTTTGAAAAAAATGATAAACATACGCATTATCCTGTTATATCTCACATTCTATATTGTGTTTTGGAAAAAGGTTGTCATAAATGTTACTTAATTCATTTAAAAAACAAACAAAAAAAACAACTAATTTGTATACATATGTAAATGTATTCAGTTCTAAACATTCATTCACTTTCTTCTTTCCTTCATGGATCTAAACTTTACCGCTGTTGGTAGTTTTTTTCTATGTTTTTATTTAATAAGTTGCAGGTGTATTTATTTCAGTATACAAGTGTAAAAAGTGTTTTGCTTCGGTCATGAAATGATGATAATGATCTGCCAGGGCATACATACATTTTATATATAGTCTACATCAACTTCAGATACATCCCTCATTTTAAAATGTTTTATTTATTTTTAAGTTGTTTTTTTGGTTTGTTTGTTTTCCGCCCTTTTTGTCAAACAAAACTATGTTTTTAATGGCAAACACACAAAATATGCAAAATCTCCCATCAAAAATATTTTTCAAAGTGGAATATTTGATGTGAAGTAATCGGAACCTTGGATAGGTCAATAATTCATAATACAATTGATTTTGATTCAATATTATGTTTTGAGCAATGACAGTTTGAAAGAAAAAAAAACAGCTTTGTTTTATTAGTCAACATTGCAACTTTTTCTAAATTACATTTCACCTTTAAACTTTTTTATTTCACTTTTGTTATATTTTTGTTTATCTTAATCATACTTGCCAACCCTCCCGGATTTTCCGGGAGACTCCCGAAATTCAGCGTCTCTCCCGAAAACCTCCCGGGACAAATTATCTCCCGAAAATCTCCCGAAATTCAGGCGGACTCAGGTCCATGCGGATCTGAGTCCGCTTTCCCACAATATAAACGGTGTGCCTGCCCAATGACGTTATAACTGTAGAATGATCGAGGGCGAGTTCTTGGTTTCTTATGTGGGTTTATTGTTAGGTAGTTTCATTAACGTCCTCCCAGCGCGGTAACAACACACAACAACAGCAGTCACGTTTTGGTCTACCGTAAAGCAGTTCGTCTGCCGTAAACAGCAATGTTGTGACACTCTTAAACAGGACAATACTGCCATCTAGTGCATTTGATGAAAGCACTTTTGTGCGTGCCACACAGCAATGCATCATCAGAGAGAGTGTTCAGCATGGTTAGAAAAATAGTGACAGAGAATAAGAACAAAGATGGACAATTCAACCCCTAACTCAACAAGTATATGTGTAAATAAATGAACACTGAAATTCAAGTATTTCTTATATATATATATATATATATATATATATATATATATATATATATATATATACATATATACACACATATACAATAAAATAAATATATATTTATAGCTAGAATTCACTGAAAGTCAAGTATTTCTTATATATATAATATATATATATATATATATATATATATATATATATATATATATATATATATATATATATATATATATGAATGAAATACTTGACTTGGTGAATTCTAGCTATAAATATATATTTCCCAACCACCATGAATAGATTAACGTGGACCCCGACTTAAACAAGTTGAAAAACGTATTCGGGTGTTACCATTTAGTGGTCAATTGTACGGATGTGCAATCTACTAATAAAAGTTTCAATCAATCAATCAATCCCTCACTCTCTCGCTCTCGCTCTCTCTGTCTCTGCCCCTCCCTCACGAATGCTGCTGCGTGGGCACACCTTCACAATTTGTTTTGTTTTTAACCCCTTCTTAACCCTGAACGTACATTGAAAATACACGCAACCCTAACTCAAAATGCCGGACATTTGAGGCATTTAAGAAACTCAGCCCGGACAGCCCCGCAAAAGAGGACATGTCCGGGGAAAAGAGGACGTATGGTCAGTCTATTTATATGCATCTCACAACAGATATTATTTATGAATTTAGGACCCTTGATTGTTCATCATCTTTAGTTTATAACTTACGCTTCAGTCACTAACCGTGTTACAAAAAAGATCAGTTAGAATAATACATAATGTCGGATATGGAGAACATGCAAACCTTTTATTTATTGAATCAAATATATTGAAATGACAAGATATAGTGAATTTACAAACAGCTACAATTATGCACAAGTCATAACCTGCTGCACAAGAACATACAACAATTATTCTCAACAAAAGAAGAGAAATGGTAAATGGGTTATACTTGTATAGTGCTTTTCTACCTTTTTAAGGAACTCAAAGCGCTTTGACACTATTTCCACATTCACCCATTCACACACACATTCACACACTGATGGTGGGGGCTGCCATGCAAGGCGCTAACCAGGACCCATCGGGAGCAGGGGTGAAGTGTCTTGCTCAAGGACACAACGGACGTGACTAGGATGGTAGAAGGTAGGGATTGAACCAGGAACCCTCAGGTTGCTGGCACAGCCACTCTCCCAACTGCGCCACGCCGTCCCCATAAATATAAGCTTAGAGAAAAATGTAATGTAAAAAAGGTGTATGCACGTACAACACTTAAGATCTTCAGTATATCAGTATGTGGAATTAAATTATGGAATGGATTAAGTAAATAAATCAAACAGTCTACTATATGATCCAATTTAAGAAACTATTCAAACAAAGTGTTTACAAAGTACAAAGAAGAACAATGTATTAGAATGATGTCCTGTGTGAGGTTTGTCGTGTATCATTTTTGATGAACGCACATTCAAGGGCGTTACTTTTGCTCTGCTGCCATCTGGCGGGCACTTAATGTATCGGCCTAACGTTTTTAAAGCTATTTTGGACACATTCCTGCATGATAAATAATACATACCAGTGACGTGCCTCACCTGCCATCATGGAAAGAAAAAAAATGTAAAAAGAAAAAAATTGTATTAAATTGTTATATGTATCCAGTGATTATACTATAAAGTTATTTTCCATTTAACTTCACCAGTTTTAGATTATTTTTATTTAAAATCGCTGAATTTTCACATTTGCCGTTCAAATACTGAGAAGAGACGGTGCGGTGAACAGCAGCCAGTTGAGGCACGTCACTGCGTTGTGCCTCAACATGGATTGCGGACTCGGCTAACTGCTGGCCTGCTGTGCAGTGAGACTGCATTGCTATATGAACTATATTATACATTTCCATAGTTTAGTTAGCTGAGGTGTATAATGTACAGTGTATTTTGTCAACAACTGTATGTGTGTAACGTATTTCTTGTGCTGAGCGATCATAAAACGGCTGCAAAAGACGCACTGGCTGAGGCTCGCAGTAATCCCGCCTCCTGCACCCCCGCCGTAAAATGCACCCCCTGACGGGAGTGTTATATCAACTAAAGCCCACACTTAAACTTTCCACGTGCAAGATTGTATTTATTTAAAAAAGTTCTTTCATAAGAAGCCAAAAAGTGCAAAAACAATAATGTTCGTGTTGGAGGAGTTGTGAATAACTGCAGGGCCACAACATTAGGTACACCTGCAGACTGCAGGTGTACCTAATTCACAACTCCTCCAACACGAACATTATTGTTTTTGCACTTTTTGGCTTCTTATTAAATAACTTTTGTAACCTATTTTTATGGGCTTTCCTCTTTGTGATGTTAAGTTCCTGTTATGCGCTGTTATACAGTATATGCCTTGAGCTCTTATTTTGAAGGCGCTAAGAGCGGAAGTGATGACACGTTGGAGTGGAGCAGAGGTTTTTGAAAGAAGGTAAATAAAGTGGTCCTCGTGTAAACTGGAGCCTCCGTGTTTGTTATTTTGTAGTTTCATACAGTATCGGCGACATTTATAAACCCTCGGTTACACTTTTTTAAATAGATTCAATCTTGCACGTGGAAAGTTTAAGTGAGGGCTTTTGATATAACACTCCCGTCAGGGGGTGCATTAATCCAGCACAACAGAGGCGCATGGACTTCATTTATAAGTAAAGGTAAGACCATTATAACGTTTTTTTTTTATTAAATGTGCTTTTTTGTGTGCTACAGTTTGTATGTGTAAAGTTAAAGTTAAGTTAAAGTACCAATGATTTTCACACACACACTAGGTGTAATGAAATGTGTCCTCTGCATTTGACCCATCCCCTTGATCACCCCCTGGGAGGTGAGGGGAGCAGTGGGCAGCAGCAACGCCGCGCCCGGGAATAATTTTTTTTTTGTGTGTGTCCTGTCCAGCTTCTCAGGCAAATCATATAGTTGATGTAGATGCCCATGTCGGCTGTTCAGATTTACTTTACAAAAGAGAAGTGTAGGATACTTCTCTTGTTGCCTTATTTGTATTTGACTTTATTAAATGTATTTATATTATCATTTAGTGCAGCCGGGCCGGAGCAGGAGGGATAGAAAGAGAAAAAAAAGAAGACAGAGGGGGAAATTGTGGGGACAAGAGAGGGATTAGACAGAGAGACAAAAACAACAACAGCAAACAACAACAACAATAGAGCAACATCAGCAAATACGACATGTACAAATATGATGGTAAAAGTAATAGCAAATAAGCAGTTAGCGAAAAATAAAAAATAATACAGAAATGACAATGAGCATTATTACACTACAAATGGATCAATACAAATACCAATAGAAATAGTGCTATTGATAATGAACAATACCAATAATTTACCTTTATTATCAACAATACAGTTGTTTAAATGCAACAATACATATACGTAATGATAACTTGAGATACGAAAGAATGCAGAAAAATGGAGGGGGAGAAAGAGAAGCAACCTACATTAACCTTGTAGATTGTTATAGTAACAATAGGTTAAGCTTTGTCAGTGTGCCATGTGTTACACCCAGTTTACCCTAGGGCAACAACGTTAATATATGTTTGATGAAACGTGATTATGTGCATGAGTGTAAGTATGCATATGTACTTGTATATGTACAGAATGTGTATATGTGTTTGTACAATGAATGTATATGTACAGAGTGTGTATATGTGTTTGTACAGTAAGTGTATATGTACAGTATGTGTATGTGTATGTTTGTATATTGAATGTGCGTGTGGATGTACGAACTTTAGGTATGTAAATATGTACTGTATTTGTGTATGTATGTGGGAGCGTAGGTACCTATGTACGTATGTGAGCATATGTGAATTTGTATGTACAATATATTCGACTCCCAGAGTGCGTGGGAGCCAGAGCACGGCCCCATCACCCTCGAGAGCCCAACCCACAAACAGTAGGCGTGGTGCCCAGGGAACCAGGGACCACCGCCCCCACGCAGCCAAGCCGGCCAGCGACAGGAACCCCAGAGCCCGGCCCACCGTACCGCCCACAAGGGCCAGCAGCAGGCCGCAGACAGACGCACCCGGTAGAGGACAGGGCAAGAGAAAAGCAGGGGACATCCAGACCCCAAGCCAGCGAGAGACCACACCCCACACGGGCAGAAAGGCGAGACGCCACGCCCAAGGGACCCAGAAACTCCCCGCAACCGGACGGGAAGACCGCCCCCGCCCCACCGGCAACCGGGCCCCCACGAGCCCACCCCCCACCCCCGGAGAGCGCGGTGAGGCCAGCCCCCGGCCACCCCACCCAAATCGGCTGCCGCAGGACCACCCGGCACAGGGCCACGGGAACCACCCACCCCACCTGCATGGACCCCAACGATGGAGATGGAACAACCAGCAACCGCCCCGCCGAGCCCCCCCCCTCTGAGGGAGGGGAAAATTAAAAAATAATATTAATAAAATATATTAAAAAATTAATAAATAAATAAATAAAATAAAAAAAAGAATTAAAAGAAGATCACAGACATGCTGACACACAAGGTCACTACCCCAGCAACTGGCCGACTCGCAGCACCTCGGAATACCTTGCAGCACCAAGCTACCACAATAGACGCAGGGACTAGGCCCAAAAGGCCCCAACCAAGACGGGCACCCGGAAGGGATGGACAGCGGGACCCAGGAGCTCCAGACACGCAGTTCGGATGCAGTAGCCTGAGGCGTCGACCCCCGTCTGACAGGCAGGCCCAGAGCGTACCCCCAGAAATATACATACATACATATATATATACACATACACATACATATATACATGTATACATACCCACACATACACATATATACATATACATACACAAACATACACATATGTAGACATACACATATATATACATACATACATACACATATACATACATATACACAGTTCGTCAGCCCCGACAGCCATCACGCGCCCGGGAATAATTTTTGGTGATTTAACCCCCAATTCCAACCCTTGATGCTGAGTGCCAAGCAGGGAAGAATGCTGGTATGAGCTTTTAAACATAACCCGTTAACTGCTGCCAATCAAATGGTGAATAAGATACTCTTTAGGGTTCATATGTTTGTAAATCTGACTGTGATGAAGTCAGTGCCTCACCAGCCATCAACCTCACCGCACGTCACTGATGCATACAGTTATTGAGCAGTGTTTTCCTTTATACATAACCACAATTCATAAGAAATAAAACAACATCTGACTGAAGTGTATGTTTAATTTCCAAATTTGATAGTTTGGACGCTACTGCCCGTATCGGCGGCTAAACAAACAGCACTGTTGGAAAAGCTGCCAATGGTAGAACAGCGCTCTCACCTGGCAGTTAAGAGACAATACACAACATCCTATTTGCGTTTGGAATCAAATCATGGTACATTACTGCATTTTTATTTTTATTTTAAATTGATGATCATACAGATAGTAAAATCATCTTCAAAATACGATGATTATCGGACATCTGACGATGTTGACCGCGAAGGTTAGCACGTTTAAAAAAGGGACTTCCTACTCGTCACGTGGGCGTTGACGCATGAGTATGCGACCTTACAAGGATGAATCCTTATAAGGTGAACTTCCGGTGCGTCACAAACAACAGCCCGCACAAATAAATCTAGTCATCTGCTTCTCATTTTGTCCTATTCCAGCTGTCTCATTATGTCGGCTTTGGGGCTTTTCCTGGTGATCTTAGCAGCGTCTTTCTGCCCAGGTAAGATACAAGCTGGCCATTTTAATTCCGCATGAGTCACCTGACATGTTGTTATTGCTCTACTATATGGTAGTTATCGAAGATTTATGATTACATGCAAAGGTGTGGTTTGTTTTGAAAGAGGGATTTTTAGGTATATTGTCATTCTTGTGATTATACATACTTTTACATTTTCAAATCAATGATTTTTTTCTTTTATTTACCTTGATGTGTTAGGAGAATGCATGTTCATCAAAGACCCTCTTGCATTGAGGAAGCACCCATCTCTGGTAAGACATGAAAATAAAAATGCGTGTCAAAAAAAAATGCATGCACATGGCAAGAAACACACAAATACACAATATTCTATCATGTTTCTAAAAAAATTAAAAATAAATAAGAAACGTGTGTTTTTCTTAAGTAAAAAAATTATCAATAGATAAGTGTAATAATGTACAAATAAACAGTTTATGATTAATTAACATGTAAAACATGTTTCAAATTCAAACATTTTAGGTAGCCGGCCACATCATTTTATATGCATATTAGAGATGCGCGGTTTGCGGGCACAACCGCGGAGTCCGCGGATTATCCGCGAATCGGGCGGATGAAATTTTAAAAAATTAGATTTTATCAGCGGGTCGGGTCGGGTCGGGTCGGGCGATTGAAATTTTAAAAAATTAGATTTTAAATAGATTCAGGCGGGTGGCAGTTAAACCAATTCGGAAATATATATACATAGTTAAATGTTGTTACCCACATACGAAAAACGAGCAGGCACCTGCAGCATATGCCACAACAGAAGGAAAAAAAAAAAGAGATGGACACTTTTACGGAGCGGAGAAGGCCCCCGACGCCTCGCCGGGGTCCGGGACCGAGGCCCCTTCCCCCGAGAGGGCCCCACCGGGAGCCGTAGCTGAGGCGATCCGCGAGAAGGGCCCGACGCACGTCCAGGGTCACCACCGCACCGACACCCCGCCTCGTCCGCCTTCGCCGCGGCCGGCGTTACGCGCAGCAGGTAAGCAGCTTACCTGCCCGCCACCCCCGTGGCCGGGGGCTCGTAACAGGGGTCACTCCGCGCGCTCCGCCCGCGCAGCTTACCTGCCCGCCACCCCTGTTGCCGGGGGCGCGTAACAGGGGTCACTCCGCGCGCAGTGCGCTCACGAAAGGGGTGGGGCTCACCCTGGTTGATATAGACAGCAGCTAGGACGGTGGCCATGGAAGTTGGAACCCGCTAAGGAGTGTGTAACAACCCACCTGCCGAATCAACTAGCCCTGAAAATGGATGGCGCTGGAGCGTCGGGCCCATTTACCCGGCCGTCGCCGGCAGCGAGACGCGCTTGGAGGTGCGCTCAGCGCGGCTCCCATATGATTGCGCACTGGTGTGCGTCTGGGTCGTGACAGCGTGGCACGCGAATGCTGCATTGGATCAGTCTCTTTTCTTTAACAGGCAAAAGCTTTATAACCTCACTAATGCCTTGCATCGTCTATATTAGATATATAACAACGGGCGGGTGCGGGCGGATGGCGGGCGGATGCGGTTCTGATCAAATGTTAGATCGGGTGGATTGCGGATGGTTGACGACTTTCTGATACGGTTGCGGATGAAATAATTGCCTATCTGCGCATCTCTAATGCATATACATTTATATCACATTGGGTTTTTTTTAAACATACAGTTTCAAAATGATGCATCAATTTTTTACATTTTCTTTACATGTTCAAAAGGATTAGGAAGAAGCAAAGTGTAATCAATCCTACCCCTTTTTCACTTCATATCAATGATTTACACAGGGTGTCCAAACTTTTTGACTGAGGGGCTTTTTTCTGCGACATGACTAGGAAAAGTTGTTGGGATTGGGTCATATAAGTAAATGCTGTGCACTGACCTGAGTTTCTTATATTGTACACACGATGAGACAAATTGCCACCTGTCAGACCACTTGGTATCCATCCATCCATCCATCCATCAGTTTTCTTCCGCTTATCCGAGGTCGGGACGTGGAGGCAGCAGCCTAAGCAGAGAAGCGCAGACTTCCCTCTCCTCAGTCACTCGTCCAGCTCCTGCCGGGGGATCCCAAGGCGTTCCCAGGCCAACCGGAAGACCTAGTCTTCCCAGAATGTCCTGGGTCTTCCCCGTTGCCTCCCACCGGTGGGACTTTCCCTAAACACCTTCCCAGGGAGGCGTCCGGGTGGCATCCTGACCAGATGCCCGAACCACCTCATCTGGCTCCTCTCTATGTGGAGGAGCAGCGGCTTTACTTTGAGCTCCTCCCGGATGACAGGGAGAGCCCCGCCACCTTACGGAGGAAACTCATTTCGGCCGCTTGTACCCGTGATCTTGTCCTTTCGGTCATAACCCAAAGCTCATGACCATAGGTGAGGATGGGAATGTAGATTGACCGGTAAATTAAGAACTTTGCCTTCCGGCTCAGCTCCTTCTTCACCACAACGGATCGATACAGCGTCCGCATTACTGAAGACGCCGCACCGATCCGCCTGTCGATCTCACGATCCACTCTTCCCTCACTTGTGAACAAGACTCCGAGGTACTTGAACTCCTCAACTTGGGGCAAGATCTCTTCCCCAGCCCGGAGATGGCACTCCACCTTTTTCCGGGCGAGAATCATGGACTCGGACTTAGAGATGCTGATTCTCATACCAGTCGTTTCGTACTCGGCTGCGAACCGATCCAGTGAGAGCTGAAGATCCTGGCCAGATGAAGCCATCAGGACCACATCATCTGCAAAAAGCAGAGACCTAATCCTGCAGCCACCAAACCGGATCCCCTCAATGCCCTGACTGCGCCTAGAAAATCTGTCCATAAAAGTTATGAACATAATCGGTGACAAAAAGCAGCCCTGGCGGAGTCTAACCCTCACTGAAAACAGGTACGACTTACTGCCGGCAATGCGGACCAAGCTCTGACGCTGATCATACAGGGAGCGGACCGCCACAATCAGACAGTCCGAAACCCCATACTCTCTGAACACTCCCCACAGGACTTCCCGAGGGACACGGCCGAATGCATTCTCCAAGTCCACAAAGCACATGTAGACTGGTTGAGCAAACTCCCATGCACCCTCAAGGACCCGCCCGAGAGTATAGAGCTGGTCCACAGTTCCACGACCAGGACGAAAACCACACTGTTTCTCCTGAATCCGAGGTTCGACTATCCGGCATAGCCTCCTCTCCAGTACACCTGAATAGATCTTACCGGGAAGGCTGAGGAGTGTGATCCCACGGTAATTGGAACACACCCTCCGGTTCCTTCTTAAAGAGAGGAACCACCACCCCGGTCTGCCAATCCAAAGGTACCGCCCCTGATGTCCACGCAATGTTGCAGAGTATCATTTCGACAACGGCAGTGAAACTACTGGGTATTCAAATTTAATATAAAATCAGCGGCACGGCAGGTTGCTTATTGAAATCGGACTGGTGCCATCTCACAGGCCAAACTGAAGATGCCGGCCGGCTGCGGTTTAGACACCCCTGACTTTTACATATGTTAACTCCCTGTAACCGGTATGTACACGTTTTAAATATTTCACACATTACAAATCAGTGTTATTATGTTAATACAACAGTTTTCTTCATGACTATGTAAGTCATTGTTGATGAGATAAATATCTTCTTTTTGTCAAGTTCACGACATTAACCAATATTATTAATCTCTGTACTTTGCAAACACTTGTAGTTCGAACAGTTTCTTAAAGTGGATTATGTAAGTACATTGTTTCCCTTCTTTACCTAATCCATTCCATAATTGAATTCCACATACTGATTTGCTAAGTGTTTTATGTGTTGTACATGCATACAAATGTTTTAAGCTAGGATTAATATGCGTTTATAAAGCACTTTGTGGGTGGCGTGGCTAGGTTGGCAGAGCGGCCGTGCCAGCAACTTGAGGGTTTCAGGTTCGATCCCCGCTTCCGCTATCCTAGTCACTGCCATTGTGTCCTTGGGCAAGACACTTTAACCGTCTGCTCCCAGTACCTCCCACACTGGTTTAAATGTAACTTCGATAATGTGTTTCACTATGTAGAGCGCTTTGAGTCACTAGAGCAAAGTGCTATTTAAATATTAATCACTTCACTTTACTTTCTGGTACTATTTTATGTGGCCTGCCAAAGGCTGGAAATAATATGCATTGATAAGGCATTTTCTAGCCAAATTAATTTGTTCTTTAAATTCTGACACAAAAAATGCATTGCATGCAATTGCCCATCTGCTAAATGTGCCTGTATATTAAACATTGATGGCTTTTTTTGGATGTTTCTTTAAAGAGCTTCACAGGTAAAATAGGTCAATCCCCATTACCTGTATTGTTAGCGGCCTCTTGCTTGCAAAGCAGTGTTTTTCAGTGTGCCGGATTTAAAGTTAAAGTACCAATGATTGGTGTGGTAAAATGTGTCCTCTGCATTTGACCCATCCCCTTGTTCACCCCCTGGGAGGTGAGGAGAGCAGTGAGCAGCAGCAGTGGCCGCGCTCGAGAATCATTTTTGGTGTTTCAACCCCCAATTCCAACCCTTGATGCTGAGTACCAAGCAGGGAGGTAATGGGTCCCATTTTTATAGTCTTTGGTATGACTCGGCCGGGGTTTGAACTCACGACCTACCGATCTTAGACACTCTAACCACAAGGCCACTGAGCAGTTTGTGTTCCTTTTTCTACACAATGTACTGCATGCAATTGCATAAGTTCTGAATTATCTGATCACGCAACAAGATATTCCAAGCTTTTTTTTGCTATCAAAATTAATATCTGTTAGTCACTTTGACAAAAGATTTCAAAGCAAGTTCTCCATCAACCTGTCAGTAAAAAAAATATTATCAAACAATTACCCATGCAAATTGATAAATGAGGTTATTATGTTTATTTTCATATATATCCTCTCTGAGGGCAGCCATAATTGTGATGTGGCCCTCAATAAAAATGTGTTTGACACCCCTAAATAGTGTGATCATTTGAAGTGTAATTTAAGCATGTCCAAAACAAGTAGGAAATAGTATTACCATAACAAATGATTGCTTTAAATTCAACACTTGGGATGGTGACAAATGACAATTCATGTTTGTGCCTCTCCTCCCAAGACCTCGGACACGTGTTCAGAATGCAGCCACATCATCCAGCTGTCTGCTAATATGATTTCCAGCAAAGATCATAAGGTATTAATGTTGTTGCCTTCTTCCATTCAGTGACACCAGAATGTGGCTTTGTCCACCCGTTGTTTTTGCACAGGCCCTCAGTGTTCTTGTGCCTACTTGCTTCTGCAGGAGCATGTGTATGAAACCTTGCATGCACTCTGCCAACACCTCCCAGACAAAGACGCGTCTGAATGTGACTCTCAGATGAAGATGTACTTGCCCAAAATGCTGCGACAAACACTTGGTCAAAAGGTATGCTATGTCGTCATATTAAACATACAGTGCATCGGGAAAGTTTTGACAGCCTTTTGATTTGTTACAACATTATTCCAAAATGGAATAAATTAATTTGTGTTCTCAAAATGCCACAGACAATGATGCCCCATAAAAACAATGTGAAAATGTTTTGTTTTTTTAACATTCGCAAATGTATTAAAACTAAATAAAATTACACATACATAAGTACTCACATCCGTTGTTCAATACTTTGTTGATGCACCTTTTGCAGCAATTACAGCCTCATGTCATTTTAAATATGATGCCACAAGCTTGGCTCACCTATCTTTGGGCAGTTTCGCCCATTCCTCATTGCAACACCTCTCAAGCTCCATCAGGTGGAATGGGAAGCGTTGGTTTTCAACCAGGATGTCTCTGTACATTGCTGCATTCATCTTAGTCTAGTCAGGGAGGTGACCAACAACCCGATGGTCACGCTGTTAGAGCTACAGCATTCCTCTGTGGAGAGAGGAGAACCTTCCAGAAGGACAACTACACTATATTGCCAAAAGTATTTGGCCACCTGCCTTGACTCACATATGAACTTGAAGTGCCATCCCATTCCTAACCCATAGGGTTCAATATGATGTCGGTCCACCTTTTGCAGCAATTACAGCTTCAACTCTTCTGGGAAGGCTGTCCACAAGGTTGCGGAGTGTGTTTATAGGAATTTTCCACCATTCTTCCAAAAGCGCATTGGTGAGGTCACACGCTGATGTTGGTCGAGAAGACCTGGCTCTCAGTCTCCATTCTAATTCATCCCAAAGGTGTTCTATCGGGTTCATGTCAGGACTCTGTGGAGGCCAGTCAAGTTCATCCACACCAGACTCTGTCATCCATGTATTTATGGACCTTGCTTTGTGCACTAGTGCACAGTCATGTTGGAAGAGGAAGGGGCCCGCTCCTAACTGTCCCCACAAGGTTGGGAGCATGGAATTGTCCAAAATGTTTTTGGTATCCCGGAGCATTCAAAGTTTCCTTCACTGGAACTAAGAGGCCAAGCCCAACTCCTGAAAAACAACCCTACACCATAATTCCTCCTCCACCAAATTTCACACTGGGCACAATGCAGTCTGAAATGTAGCGTTCTCCAAACTCAGACTCATCCATCAGATTGCTGGATGGAAAAGCGTGATTCATCACTCCAGAGAAGGCATCTCCTCTGCTCTAGAGTCCAGTGGTGACATGCTTTACACCACTGCATCCTACGCTTTGCATTGGACTTGGTATGTATGGCTTAGATGCAGCTGCTCAGCCATAGAAACCCATTACATGAAGCTCTCTGCGTACTGTGTGTGAGCTAATTGGAAGGTCACATTAAGTTTGGAGCTCAGTAGCAACCGACTGTGCAGAAAGTCGGTGACCTCTTTGCACTATGCGCTTCAGCATCCGCTGACCCCTCTCTGTCAGTTCACGTGGCCTACCACTTCATTGCTGTTGTTCCCAAACTCTTTCATTTTCTTATAATAAAGCCGACAGTTGACTTTAGAATATTTAGGAGCGAGGAAATTTCACGACTGGATTTGTTGCACAGGTGGCCTCCTATGACAGTTCCACGCTGGAAATCACTGAGAGCGGCCCATTCTTTCACAAATGTTTGTAGAAACAGTATCCATGCCTAAGTGCTTGATTTTATACACCTGTGGCCGGGCCAAGTGAATAGGATACCTGATTCTGATCATTTGGATGGGTGGCCAAATACTTTTGACAATATAATGTATCTCTGCAGCCATCCGCCAATCAGGCCTGTATGGTACAGTGGCCAGAACAAAGCCATTTCTTAGTAAAAAATAAGTTTCTCAGATCATGAGGAACAAAATTCTCTGGTCTGATGAGTCAAAGATTGAACTAATTGGCGTGAATGCCAGGCGTATTTGGAGGAAACCAGGCACCGCTCATCACCAGGCCAATACCATCCCTAAAGTGAAGCCTTATGGTGGCAGTATCATGCTGTGGGGATGTTTTCCAGCGCCAAGAACTGAGAGACTAGTCAGGATAGAGGGAAAGATGAATGCAGCAATGTACAGAGACATCTTGGATGAAAACCAAAGCTTCCCCTCCAACATGATGGAGCCTGAGAGGTGCTGCAAAGAGGAATGGGCAAAACTGCGTGAAGACTGCTCAGCCAAGCTTGTAGCATCGTATTCAAAAATACTTTAGGCTGTAATTGCTGCCAAAGGTGCATCAACAAAGTATGTGATTTTTTTGTAATACATTCGCAAAACAAAAAAAATATTTTCACATTGTCATTATGGGTTAGTTTGTAAAATTTTAAGGACAAAATTGAATTTGTTCCATTTTGGCTGTAACATAACAAAATGAGGAAAAAGTGAAGCGCTGTGAATACTTTCCTGATGCACTGTATGCCCTCATTGCATGCTTTATGTGTAAGGATTGTGTATGATTGTCTTTTCTAGGAAGTGAAAGCTACCTGTTCAGCTTTTAGGCTGTGTGCGACCAACAAGGATAAGGAAGAGAAACGTTCCCACGGTGGCACCGTGAAAGCCGCACACACTCATCCCAGTGTAAGACATTAGAAGTGGAATATTCAGTTCACTAAACTCACTTCCCCATAACACTGATGTGTTTGTTTGTAATGCTACTGTGAACTTATTTAGCGACGTGAGCGATACGGTTTAAAGCAGGGGTGTCAAACTAGTTTTTATTGAATAGAAACTTATCCAGTAAAAGTTTTGATGGATTGGTAGATAATATTAATGGGTTAGATTTGTATTGCGCTTTTCTAGACACTCATAGCGCTGTACAGAGAACTGAGAACCCATCATTCATTCCACTATACGGTGGTAAGCTACATTTGTGGCCACACCTGCCCTGGGGTAGACTACGGAAGTTAGTTAAAGTTAAAGTACCAATGATTCTCACACACACACTAGGTGTGGTGAAATGTGTCCTCTGCATTTGACCCATCCCCTTGTTCACCCCCTGGGAGGTGAGGGGAGCAGTGAGCAGCAGCGGTGGCTGCGCTCGGGAATCATTTTTGGTGATTTAACCCCCAATTCCAACCCTTGATGCTGAGTGCCAAGCAGGGAAGTAATGGGTCCCATTATTATAGTCTTTGGGGTGATTCGGCCAGGGTTTGAACTCACAACCTACCGATCTCAGGGCGGACACTCTAACCACTAGGCCAGTGAGTAGGTACTAGGCCACTGAGTAGGTGTGGCTGCCAATTTGCAACTACGGCCCCTCCGACCACCAAAAAACATTCATTCACTAACACACACCAATATGAGCGGCACTGGGAGCAAGGTAGGTGAAGTGTCTTGCCCAAGGACACAACGGCCGTGACAAGGATAGCGGAAGCTGGAATCGAACCTGGAACCCTCAGGTTGCTGGCACAGCCACTACCATCTGAGCCACGTCGGTGATAACTTACTTTTGAGATTGTAAGTCAAGGTGATAGACAGATATTTCAGTATTTATTTTTGATAACCCCCAAAAAATGCTTGGAACTTTTTGTTGCATGACTAGATAATGTAAATAATGTAAAACATAGGCAATTGCATGCACTAAATGTTTGTCAAAAGTGGCGGACCTTTTAAAATGAAATGGCGGGCCACCTGAAATGAAGATGCAGGCCACCTTAAAGGGGTTATACTATGTTTTTTTCTACATTTAAAACACTTTCTTGTGGTCTACATAACATGTAATGGTGGTTATTTAGTCAACATTTTGCATAGGTTATGTTTTACAGACCATCTTCAATTGGAGTCTAATGACAGATATAAGTTCAAACCATGCATTACTTTTTATTAGAAATGGCAACAGCAGAGGATGCATGTTAATGTACGAGCCGGTCTGCCCCACAACCAGAGGATAGTGAAAAAGAATGAGCTTATTGGCTACAGCGTCAGACTACAACGGTGGACTCGCTTAAAGCTCTTTGGGTAAATTTCTACCAAAGCCTGCGTAGTTTGATTACATTTTTTTGTGACTTATGCAAAACCCAAATACACAAAACAGGTACCAACAGGTAAGAAAAGTGAATTTTGCATCATAGGTCCCCTTTAAATGATCTGACGGACCATGTTAATCGACATGATAGGCCACATACTGTACAATGCCCTGGCAAGCCAGATCTGACCTTGAGTTTGACACCTGTGTTTTAAAGAGTGAAATCAATCAAGTTCTTGTATTTCATCTCAATATGTGGCCATGTCTTCTTTTCTCCATCAGAAACAATTTAACCCAGCTTGCACCCTGTGCTTGTTTATCATCAAGAAACTGGAGACTATGTTGCCCCAGAATATGACAGAGGTATGTGGTTTATTTTTGTATATATTCGTTTTTGCTAAGCATGACATGCATTGTGGTCGGGGCAAGGGTAGTACCCTGTGCGTTTGTAACACGACATGACGCCTCAATATTGCTCAAGAAGTATTTCATACTTCAAAAGACATACATTTGAAGCTGTAATTGTATCTGCTAGTGAAGTTTCCGTGACTTGATTGAAAGATGACAGGTAAACAACCGACAAGTTAGACTCGACAGGCCTAAAAGGTATTAGTAGTAAATGTATAGAGACAAAGTTGTAATGTGTGACGAGAAAGAAATTTAAACGCCTTCACAGAATGTAATTATCGTCTACGCTTTCCTTTTCTTTTTCTTACATCTGTCTTTGACGCATGTCACGTTCACTTAGACTGAAAGCGTTCAGTGACAGTTTTCGTGTCCTTAACTGCACTTTTTGTATTATTTTGCCCATCATACACAATTCAGTTTGTCTGTCTGGTGCAGCTGACTTGGGGCATCTTTTCCAGTTGATTTTGGGTAGGTGGAAAAAAGTTTCTACCACTGCAGAGTTAGTTAAAACAAACATTTTTTTCATTTGTTTTGATGCAATATTTTAGTGTTCTATTCGCCAGATAGACAAAGTGTTTTGCATCGATGGTAACTTGTGCAACTGTTTTTGTAGGCAAGGCACCATCAAGTCATGTGGATGTTGTTGATAGACTTTGTTTCCCCGACAGATTTTTTATCCTTTCCTTCCGTCCTGACTCTCTCGGCCCCCCGTCTGCTCCAACGTTTGACCCTCTCTTCTTGCCCTTTCATCTTCTTATAAACAGTAGTTCAACCTCCGTGTAATCACTCTCAAAAATACAAGCTTCTGGATCCTCATCTGTCCCAAAGTACTCGTAATCTTCCTCTCTCACAAAGACTGCTATGGTTAATGGTAGCAAACAAAGAACACGCTTTTTCGTTGACAGAAGTATAGTGTCCATTGCTCTGTGAAATCAATGTGCCCAAAAAAGAAGTTCCGGTAATGCTTAAAATGACCAAAATAGGGTAACTATTACATATTATTATGAATGTGCCTGTTACTACTTTACATATATACTTACAGCATGTTTTGTATATAAAACATTGATGGAGATTTCTTTACCCTGAATTTCCGCTGGATGCATAACAGCCGCAAAATGGCGCCACCACGGCAGCGGACTTTCTGTTTCCATTCAAGTCTTTGTGTTGGTTTGCACCACGTTCTGCATTCCAGCGCCCAATATACGCAAAGCTTCCATTTTTTGCCGGTCGCTGAAACATGGCGGTTCAATATAGCTAAAATCTGCTTGTGTTAAAAGAAAGTCATGCACAAACATACATACATTATTCGGTTTACTTTCAAAATAAAATACCCAGTTTTCATTAACACTAAAGCAGTGTTTTTCAGTGTGCCTGATTTGTGTTCATCAATCCGCAGGATGCTTTAATGAAGCTCATGGGCGAGGTCTGCGATCTCCTTCCTCAGAGCTACAAGGATGAGTGTGATGAATTTGTTGACAAATACGGCGTGCAGATAGTAGAGTTTCTTCTTTCATCGGCCGCTCCTCACACAATATGTGCGCTCCTACACGTCTGTTGGTTCAAGGACTTGCCTGCTCCAGGTCAGTTGCAGCTTCTTTTACAGGCTAGATGGTTCCTACTTTCTGACCATGTTTTGATTCTGTGATGACTTCCCAGAGGTGCCTGTCCCCTTAGACTGTGAGTCGTGCCACACACTGGCTTTGCTGAGCCGACTTCAGCTGGGTCTCAATGCC
Source organism: Nerophis lumbriciformis (assembly GCF_033978685.3). Classification (NCBI taxonomy): domain Eukaryota; kingdom Metazoa; phylum Chordata; class Actinopteri; order Syngnathiformes; family Syngnathidae; genus Nerophis; species Nerophis lumbriciformis. Next base: position 29,870,556 of record NC_084559.2, on the reverse strand, counting down.
ACGCAGCCTCAAACATCCTCTTTCCTCCAGTCTGTGTGTGGGCAATACCCAAATGCCATTCCAAAGGTGGGACTATTTACTCTAGCTATGAGATTCTTCAAACCTTCATACCATTTCTAAACTATTTTCATACAGCGGAATGTAGCAAGATGGTTTCTGGAGTTCTGTTGCATTTGCAAGTTCTTTCTAAAGATGTGACTGGATGACAGGTGATCCGTCTAGAGCAGTGTTTTTCAACCACTGCCGCGGCACACGAGTGTGCCGTGAGATACAGTCTGGTGTGCCGTGGGAGATTATCTAATTTGACCTATTTGGGTTAAAAATGTTTTTTGCAAACCAGTAATTATAGTCTGCAAATGATGTGTTGTTCTTGAGTGTCGGTGCTGTCTAGAGATCGGCAGAGTACCGTAACCGTGTAATACTCTTCCATATCAGTAGGTGGCAGCCGGTAGCTAATTGCTTTGTAGATGTCGGTAACAGTGGGAGGCAGTGTGCAGGTAAAAAGGTGTCTAATGCTTAAACCAAAAATAAACCAAAGGTAAGTGCCCTTAAGAAAAGGCATTGAAGCTTAGGGAAGGCTATGCAGAACAAAACTAAAACTGAACTCGCTACAAAGTAAACAAAAACAGAATGCTGGACGACAGCAAAGACTTACTGTGGAGCAAAGATGGCGTCCACAATGCACATCCGAACATGACATGACAATCAACAATGTCCCCACAAAGAAGGATTAAAAACAACTGAAATATTCTTGATTGCTAAAACAAAGTAGATGCGGGAAATATCGCTCAAAGGAAGACATGAAACTGCTACAGGAAAATACCAAAAAAAAGAGAAAAAGCCACCAAAATAGGAGCGCAAGACAAGAGCTAAAACACTACACACAGGAAAACGGCAAAAATCTCTAAATAAGTCACACTGTGATGTGACAGGTCATGACAGTACACCTACTTTGAGACAAGAGCTATATTGATGCGTGGTTGGTTATGGTTTAAAGTCATATCCAACAATTGCGACAACGACTTTTTACTGTCAACTGAGTTTCGTTTTTTAATGATTTCTGCTGGTGGTGTACCTCCGGATTTTTCCTACGCAAAAAATGTGCCTTGGCTCAAAAATGGTTGAAAAACACTGGTCTAGAGTGTACATCGGTCATCTTAAGTTCGTTGGGATAGGTGGTCTTTGTTGATTGGGGATCACGATCTATTAAAAATCTTGCAATTTTCTTGATTTAAGTACTTAAAGGGCCCCTCTAATGCTGACAACATTGGCACTTATTTCATAGTTCTGGACCTAAAAAGTATGTCTACAGGTAAATTTGTACCCAAAATAGACAGTAGTCATTGTAGGCTTGTTTTCTAATGAGTTTTAACACATTTGGGACGCCAACTTTTAGCTCCAAAATGTGGGTGGGCCTGTATCATCCTGCTGACTTCACCAAGAGAAACTGGAGGCAATTTTTGTAATTGCATAGTATGTGTTTTGGTAGCATCTTCATCCTGAATCATGCTATTTCCACGCAGAATCTGAAGGAATGATCAAATATGTCTGCCAGATGCATTGTTGCAGGGCAGAGCAATACAACTAAGGAAGGGGTCAGCTTGCATACATTTCTAAATGATGGGAATATGAGGAAAGTATGGACCTCTTCAGTCACATTGACTCACAAAAAATGGGGCAGACCAAGTGATAGTATTGAAGAGATCATTTTGATGATTGACTTCAAAGAAGGGTTTTAGTCGAGTGTGGATGAAAAGAATTTAAGAGTCAGAACCTGCGAAAGAAATTAGAAAGAAGAGCAGTCCCGTCCACAAAAACGATAAAAAAAGAAAGTAAGCCGCTAGTATAGTATATGTATTTTTTGCTTATCATGTTAACCTTGAAGCAATCATGCACCAGGGCGAGAAAAATATGCAATTAAGGGGGCGGCAAGCATACCGAGTCTGACGATGGAAAGGGGGCGTTCCAAGTATAGTTGGTTATCTACAGATTACTGAAAAGGTAATTGTGGGGTGGAAATGACTGCCAGATTAATTTTCAGGAGAAAAAATACATTAAGAGAACTTATTACGGTAGTTACATTTTAGTCATCTGGATGCTATGGGTCTTTAAAGTAATGCATTGTCTTTTCAGTGCGAGGCTTTCACCAGAATCTACGGCTCTCGACTACAGCAGGTTTTGGGAAACCAGGCAGAGTACGCAGACGTTTGTGAAGTAAGTGCACAGGGCGAATCATTTCACAGGAATCCAATTATACTTAGTCCCTTAGTATAGTTACTACGCAACACAACTTTTGTGAGAAATGACAGGTTTTGTAGTGTAGTAGTTGAGTTTGTCATCACTTTTGTGTCCTTTAGAGAGCTGACCTGTGCAGCACAAAGAAGTCCGACCTGCTGGGAAGTAATCCGTGCACTTGGGGGCCAAGCTTCTGGTGCAAAGACTCAGACACAGCTCAGAAGTGTGGTGTAAGTTATACACATACTGGTTGCTTAATTTAACCTCCAACAGGCAAAAAATGCAGAGGAAAAGTCATGTTGTTGTCTTTATGTTTGCTTGTCACATCTAGCATGAGCCCAACAGGAAGCCATTCAATTCTGGTGTTCTGTTGTTAATCACTATGTGCTTTTGTTGTTCAGTCTTTATATACTATATGTTTGCTCTGAGTGTTCATTTAAGGCACCGACATGAATTAGTAATTCTTTAGATCAACCTTTGAAACGCATGTAATCTTTCCAGAATGACCGGTGTGCTTTATTACTATTTCACCTATTTCATTGCTTTTTCATCAATATTTGAGTTGGTCTTTTGAAATTAATTTTAGCGCTATTCTGAAATACAACTGATTTGACTTTATCGTTTCAGAACCTGGCTTTCTGTGAGAAGCACGTGTGGAAGAAGTGAATCGTTAAATCACCTAAATATGCATACACACAATGTTCAACTGTGACATTATCGTTAGTTTTTTGATCATGAGTTTCGTATTTTGTTTCTTAAGAGACTGTTTGTTCAAATGTTTTTAATCTGCAGGAAAAAGTGCATTCGTGATTGCAACCACCATGTTTTCAGCATTCTTCAGTTGTATGTATACTGACTTAATGAAACGTTTTTACAAAAGACCTACAAACATTTATTTGGTAAGATGTACAAACAACAGGTAGAAGCAGGTTTATTTAGAAACGTCATAATAAAAATACAAACTGTGGGGAAAAAAAGAACATGATTCCAAATTTTTTGTTTGTGACTAAGTAAAATGTCCTGTCTTTATCTTGTGATGCTCCTTTCAACCCCTACGCACCTGTGTGGTTGTTTGTGTCCTTACCACTCTCCTGTCTCTTCCAAATCTACAAAAGATACAAATGTAATAATGTAATCGAAGCCCTGAAGATACCACTGGAGGGGGATTCATATTTTTTTCTTAATATTCAGTCTCAAACAAAAATATCAAGCATGTAATATTTAAAAAAGTTTAACTCCTTTGAAGGCCTTTTGATCAGACTCATGTGACATGGTTCCATCTATCCATTTTCTAATGCTTGTCACTTTCGGGTCACGGGTGTTGGAGCCTATCTCACGTAAATGAGTAAAATAACTAATGTTATGCAAAAGTATACTAATTGACAACTGTGACATCATTTGATCAAAGTACCTTCAGGTGGTTAAAATAAAAACATTACATGTTTGATGATTTTTGTTTAGGGCTGAAGTTAATTGAGACATTTAAGCAATAAATACAAAACAAAATATGAATGCAAAATGTTTTCATGCCCTTTGAAAAATGAAGGACTTTTATGTCCTGTTTAGCGTTGGGGTATTATTAAATACTTGCCTGTGTATCATACACGAGAAATAATTGGACAATGAAATTTAATATAAAACCCTAAAAATCACGTATAATGGCGTAACCGCAAAAATGATGGCAAAAATATACTGAAAAGACAAAGTCAGCCTTTGTGATTAAAAAAATAGACCTCAATAAATGTCAAATTTATTGATAAAGTGGTCTAACAAAATATTTAAAAAAATTTATTTTGTAAATTAGAAGTGGTCTGTTTCAGGCACTTTTGAAGTAACATTTGAATATTCTTAAGTGTTAATATAGCAAAGGTGATTTTGCGCAGCAGATGCACTTAATACGTTTTTTAAAACATTAACACGTGTAAATAGAAGTTAACTGCTGTGAAACGACCACAAATCGCTATAGTTTATAATAAATGACTATGCACATGTTAATACTTGACCATTATTGCTAAATATGATTCCACTTGCTTGTAGTTTCCAGTATAATTTATATCTATTTGTGCTTTTATCTAAGCTTGGATATATGCTTTTCTCTTCTCAGTCTTCCTCTCTTGACACTATGGCCTTTCTTTTAAAATAAGACGTCCAAAAATTAATCGATATATGCTGACTGAACTGAGCTCAAATGAGGTACGCTGACATTTTCTACTGAGGTCTTGTGTGATATCATGCATTATTATTTTACATACATTTTGTGAAAATATGAATATGATGGAAGAGAATGTCAAGATTTTTTAAGTTTTAATCGTAGCATTTTTGTTGCAGAGTGACTGCTTGAAAACATATCATAATGTTGATACACTAGTGACCTATGAAAAATGCTAATAGTGCTAATACTGCTTCCGCTCCATTTAATTTCACCAACTCACGTACACAAAACTTACCTGTATGTAGGCCTCTGATAGTGTAATCATCTGCGGAAGGATGTCAATCACTTGAAGGTCCTGCATCTCGTACCACTTCCCAGTTCCCTGATAAATGACCCAAACAAGTTTAAACATGACACTTTCAGAGTTGCTTATTGTTGTCAAAGGGCAACAAAGGTCTGTGTGAACCTACATGATGCAAGACATGTATTCTGTAGGCTCCTTCAGTTGGTTTCCCATCATGCACGACGTTAGCAACAAGGTCATAAGTTGTGTTCTTCTCCGTGATTTGGGCCTCTTCTGTCAAGTACTCACGAAGGTCAACATTCCTGATGAAAAGAATACAAATAAAAAAAAACAAATACGACACCGTCCAGTTTAAAAAACCTTCCCATAATAACAATGATTGGTTCTGTCAAATCTTTTGACTAAAGCTCTTTGCTTGAGTGCATGACAAACACTTACGTGATGGGGAAGTTGACTATGGTGGGGTTCTTTTCAACAAAGAAGTTATTCTTTGTGAACCTTTTGATGCAAAAGATGAGGTACGGTGGAAGTTTGGTCAGCTGGAACCTTTTCAGGAAATTTTCCTTGTAAGTTTTGTACTCCTGAAAGTACATCAAATAGAAACCTGCTTTTTTAAATACTGTTATTAAACTGAGCATCGACAGAAAATCCACCAATATGTGTTTGATTTAACTGTTGACTAAAACCACTGATGAAAATATCAATGGAACGTTACCTTCTCTGTACCGCCATTAAACTTGGACAGGATGTTGAAGAGAGGGACCTGTGGTATAATAAGCTGCTCCTTTTCATCCTTGTACAACGGGGCAGTGGGAAGGTCAAGCGTCAAGAATAAGAACGTTGACTCAGACATCTGCTCCTGGTACTCCTCCGTCAAGAGCAGCGCATCCTTCTCCTCTGGCGTCTGTAAAAAGATTTTTTTACATTTTAGGGGTTTGAAGTTGAAATAACCTAATGTGACCTTTGGTGATCCCCGGACGGCTTTAGCAAAAATAGATGGGTCTCAAAATGTGGAAATATGTTCGTCAATACGTAACAGTCTGTATTCATATAATGCAGTCAAACTTGGGTCTTTGTTAGTAATGTGTTCCAAAAAGTCTGACAAAATACAAGAACGTTTTCTTATAGGAAATAATGTAAATTCAGGTATTTAATTTATTATCATTCATTTCAGACACCCAAAATATGAAAAGCAAACACATTTTACAGAGATTATTTTTCACATGCAGAAAACTATGTGAAACACCTATAACTAGGGAGGTATAATGTTATGATTTTAACAATACCAATACATCGATATTCTTTATCGATACTTATATTCATCGGTACTTTATGTAATTGGTGTAAATAAAGATGTGGAAAATAGCATTTTTCATTCCCATTTTAATTAGCACAAGAGGTTGTACACTACCAACACCATGTAACAACAGTATTTTAATAACACCTGCTTTTTACTGTAAGTCTTAAACAAGTTAACTATGTTTGCAGTGCAAGGTGTAATGCAGTTGTTATGTCATCACCTTGCATGCATCCTCCGCTGCTGCCATTTCTAATATAAAGTAGCATACAGTTCTAACTTATATCTGTCAGTAAGCTCGCTATAGAAGTGCTAAAACCTACAACAAAGATGGCATGAAGAAGACACAGTCTAAGTGGAGGCACGTAAATAAGACCCGTCCACAAAACAGAACATTCTGAAGAGACGATCAAAAAGCATCTTAAAACAGTCTGTAAAACTATCTTTGCAAAATGTTGACCAAATAACCACCATTATATGATGTAAACCACAAGGAAGTGTTTTAAATGTAGAAAAAAATCATAATATGACTCCTTTGAGAGGACGGTAAATGAAGGGCTGTATAGGTCGTGAGTAAAGCGCGTTCACTTCAAACTGACGCTAACACTTATTAGCGTGCGTTAATTTGACGGAATTTTAAGGAGGACATATTGTTGTGTTACAAACTTATGTGTGGTGTTGCTTCCTTTTTTGTGATTATTCCGAGGTGATTATCAGATCCTACCAGTTTATTTGTTTTATGAGTAGCAGCAGCGCCAAAAGTGAATGTGACGACGGTATAATTCAGGCATGTGAGCACCATTTGAGAAAAAAAGAGGAAAACTGACGAAAAAAAGGACTATTTCTATCGGCACAAAATTATGCCAAGCAAGCGAAAACAGTTTTTTAAATTTAAATCTACATTTCCTGCAATTGGGTGTATTTCTACATTATATTTTACCTTTAGATTTATTCTCATCCAACAACCTCTTTTGGCTGTCTTTTTGACACTTAGGTTTCCCATGTAATGCACCTCAGAAACTTTTGTAGATAATTTACTAACATTATTATCATTGAAAATGTAATGTAAAATTGTATAACATGCATGCAAAGAACACCTCGATTTACATCAGTCACTTCAAAAATATATATTTCCTCGCTGGTTACTAATAAATGCTCTATAACTACAACTGGTTTGAGACTTGGGGTGTAAAAGGCAGTAATCATCCAAATATGATTAGCAGCAAAGTAGAAAGCCGTCAACGTTGTGGCTCAGAGAGCGAACGCAGGCGACAACAGGTAAGCTTGCAAAGTGATGCTAACTATGCTAATGAGCGAGCTTGTTTCGGCGCCCCTGATCGTCTCCCTGCAAGTATCAGCGGCTGAGGCAAGTGTTAAACAAATTTTGTTGAGGTCCTATTTTTTTTATATTGTAGTGGGTTTACATAATTCACCCACAGAACTCTTGTTTTTTGTTAGAGTTCCGGTCGGACCGGTTTCCGGACACATTTCCGGTGTTATGTGTTGTTGCTGCCCTATTGATGATAAGAAAAAGTCTGAATGTAATTAAAACAATTAGTTCCATATTTTGACACTCCTTCAAATCCCGTCCTTACACGTTACAGTATTTCATTAAAAAACATGGAATTGATATTTTGACGGGAAAATGAATGTCTAAAAATACAGATTTCCGCATTTTCGCACACATTTCACATGCCTGATAATTACAACGGTCAGCTGGATGAAAAAAATACAAATAACCGTATCATTAACGGTCCTACTGGACTGACCCAATTAGAAAACTGTACCAAAAAAAATTGTACTTGATATACATCCTTACATATGACTAATGAATTAAATCGATAAGTAAAAATTGAACATCACTTTTTTCCTTTATTGTAGACCCTTGTTGGCAAAGACTGCGAGGAGCAGAGAGGGAGGAGGGGACACTACCCTTGTATTTCGCTTTGAGTTCTTTCTTGAATTCAATTTTTCACCTTCTTTATCAAAGTGCTGGCAACCGCATGGTGGGTCATTTTGCAGGTGCACTCAATAAAAACAAAGGACAGTGCCAGAGTATGCTTTAAACTGAGAAGTAGGAATTTCAGAGTTCCTAGTTGGAACGAACCCCGAGGTCAGATAGATAGAAGCGCCTGTAATATCCATTATTAGCACTTCTGACTAGTTTTTGCCACACTTAATCAGCCATATATATGTTACTGGACACATATATGGTAATGTTATTGTAGTGTATATTACATTACATTTCATGTGGTATTTGTGTACTACATCGATAGCAATGGCATCATTGTGTTTCCTCTCCATCAACCGTGTTTAAAGGTTGCAGAATGGCCACGTATTTGTCCAGAACTTTGTGTTCATAAAAGACACGCGCAAGGATAGCGACCTCGTTACTGGGACGCTAATAACTTGGCTGTGACGTCATTCTCAGCTCACTTCCAGTGTCTGATGTAAAAGGAACGCAGCACTCACTCCATTCCGTGAAATGATACATTGGGCAAACTGACTTTAGTTACATGCCATGTTTGGCCATAAGTTAACCAAGACACCATATGAAAACTAGGTGAAAATGTTTGACAAAACCTGATACCTCATACGAAAGGTCGGGTGTACGAAAACCATGGTTAGGATGTACAAATAATTACAACTTGGATTGATTTGAGTACAGGGTTTCTCCTACATGTAAAGGCCAAGGCAAGATTACTGCCGCCACACCTTCAAAATACGTTGGTTTTTTTTTTTTACATGAAAACACTTTTTAACATGAAAATAAATTTAAGTGAAATATTGTATGAATGGATATCCCATATATGGTCTATTATTTACATAGTATTGGCTATAATAAGTTTGAAAAACAGATTAAATATCATAAAAACCTTCCTCATTGCTTTATTTTGAAGGAAAAAACTTCTAATTAATCTAAAGCATCTAAATTGCCTGTCAGAAGTGGGACAGCAGCTGATTGCACACCTAAATGAGTTGACACTCGGCAAAAGTAAGGAGAGAAAGTTGAAGAGAAAGGTATTCTAAGCTAATTGTTGCATTTCTTGTTTGAGCCAGTGTAAACTACCCTAAAATCTTTCGACATTATTACCGACAATAACGTCTAACTTTACACTCTGTGCGTCTTCGGACCTCCGTTTGGACATCGCTGTGTAGAGTGTGCATTTATTCCCGTGCGTGTGTGGGTTTTCTCCGTACACTCCAGTTTCCTCCCACATTCCAAAAAATTAATATCTATGGACAATTTGCAGTCTTAATTAAGCTAACATGCATATTCTTGGAACGTGGGAGGAAACTGGAGTGTCCGGAGAAAACCCACACTCGCACGGGGATAAATGCACACTCTACACAGCGATGTCCAAACGGAGGTTTGAATCTAGGGGAAACCCTGGAGGAGTTGAAATTAAGTCAGAACTCACCAAATCCGGGTGTGGTAGTTTCTTTGAGAAAATTCGCATGGAGCCTTGAAATGCTTTTGTAATGATTGCTAGAATGACAGAGAAACACACATTGAATCATATGAATTACTACATTATTATATATGATGGATTACACTTAGATTCAAATAAAAAGAAACAACAGTCCCAGCTCAGACAATGCAAATGTTTCCCCACACTCACTTGGCTTTTTCTTTGTGCCTCCAAGAGCGCCATGCAGAGCATTTAAAAACCAAGTCATAAAGTCTACAGCGTCACCTACATGACAGACGTAGAAGATGTATGTATGTTAGCTCCATAAAACAGCAAGTCAGTTCACTTCTTATTCTTCACAAAGATAATTCCAACCTTGTTTGGTGATTTGGAAGTTTTTCTTGCTGCAAAGCACCACAGCCTGGAGCATCTCATGGGGTGACACGTGGGCCTTGAAGTTTCTTGGATTCCAAAGTTTGCGCATCAGCTCGCCAAAGCGCTGCACCAAGAGGAACATGATGTCTCCCGGTGGTCTGCGGATCCCTCTGTAATTTTCTTCCTCCAGAAAGTAGTTCCGCAGTGGTGGAACGTTGGAAAAGGCCTTGAAAATTCAAAGCGGTCAAATTAAATTTTAATTTTCTTTTAATTTATTTTAATTACAGTTAAAGAAATGGTTGTGTTTTTCATACCTGTAAGACCACATTGGCATAGTCATTGGCTTTGATGTTGTTGAGGCCAACAATCCCTGGCAGGTAGGTGGTTCCATCATAGGCTCTGTAAAGTTTGCCCTGCTTGTCAAGACCTGAAATGTGCTGCTTGGTGAATGTTGGCTTCAGCACATACTGTAGAAGCATAAATGACAACAAATTACATATTCACATAATAAAAGGTAAACACATTGCACAATCTAGTCAGATGCAACACAAGCAACATCTTAAAAAGTGAATGTATCCAAATGCTTGACTCACCGTGATGTCCTCTAAAGAAGAGTCAATGATCTCATAGTTGTCCGGCAGACAATAAAACTTGAGCGTGTGCAGATTGAGGAACACATGGTGGGTGAATTGGACACTGTGGGTGTACGCGTGGGATTTCAGACCTCGGCCTACATAAGGAAGCCAGTCAGTACTTTAGTGTAATAAGAAAAAAGTGATGTTTAAGTGAGACATACCTTGAAAGTACTTCCCGCATATAAGACAGGCATACACGTTGATGTGGGAGAGAGAGATGGAGCAGAGCTTCTCAAAGTCAAAGTCCAACACACTCCTGATGTATAAACATACAAAGTAAGAGGTGAGCTGGGTATTTATAAGTATCTTGAACTCATGCTTAATTATCATAAACATTTAAATGCATCTTGCCTGTTTATGGTGTCAAGATATGGACAGTGCCGGCTTCTCCGATCTTCTACTACACGTCCTCGTCCTATTTTGACTGGCACTGCAACATCAAGTATGGTTATGATTTAAGTTTATTTCAAATATGCATACAGTTAGTAGGGATCGAACAAATTATTTATTAGATTTAATTTTTTTATTATATAATAAAAGTGAGCTTTTGCTAAACCAAATATTGTGTGTTTTTTTCCATATACAACAACCTATCTGGACTCGATAAGTGAATCGATAAGGAATCGGTTCGATAAGAGGATTTGATAATAGGCTCGAACTCAATAATTTCTTATCAAACACCATCCCTAGTAGTAGTGAGGTGTGATCTGGGGTGGAGGTCTAGAAGTAACCTGACTAGCTTGTTCTGGAATGTTTGGAGTCTAGATTTGAGGGTTTTGGAGGTGCTGGGGGTACCAGGAGGTTACTTACTGTTCTCAATTTGTAACACAATAATAAATACAACCGTTCTCTTAAATAAATCGTTAAGTATTGATTCGCATAATGAGATTAATAAGATGTTCTCATTTTCAATAAGGTACAAGATGTTTATCTGGATTATTCTTCCTTGTACTTTATAAACAATATAGGCTTGAACGGTTTCTGGATCGTATTAGTACATTGTTTGACTTCTTTGCTTAATCCATTCCATAACTTAATTCCACATACTGATATGCTAAAGTGTTAATGTGTTGTAAATTCACACACACACCTTTTACGTTACAATATTATATTATTGTTATATTTAAAAAAAAACGCTGCTAGCTAAGCATGCTAGCCAGTAAACCTAGCTGTTGATTAGATGCAAGACTTATTTTCATCGTTCGAACAAGTTTATTGTTGAGAAAAGGTTTTTGCATAATATTCCGTACACAGTTGTTATGTTGTACAGTTGTTATGTTGTACAATTGTTATGTTGGTATCAACTAAACTAGCATTTCCCTGCTTGTAATGCTAGCTTACTCGCTAATCGACTGTGGGCTGCTGGGAAGTAACGTGAATAAAACTCACCTCCGTCCTCCTCGTCGTCGTCTTCGTCCACCTCATCTTCTCTTTCTCGCTTCAAAGAAACCATTGCAGCTCATAAAACACAGGCTTCGTGTCGAATAAATGAGAATATACAACTTTATTTCTGGACAAATGAATGGGTGAAGGACCAATGTGAAACACCACGGAACGCGCCGGAAGCCGCCATGTTACGTCACTACAGTAGCATAATAGTGGATGAACAAAAAACTAACCAAGCGTTTACAAAAGATTCACGAATACCTACAGGTACTATTCGGTGTTAACGGTTGGATAAATTATATTTTACATGTGTAAGATTAACTCGGAACATTTTTTAAGCTATAGTCATCATTATTAGAGAATAAAATGAACAATTAACTCACGTTAATTAACTATCTCTGTTCCATATTGCAATAATGTTGTCCTAAATACTTTTAAAAACTTTTTAAAATGCCATCCATTCATCCATCTTCTTCCGCTTATCCGAGGTCGGGTCGCGGGGGCAGCAGCCTAAGCAGGGAAGCCCAGACTTCCCTCTCCCCAGCCACTTCGTCCAGCTCCTCCCGGGGGATCCCGAGGCGTTCCCAGGCCAGCCGGGAGACATAGTCTTCCCAACGTGTCCTGGGTCTTCCCTGTGGCCTCCTACCGGTCGGACGTGCCCGAAACACCTTCCTAGGGAGGCGTTCGGGTGGCATCCTGACCAGATACCCGAACCACCTCATCTGGCTCCTCTCGATGTGGAGGAGCAGCGGCTTTACTTTGAGCTCCCCCCAGATGACAGAGCTTCTCACCCGATCTCTAAGGGAGAGCCCCGCCACCCGGCGGAGGAAACTCATTTCGGCCGCTTATACCCGTGATCTTGTCCTTTCGGTCATGACCCAAAGCTCATGACCATAGGTGAGGATGGGAATGTAGATCGACCGGTAAATCGAGAGCTTTGCCTTCCGGCTCAGCTCCTTCTTCACCACAACGGATCGATACAGCGTCCGCATTACTGAAGACGCCGCACCGATCCGCCTGTCAATCTCACGATCCACTCTTCCCTCACTCGTGAACAAGACTACTAGGTACTTGAACTCCTCCACTTGGGGCAAGATCTCCTCCCCAACCCGGAGATGGCACTCCACCCTTTTCCGGGCGAGAACCATGGACTCGGACTTGGAGGTGCTTATTCCCATCCCAGTCGCTTCACACTTTTTAAAACTTTTTAAAATGTTCTTACAAATTTTGCCTCCATCTATTTAAACACAGGCAACACTTTGTGCTCATATACACGTGTACTGCTCTGGTAATGGGTACATTCGCACCCACCTGCACAAATGTACTTCAAAATGTAACAATCAAAATAAATATGACTTTTTTTGTTGTGTTTACTAGGGCATGCATATATAATATGCATTAGTTTGACCATTTAAAATCAACGATAACAAAAAGGAGATGCTTGGAAATAGCATAAAAATGCCCCAAAAACTTGGAAAAACGCGATTTATAGCGTTACTTTTTGGTGTAATCATCATGAGTGTTTCTTTTATATTTTGATAAACCATCATATTTATGTATTACTACATTTAAATAGGTATTGATCAATCTTTAAGCTGTGTGTGTTTGATTTCAGTTTGCTTTTGACATCTTATTTAGAATTGTAGTTGAAACTTTTACAACCGTGTGTTGCGCTCATGATGGCGTAACCAAACTAGATTTCATTTAATGATCTTATTTTGAATATTTATTCAATTTTTTACATTTAGTATATTTAAATATTCATTTATAAACATTGAATACATTTCAAATGTCAATAAAATGCAATTGCCTTCATCTTATAGGGCAGACCTGGGCACATTAAGGCCCGGGGGCCACATGCGGCCCGTTGAGCTTTTCAATCTGGCCCGTTGGACATTCCCAAATAATTTTTTTAGATCTTTAAGATGGAAACTGCAGCTGCCATTATGATGTGCAGTCATGTTTTCTAATGACCGTAAGTCTTCAACTATACAAAGTATTTCAATGGTTGGAATCTGCGCTTATGGATGATATACTAGTTACTATGGATAGAATTAGTTACTATGGTCATCTAATTAGTTACTATGGTAATCTACGTCACAGCAGCTCAGACGAGGCACCAAGCAGTGTGGGCGGGAAGACTTTCCACAGACGCGAAAGGAGATTTTCACAACAAAGTTCTAAAGCTTAGTGATGTATAGAATGGAATATAATAGAACATACTTTATTGATCCCTGGGGGAAATTCAGCAAATATCAGATGTATCAAATTGTAGGTGGGTTTATTTTGTACCCTTCGCGTTCATATTTCACTGTTTGTTGAGTTTCACTATATTGTAAAATATGTCGATCGAAAGGGGGTGTGTTGTTCATATTTTGTCAATATTCAGTGCTTTATCGTTCATAGAAAAATGTAAAATTCCATTGCGTTTTTTTAGGGCGGTCTGTCATAACGTTTTTAAGCATTCAATCAGACATTATCGTGAGGTTTTGTATTAGTGTTCCTAAAAATAGATATACCGGCCCCCAGACACATTTTTTTCTCTAAATGTGGCCCCCGAGTCAAAATAATTGCCCAGGCCTGTTATAGGGTAATGTTTAGTTACACCGAGTCATGAGCATAACACTAAGCTTCATCACTTTGACTTGTAATATCTCTAATTCTGGTGGTGTTTTATGTTTTTTCTTTTTGGAACATGTACTATACATATAATACAATAAAGTCCCATATAAAATTATGTGTTTAGCAATACTTTGAAAGTAACACTCCAATGTCCATTAGTGGCGCTGTACACACATATAACTATAACGCAGTTACATCCAACTATACCGCGTCACTCCGGGAGTGTTTTAGTTGGCCAGCAATGTGCCAGCAGCTAGCCATGTAGCTTTTTGTCAAACTCCTGTTTGTCATTTTGTGTTTACGCTTAATTATACTGTCATCTTTGTGGACAGTGTCTGTTCAAATGGACATTTTAAGAGACGATGAAAGTCATGAGCTGAAGTACAAACGCGGGGGGCGTTTGGATATGAGCCATGGCTTTTTGCACCATATCCGCAGGAACCAGATTGCCAGGTGGGTCCAGCGACTGCTAGCTGCCGTCATGTTCGCTAGTCAGGGTTTGATACATGTGGCTGTTATCATAACTAACTATTAACACATTCAGCCAAACAGTCCTGTGTAGTCGTAAAATACATGCCAATAATAGTAAATATACATAAGAGCTAACGTCTGTCAGGGTAACACACATCCAAAAAATAAGATTGTTGTTTAAGGTGAAAATAAATGTATTTAGTTCAACAAATCGTGCTGTAGCATGTTTATGACATAAATGACTGATTATTTTTATTCAAGCTCAAAATTTTATTTATTTATGTATTTATTTGACAGGGATAGTACAATTAAACAATGCTAGCCATAGATAACCGATGTCAAAGTACATAACTGGACTTTCACACTATTATGTTAGACCCACTATGGACTGGACTCTCACACTATTATGTTAGATCCACTATAGACTGAACTCTCACACTATTATGTTAGATCCACTATAGACTGAACTCTCACACTATTATTTTAGATCCACTATGGACTGGACTCTCACACTATTATGTTAGATCCACTATGGACTGGACTCTCACACTATTGTGTTAGATCCACTATGGACTGGACTCTCACACTATTATGTTAGATCCACTATGGACTGGACTCTCACACTATTATGCTAGATCCACTATAGACTGAACTCTCACACTATTATGCTAGATCCACTATAGACTGAACTCTCACACTATTATGCTAGATCCACTATAGACTGAACTCTCACACTATTATTTTAGATCCACTATGGACTGGACTCTCACACTATTATGTTAGATCCACTATGGACTGGACTCTCACACTATTGTGTTAGATCCACTATGGACTGGACTCTCACACTATTATGTTAGATCCACTATGGACTGGACTCTCACACTATTATGCTAGATCCACTATAGACTGAACTCTCACACTATTATGTTAGACCCACTATGGACTGGACTCTCACACTATTATGTTAGATCCACTATGGACTGGACTCTCACACTATTATGCTAGATCCACTATTATGTTAGATCCACTATGGACTGGACTCTCACACTATTATGCTAGATCCACTATAGACTGAACTCTCACACTATTATGCTAGATCCACTATAGACTGAACTCTCACACTATTATTTTAGATCCACTATGGACTGGACTCTCACACTATTATGTTAGATCCACTATGGACTGGACTCTCACACTATTGTGTTAGATCCACTATGGACTGGACTCTCACACTATTATGTTAGATCCACTATGGACTGGACTCTCACACTATTATGCTAGATCCACTATAGACTGCACTCTCACACTATTATGTTAGACCCACTATGGACTGGACTCTCACACTATTATGTTAGATCCACTATGGACTGGACTCTCACACTATTATGCTAGATCCACTATTATGTTAGATCCACTATGGACTGGACTCTCACACTATTATGCTAGATCCACTATAGACTGAACTCTCACACTATTATGTTAGACCCACTATGGACTGGACTCTCACACTATTATGTTAGATCCACTATGGACTGGACTCTCACACTATTATGCTAGATCCACTATTATGTTAGATCCACTATGGACTGGACTCTCACACTATTATGCTAGATCCACTATAGACTGAACTCTCACACTATTATGCTAGATCCACTATAGACTGAACTCTCACACTATTATTTTAGATCCACTATGGACTGGACTCTCACACTATTATGTTAGATCCACTATGGACTGGACTCTCACACTATTGTGTTAGATCCACTATGGACTGGACTCTCACACTATTATGTTAGATCCACTATGGACTGGACTCTCACACTATTATGCTAGATCCACTATAGACTGCACTCTCACACTATTATGTTAGACCCACTATGGACTGGACTCTCACACTATTATGTTAGATCCACTATGGACTGGACTCTCACACTATTATGCTAGATCCACTATTATGTTAGATCCACTATGGACTGGACTCTCACACTATTATGCTAGATCCACTATAGACTGAACTCTCACACTATTATGTTAGACCCACTATGGACTGGACTCTCACACTATTATGTTAGATCCACTATGGACTGGACTCTCACACTATTATGCTAGATCCACTATTATGTTAGATCCACTATGGACTGGACTCTCACACTATTATGTTAGATCCACTATGGACTGGACCCTCACACTATTATGTTAGATCCACTATGGACTGGACTCTCACACTATTATGTTAGATCCACTATGGACTGGACTCTCACACTATTGTGTTAGATCCACTATGGACTGGACTTTCACACTATTATGTAGATCCACTATGGACTGGACTCTCACACTATTATGTTAGATCCATTATGTACTGGACTCTCACACTATTATGTTATATCCACTATGGACTGGACTCTCACACTATTATGTTAGATCCACTATGGACTGGACTCTCACACTATTATGTTAGATCCACTATGGACTGGACTCTCACACTATTATGTTAGATCCACTGAGGACTGGACTCTCACACTACTATGTTAGTTCCACTATGGACTGGACTCTCACACTATTATGTTAGATCCACTATGGACTGGACTCTCACACTATTATGTTAGATCCACTAAGGACTGGACTCTCACACTATTATGTTAGATCCACTATGGACTGGACTCTCACACTATTATGTTAGATCCACTATGGACTGGACTCTCACACTATTATGTTAGATCCACTATGGACTGGACTCTCACACTATTGTGTTAGATCCACTATGGACTGGACTCTCACACTATTATGTTAGATCCACTATGGACTGGACTCTCACACTATTATGCTAGATCCACTATAGACTGAACTCTCACACTATTATGTTAGATCCACTATAGACTGAACTCTCACACTATTATTTTAGATCCACTATGGACTGGACTCTCACACTATTATGTTAGATCCACTATGGACTGGACTCTCACACTATTGTGTTAGATCCACTATGGACTGGACTCTCACACTATTATGTTAGATCCACTATGGACTGGACTCTCACACTATTATGCTAGATCCACTATAGACTGAACTCTCACACTATTATGCTAGATCCACTATAGACTGAACTCTCACACTATTATGCTAGATCCACTATAGACTGAACTCTCACACTATTATTTTAGATCCACTATGGACTGGACTCTCACACTATTATGTTAGATCCACTATGGACTGGACTCTCACACTATTGTGTTAGATCCACTATGGACTGGACTCTCACACTATTATGTTAGATCCACTATGGACTGGACTCTCACACTATTATGCTAGATCCACTATAGACTGAACTCTCACACTATTATGTTAGACCCACTATGGACTGGACTCTCACACTATTATGTTAGATCCACTATGGACTGGACTCTCCCACTATTATGCTAGATCCACTATTATGTTAGATCCACTATGGACTGGACTCTCACACTATTATGCTAGATCCACTATAGACTGAACTCTCACACTATTATGCTAGATCCACTATAGACTGAACTCTCACACTATTATTTTAGATCCACTATGGACTGGACTCTCACACTATTATGTTAGATCCACTATGGACTGGACTCTCACACTATTGTGTTAGATCCACTATGGACTGGACTCTCACACTATTATGTTAGATCCACTATGGACTGGACTCTCACACTATTATGCTAGATCCACTATAGACTGAACTCTCACACTATTATGTTAGACCCACTATGGACTGGACTCTCACACTATTATGTTAGATCCACTATTATGCTAGATCCACTATTATGTTAGTTCCACTATGGACTGGACTCTCACACTATTATGCTAGATCCACTATAGACTGAACTCTCACACTATTATGTTAGACCCACTATGGACTGGACTCTCACACTATTATGTTAGATCCACTATGGACTGGACTCTCACACTATTATGCTAGATCCACTATTATGTTAGATCCACTATGGACTGGACTCTCACACTATTATGTTAGATCCACTATGGACTGGACCCTCACACTATTATGTTAGATCCACTATGGACTGGACTCTCACACTATTATGTTAGATCCACTATGGACTGGACTCTCACACTATTGTGTTAGATCCACTATGGACTGGACTTTCACACTATTATGTAGATCCACTATGGACTGGACTCTCACACTATTATGTTAGATCCATTATGTACTGGACTTTCACACTATTATGTTATATCCACTATGGACTGGACTCTCACACTATTATGTTAGATCCACTATGGACTGGACTCTCACACTATTATGTTAGATCCACTATGGACTGGACTCTCACACTATTATGTTAGATCCACTGAGGACTGGACTCTCACACTACTATGTTAGTTCAACTATGGACTGGACTCTCACACTATTATGTTAGATCCACTATGGACTGGACTCTCACACTATTATGTTAGATCCACTAAGGACTGGACTCTCACACTATTATGTTAGATCCACTATGGACTGGACTCTCACACTATTATGTTAGATCCACTATGGACTGGACTCTCACACTATTATGTTAGATCCACTATGGACTGGACTCTCACACTATTGTGTTAGATCCACTATGGACTGGACTCTCACACTATTATGTTAGATCCACTATGGACTGGACTCTCACACTATTATGCTAGATCCACTATAGACTGAACTCTCACACTATTATGTTAGACCCACTATGGACTGGACTCTCACACTATTATGTTAGATCCACTATGGACTGGACTCTCACACTATTATGCTAGATCCACGAGTATGTTAGATCCACTATGGACTGGACTCTCACACTATTATGTTATATCCACTATGGACTGGACCCTCACACTATTATGTTAGATCCACTATGGACTGGACTCTCACACTATTATGTTAGATCCACTATGGACTGGACTCTCACACTATTGTGTTAGATCCACTATGGACTGGACTTTCACGCTATTATGTAGATCCACTATGGACTGGACTCTCACACTATTATGTTAGATCCATTATGTACTGGACTCTCACACTATTATGTTAGATCCACTAAGGACTGGACTCTCACACTATTATGTTAGATCCACTATGGACTGGACTCTCACACTATTATGTTAGATCCACTATGGACTGGACTCTCACACTATTATGTTAGATACACTATGGACTGGACTTTCACACTATTATGTTAGATCTAGGGCTGCAACAACTAATCGATTAAAATCGATTATAAAAATAGTTGGCGATTAATTTAGTCATCGATTCGTTGGATCTATGCTATGCGCATGCGCAGAGGCAATTTTTAAAAAAAAATTTTTTTTTAAAGTTTTTTTTGTTTGTTTGTTTTTATAAACCTTTATTTATAAACTGCAACATGTGCAAACAGCTGAGAAACAATAATCAAAATAAGTATGGTTTTTCAATAAAATACTGGAAAGGATAGAAATGTAGTTTGTCTCTTTTATCCGATTATTAATTGATTAATCGAAGTAATAATCGACAGGTTAATCGATTATCAAATTAATCGTTAGTTGCAGCCCTCGTTAGATCCATTATGTACTGGACTCTCACACTATTATGTTAAATCCACTATGGACTGGACTCTCACACTATTATGTTAGATCCACTATGGACTGGACTCTCACACTATTATGTTAGATCCACTATGGACTTTACTCTCACACTATTATGTTAGATCCACTATGGACTGGACTCTCATACTATTAACTAGATCCACTATGGACTGGACTCTCACACTATTAACTAGATCCACTCGACGTCCATTGCATACCCCACATCTGCGGTCCCCTCCAAGGTTTCTCATTGTCATCCCATTGGGTTGAGTTTTTTCTTGCCCTGATGTGGGATCTGAGCCGAGGATGTCGTTGTGGCTTGTGCAGCCCTTTGAGACACTCGTGATTTAGGGCTATTTAAGTAAACTTTGATTGATTGATTGATTGATGGATTGATAAGACTTCTAGCCACAGGCTAATTTGCAATCCTTGTCCCTGGTTAGGCTTTAAAAAAAAAAAGTTGACAAAAGTGTAAAACACATACAAAAGGATTAAGACAGGTACAAAAATAAATAATTGGCCCCATTTGTCCACACTACACCCAGTTCTAGTGCTCACACTTCTGATTTTCCTTCAGCCATTTTTTCAGTTTTGTGGAGAAAAGTTTAGTCCGACTGTGACTTTAACTCCAGTGGAAAAGTGTTCCACAGATGTGAGGCCTTCACTGAGAACGCAGACTGACCCAGAGTGGTCCGGCGCCTTTTCACTCTTCAGCTCCCACCGACTGCAGCTGGAGTCTGCACACCTTCACTACTGTGTCTTTGTATTTGTTGACACATCACATCAGGGGCTAATCCATTAATACACTTAAAAATAGCTTGTAAAAATGAGAAATTTATAAAATGATCAAAAGTCATCATGTTATATTTTTGAGTAATAAGGCAGTGATGATGCTTCATTGGTTTTGATCAAATGTCTTTAAAATTTGTTTACACTACACATCTCGTGGCCTGTCCCCAGACCATGGCACAATAAGACATATGGTATAAAATCCTTCCATGCATGTAAACGTGTGCAGCTTGAACAGCTAAACACAGTCTAATAAGCCTGAAACAGTTTTATGGTCTGAGTCATTTTTATAATATGGCCATCAAATTTTAGCTTAGGGTCCAAAATAACACCCAAATATTTAAATTCCTTTACCTGCTCTATTTTATTTTGATTATTGTTGACCTGAATACCATTTAATGATTGTAAGTTCAATGAGAAACACATTGAGACTGTTTTGTTATAATTTAGTTATTTTGAAGCCATGTTGATACTTCAGCAAGCTGTCTGTCTAATATCTCTGAAGCCTGTTGAGGGCTGTTGACTGACAAATAAATGATTGTATCATCTGCATACATTTGGCATATGGTATATGTGCAATAATTGGGGAGGTTATTAATATACATACTGAAAAGCAGCGGGCCCAAAATAGATCCTTGTGGCACACCCAAATCACAATTTATTACGTCTGATTTTACACCATTTATTTAAACACATTGTTGTCGCAATTCAAGATATGATTTAAACCAATTTATAGTTTGTTTTGATACATTAAATTGTTTTAATTTTGTCATCAAAACTCTGATTTATTAGCAATATGGTCGTGAAAGAAAAAGGTGATACACTCGCATCATTAGGTACACGACATGTATACAAAGCTCTCCCTTTTCAAATACAGTAGCACCTCAATTTGCGAGCTCGATTTGTTTTATGATGGAGCTCTTAACTCAAAACACTTGTATCTCAAATCATCTCCCATTGAAATGGACTAAAATCCATTTAATTGGAACTTACACACCCCTAAAACAGCACAATTGTAACATGCCTTTAAAAAAGAAAAACAAGCATTTGGATGAGAAATATTGTACCATAAACAATACAATAACTGGTATTCCGACACGTAACTTCTTCCCTGAAGTGAAAAACAGTGTTGGTCGACCAAACTAAAAGATAATAATAATAATAACTGGGATTTATATAGTGCTTTTCTAAGTACCCAAAGTCACTTTACATGTAGAACCCATCAATCATTCACACCTGGTGGTGGTAAGCTACTTTCATAGCCACAGCTGTCCTGGGGTAGACTGACGGAAGCGTGGCTGCAATTTGCGCCAACGGCTCCTCCGACCACCACCTATCATTCATCATTCAATTCACCGGTGTGAGTGGCACCTGGGGCAAAGGGTAAAGTGTCCCGCCCAAGGACACAAAGGCAGCGATTTTTTTGGATGGTAAGAGGCGGGGAGCGAACCTGCAACCCTCAGGTTTCTGGCACGGTTGCTCTACCTACTACGCCATGCCGCCCCCGATGAAAAGATGGCTGTTGTACAGCAACACACCACCTGAGTACATCTAGCTGCTTCTCTGTCCAACACACCATCCGCAGCTTTGCCATATTTTTATGGATAAATGTCCGCGGCTTAGAAATTATTTCAACATCCTTGACTGGCGTTAGACTAATTGTACTTCAGTACGCTGCAGACCAGCGGTTATACGCTCGAATTGCTTTGCCAAACTGGCGACACAGTCATATTTTTGATTAAGTTTTTTTATTAAATAAATATCATCTACTTCTTCTCAGCATTGTCCTTCACACCCACTGTCTTAGTTCCTATGGTTGTAAAAACCAAGGTATGTCCATCTCTACCTATAAACCAGTGTTTCTCAAATATTTTGTTACGAATAAGAAAATATTTCATGCCGCCCACTCTCAATAGTATGATTTGTCTATAAAATTGTTATAACTACACCTCTGCATAACATTGTTAGCTTATTAACAATAAAGAAAACAACACACCGGTCTTTCCTCATCTCCCACCGTGGTTACAGGGAAGACAAATGCTACATACGCTTGGTTATATTCTGGAAAAGGCAAAGAAAGCATGTTCCCCGAGGTCATACACTCCCCCCAAGGCGGGGCCACCCCACTATTTTAGAAGGACTGCTATAAACTAGGTAGGTAGGTCTTTATTGTCATTGCACGAGTACAACAAAACTTTGTTTTCAGCACAAACCCGTTCAAGATTAGACAAACAAACAGTGTACAGGGTTACAGAACAGGAACGCTGATGGGTCGCCACAAGGTGCCCCGTAAAAGATGGGAAAAAGGTAAATGCTGGGGAAGGATGAGTAAAACAAAAATACAATCTAGACTGGGCTCCCAAGGGGGCCCAGTCTGGAGTGGGAAAAAACCTCCA